>NW_026587556.1:2034712-2068842 GCF_907164565.1 Psammomys obesus
AAGAAAGAAAGAAAGAAAGAAAGAAAGAAAGAAAGAAAGAAAGAAAGAAAGAAAGAAAGAACAAAGGAAGGGGGGAATGGTGAATTATGCTTTTGTAATCCCAATTCTTGGGAGAGTAAGATAGGAGCATCCCTGAGGCTCACTGACCAGCCAGCCTAGCCTAACCAGAAAGCCACAGTGACAGAGCCTGTCTCATAACAACCAAAATATCCCAGGTGAATGATGCCTGAGGAGTGACACTCAAATCTGACTTCTAGTCTGCATATGCACAAACAGACATGCAGATACCCACATACACACTAACACATACAAATGCCTAAAAGAAAAAACATACTACAGTGAGATCACATATTTCTTAGATTATACATCTCTATATAATCTTGCTTTGTCTTCCACAGACAGGGCACAGGCATCAGGAACCTACAGTGCAACTGTGACTCCCATGGCTTTTCCCTTGTCGTAAAGCAGACCCAACCTGGGCTAATCCATCAGTGCAAACCACAGTGCACAGAACTGACCTCAGAACACTTTAACACAAAAGAATCTCCATGCTGCAAAGCATGAAAATAAAAATAAAAATAAACCCTTCTCTTCTCAGTAAGGTTCCAGAGAGATGTTAAGCAAATATTAGTCATTCTTTTGGAAATTGTATTATTTTTCTCTTTAAAAAAAAACTGCTATTTATTTGAAGATTAGAACCATGTTGTGGTGAAGTTTGGAAGGTTATTATCGTAATGCATAACACAGCTCAATCCTAATCCCTAACGTTTAAAACACCTTTCATGGAAAAGGCCATCAGCATCTCCCCAATTCCCAACTCTTTCTAGCTATTTTGTAGCCATTTTTTTATCCACTTGGACTTTAGGAAATAAACAAACACAGTTTTGTTCCCTTTACAACATGTTTCTAAATTATGGCTTATTAGTCGGTGACCTTTCTAAATTACTCCTCTTCCTCTGCTTTCTCTTACTCTCCTAGGTCCTGGGAAGCTATCAACAGTATGAATACTATGTATAGATCGTCATTTCTGGGAATACAATTACCCCTTACTGCTGTGTATTTTCCCCTAACAGGAAGGAGTCAGTATAAACTGAGAATTCTAGCCTAGCAATGACAATCAGCTTAAGTATTGTAAGTATTATGGTGTACTGTATTTTTCCCAGGAAATAGCCCATGTTTCTGCTGTTGGTGGTGGTGTTTCTCTGCACCATGGAGAGCAGGGAATATGCCACAGCCTGCAGCATCTATGTAGTACTGTGGCATCTGCGTGTCTGTATTAAAAGAACTATCAGTTCTTTTTTAACTTTGTCAAGATCACTGGCAAGGTTCCCACATGGGGACATCTTGCACATAGTCAAACTGGAAAGCTTGTTGAACATTTAAAAAGGATTTTCTGCTCTTGCAGAAGACCGGAGAGTTCAGTTCGGAAAGCCCAGGTCAGGCAGCTCACACATGTCTGTAACTCAGCTTCTGTGGCTCCAATGCCCTCTTTGGCTTTTTGCAGGGACCTGTACTAATGTGGCTTACACTCACACAGATACATACATCCATATTCATAGATAAAAATAAAAACCATTTCTTAAATATTAAATAAAACTTTTTGATAAGCCAATTGGATTGGGGATTGTCATTTATTATTTTACAACATAGCTGAGCCAATTTATACAAATGTGTGGGGTTTTTTGTTTTTTTTATTTTTTTATTAATTACACTTTATTCATTTTGTATTCCCCCATAAGCCCCTCCCTCCTCCCCTCCCGATCCCACCCTCCCTCCCCTTTCTGCATGCATGCCACTCCCCAAGTCCACTGATAGGGGAGGTTCTCCTCTTCTTTCTGATCTTAGTCTATCAGTTCTCATCAAAAGTGGCTGCATTGTCCTCTACTGTGGCCTGATAAGGTTGCTCCCCCCTCAGGGGGAAGTGATCAACGAGCAGGCCAATCAGATTATGTCAGAGGCAGTCCCTCTTCCCATTACTATGTAACCCACTTGGACACTGAACTGCCATGGGCTACACCTGTGCAGGGGTTCCAGGTCATCTCCACGAATAGTCCTTGGTTGGAGTATGAGTCTCTGGGAAGTTCCCTGTGTTCAAATTATCTTGTTCTGTTGCTCTCCTTGTGGTGTTCCCGTCCCCTCCAGCTCTTACTATTTCCCACTTCTTACATAGAATTCCATTCACTCTGCCCATGAGTTGGCCATCAGACTCAGCATCTGCTTTGACAGTCTATACTGCAGAAGCTTTCAGAGGCTCTCTGTGGCAGGTTTCAAGGTTGTTTCCTGTTTTCTTCTGGCTTTCAGAGGCCCTCTGTAGCAGGTTCCGAGGTTCTTTCCTATTTTCTTTTTCTTCTGGGTAGAGGTCAGTGTAAAGGTTTTTTTTTCTAACATCAGAATTTGTTGGTTTATTTTACGGCAGGGATAGAAAATGAATATATCAGTTGTACAGTTTAATGAGTAATGCGCCAGGTAGATTGTGGAACATACCTTTTCAGTAAGAATAAACAACTGGAATGAATCTTCCCCAGTGGTACTTGGCAGTAGCAGGCCTCACTTATACCAGCACTAGTTATGTACTTATAACTAGTGCTCTCTCACTAGTTAGTGCACCTTTAGCAAGCAAATGTACTTTTTAAAAGATTTATTTATTATTTATATATTTATACAGCATTCTGCCTGCATTTGTTCCTATAGGCAAGAAGAGGACACCAGATCTCATTATAGATGGTTATATGCCACCATGTGGTTGCTGGGAATTGAACTCAGGACCTTTGGAAGAACAGCTAGTGATCTTAACCTCCAAACTGTCTCTCCAGCCCCTGCGTTGTAATTTTCATAAGAGTAAACTCTGCAATAAAAAACATTGTAGATTTTAAATTTTAAATAAATAGTCACAAATCTTCAAATTTTAAAACAAATAGTCACAATCCAGTCCCAGAGGTATAATACATTACCCATTATTGACAATTAGTGAATAAACAAGTAGAATGACCAAATGAGAGTGAAGATCCTGAGACTGGCCAAGGTACAGGAACATCATGTTCCCTAAGCCTGAAGACTATTCTCCTCTAACCAGTTTTCTCTCTGTTGGCAGTCACAGCCAGCACTAGAACTGGTATCTGTCATTAATACCATGTATTCCATTTATTAAATTTATCTACAAATCTTTTCTCATGGCACTGGAGGCTGAACCAAGGACTCATGTGTACTCAGCAAGCTGTATGCTCCTGAGATGTACCCCTTAGTCTTCCTTTGCCTTTTTTTGTTTTACTTTGAGATAGACTTTAGCTAAGCTGGCTGGCCTTAATCTCACTGTGTAACCCAGACTGGCCTCAAACCCGTGATCTTCCTGAATCATCTTCCCAAGTAGCTGTGGTTAGCCTGTGCCCACAGGCCCTACTTCTGCAAACCATTTAAAATCTACTTTAATTACCCAGTGACACCATGGTTTTCCATCTCTATTCGTGTTTGGGCTTTTCTAATCAGATTGGATAAATCTGCATACTGAGGATAAGCTCCATAATTCTGGAGGAAGAAAACTGAAATTCCAAAAGCTGTCTTCTACTGATTCATTCTGAAAGCAACCTTTTATTATTATTATTATTATTATTATTATTGTTATTATTATTATTATCCTTTCCCATGATGAGTTGTTGGGAGCCAGGCTGATCCAAGGCTTTCTCAGAGGCCCTGACTAAAGAACAAAAAATAATGCTAGTTCTGTTTTTTTGCCCAGGGACAGAGTTGGCAAGGTCCATGCTGGGGCTGGGGTGGGGCCCTGAAGAGTTGAAGTTCTGCTTTGTGGTGCTCTGACACCCACCCTCCCCGTGACGAGACTAGAACCATCAGTCCCCAAACCACTGTGTGCTTGGTCTGCAGTGCGTTTGAGATATCCTCTGCTCCCTTTCTGCAACACTGATTGACCAGCTTCCTGCTGAATTAGTCCCAGTGTTTGATATCTTTCTGCTGACTCTGTCCCATTTTACACCCACAAACTATATATAAGAGGTTGTACTTCCTAACCAACTTTTTTGGCATAAGACAGAGCTTGCATAAAAACTCTGATCCCAAACTTCCTTATCTTCTTTATTTTGTGATCTCCTGTTTTTTTCCCCCTACTGTACCTGTCACTGAAGAATGACCTGCTGGTCCGAGTCAATAAGCAATTATCTATCATCTGGAATTTACAAGGCACGTCCGCTGGTTTTAGAGTGAGAAAAGATGGATAAATAAGCTCTTTCTATCTCTTAAAACATGGCCATGCAATGGGGACACCAAATCTATAAATAGTCATTATTATTTTCATTGTTGTAACAGGATGTTGAACTTCCCAAGCATGACAAAGCTTGTGGATAGGTGGGTTGACGTGGTTCTCATGTGACTATCTGAGCTCTCATTCATTCAAACTTTCCCACACAAAACTGTTATCTATGATGTTTATCATTTCAATAAGAGAAAACAAAACATACTCATGAGGGTTTTTTGTTGTTGTTGTTCTTTTCATATGCAAACATTATTTATTTACTCATTTTTATCAGTGAGTGAGTAGGTCTATCTAAGTAAATGCCATGTATAGAACAGGTACCCACAGAGGCCACAGATAGCATCAAATCCCTTGGTACCAGAGTTAAAAGACATAATAACACACCAGCCATGGGTGCTGGGAACATAACTCAGGACCTCTGCAAGAGCAGCAATTGATTGCTCTTAATTTCTGCTTCCTACCACATTGCCTGCCACTGGCTGCTATGTCTCCCTGCCATGATGGACTCTTAACCTCTGGAACCAAAAGCCAAAATAAACACTATCCTCTATAAGCTTCCTTGCTCATAATGTCTTATCACAGTAACAGAAAAGTCATAAGTCTGGCTGGAAAGGAGAGATGTAAGCATGCAAGGTACAAGGTCATAGAAGCAGCTAATTCCAGGCTAAACCATGGCACCTACCTGTAGTTGGCAATGCTAAGATTTTTCTTGTTATTGTTTACTTTCATTTGTGGCTTTTTTTTCAAATAAAATTCACTTTTGTTGATTTCCCTTCCCCATTCGTCTGACCCCTATTGACATCCCCCCAATAGCCTTCTTTCTGTTTTTATGTGATGCATGACCTTTTCTTCTTGCGCTCTTCCCAGCATCTCTTACTCCCTCCTCATGGCCTCCTAAATAGTTTCATAGCCTGTACCCACACCCACTCCACTTATACTCACATATATATATATATATATATATATATATATATATATATATATACATATACGTATATGTATATATATATATATGTGTGTGTGTGTGTGTGTGTAATGTTTTAAGGGTGTAATTTACCACCATTGAGAAAAGTGCTGGAATTCATGTCAGGCTTGGGAAGTAAGAGAGATGACATAAAACCATGTAATTATTTGATGTTTAATTTTGATTGATAAAATAGATGAAGAATCTGAATCAAAAAGAACGAACATATAGACCATATCAACATAAAAGTGTTGGGAAATGTGGAGTTTGGGATCCATAGACAGTGTAGGTATGTATGCAAGGAGATTCTGGATGATAAAATATTAACAAAGCACAACTGAGATTCCTCAGCAGAGAAGAGATATTCACTTGAGAGATTCTTATTTGGGGTCATAATCGGAAATGTCTTGGGAAGCGATAGTATTCTTGAAAAGCATCCAAATGGTTTTCTGAGTGGCATGGAAATGAACTACTGTGAGCTGGAATTTGGAAAGTGTCAGGGGAAAGGCAAGACATCTTTAATTTTTGACATAGCGTGGAGCGGAAAGAGATCTGTCAAAGGGAACTCTGAGGTTTTGAGTGAAGGTAATTGGAAAGATGGTAATGTTCTTCGAAGAGACAAGGAAATTGCAGAGTGAATCTTATTTGGAGCACAAGAGGCAGATTCACCTAAAGAGATGTCTGAAGGATGTTTCTTCTATTAACTTTCAATCTGGTGTAAATGGGCAAGAGGCCGTTTTTCATAATGGAGAAGTAGCCTTGAGAAAATGCTCCGACTGTCCAAATAGCCCTTCCTCCCCCCTTCCAGAGGCATTCAATATGAAAAGAGTCTTGGTAACAGCAGGCTGATTTTCAGGTCTGGAAACAGAGATAGAGCAAAGATTTCCCCGAGTTAGGTCCTGTTAGCTTGGCAGGTGAGCTCCCACATCAGGGTGCGGGAGATGGGGTTTAGGAATACTGGGCCTTACATCAGCCTTGCCTTCCACAGCAAACACCCATTATTACATGGCTTGTTATTGAGTAAATGAACGTTTTCAAAAACGTCAGTGTCTTCTCATCACAGATCAGAATTTAGGTTTATATCCATTAACAAAGAAATAATTTTGATGACTAATCTTACACATATTTCTTTTGCTTTATGTGTATGCTTAGAACTGAACACAGAGCTTCACACAAGCTGAGTACACTACAAACCACTGAGATATCCTTTCAGTCTCCGTATTGATTTCATAAAGGAAAAATTATACACAAGTGTAAAGCATTACATACAATATTATACATACCATGGGATGTCATCCAAGGTGTGAAGGCAGAATCATGTGAGATTTTTTTTTTAATTTAAAAATAGGAGTGAATAAATTCTTTAAAGGTATAATCAGGTGTGTCCAATCCTTTCACATTGTGACATTACATTCTCATCTATGAATTTTGTATTGGATAAATGGGTAATCAAGATCAATCTGGCTCTTTCTCAGACAACTAGGAATAGCGCTTCCTCAAGATCCAGCCATACCACTCCCAGGCATATATCCAAAAGAGGCTCAAGTACACAATAAAGACATTTGCTCAATCATGTTTGTAGCAGCTTTGTTTGTAATAGCCAGAAGCTGGAAATAGCCCAGATGCTCCTCATCTGAAGAATGGATGCAGAAACTGTGGCACATCTACACAATGGAATATTACTCAGCAATGAAAAATAAGGAAATCATGAAATTTTCAGGTAAATGGTGGGACCTGGAAAGGATCATCCTGAGCGAGCTGTCCCAGAAGCAGAAAGACACACATGGTGTATACTCACTCATATAGACATATAATATAGGATAAACCTACTAAAATCTGTACATCTAAAGAAACTAATGAAGAGAGAGGACCCTGACTAAAATGCTCAATCTCCATCCTGAAAGGCAAAGAGGAAGGACATCAGAAGAAGAAAAAAACAGGAAACAAGGTAGAAACCAACCATGGAGGGCCTCTGAAAGGCTCTGCCTTGCAGACTATCAATGCAGATGCTAAGACTTATTGCCAACTGTTGGGCAGTGTGCATGGAATCTTATGTAAGAAGTCGGAAATAGTAAGATCTGGAGAGAACAGGAACTCCACAAGGAGAGCAACAGAACCAGAAATTTGAACACAAGGTTCTTCCCAGAAACTCATACTCCAACCAAGTACCATGCATGGAGATAACCTAGAACCCCAGCACAAATGTAGCCCATGGCAGTTTAGTGTCCAAGTGGGTTACATAGTAATGGGAACAGGGACTGCCTCTGACATAATCTGATTGGCCTGCTGTTTGATCACCTCCCCCTGAGGGGGAAGCAGCCTTACCAGGCCACAGAAGATGACAATGTAGCCATTCCTGATGAGATCTGATAGACTAAGATCAGAAAGAAGGAGAGGAGGACCTTCCCTATCAGTGGACTTGGGGAGGGGCATGCGTGAAGAAGGGAGTGGGAGGGTGGGATCAGGAGGGGAGGAGGGAGGGGCTTATGGGGGGATACAAAGTGAATAAAGTGTAATTAATAAAAAAATTAAAAATAAATAAAAATAAAAAGACCATTAAAAAAGTAAAAAAAAAAAAATCACAATAAAATTTCACAACATTTTAGCTACATTTATAATTTTGTGTGAGGCTATATTCAGAGCTGTCCTGGAAAAGAACAGAGCAGGGACTGACAGCAGGCAATGCTTTGAAATACAAAGCCAGGTGAGGCAAAAGTGCTCAGCGAGTGAAGAAGTTGGTTGCCAAGGCTGATCTTAGTTCAAGCCCTGGAATCTACATGGTGGAAAGGAAGAACTGAAACCTGTAACTTGTCCTGTAACCTCCATACACATGTCATGGCATGCACATGCGCGCGCGCGCACACACACACACACACACACACATACACACACACACACACACACACACACACACACACACACAAATTTAATTTGAAAATTAAGTAAAACATGAAAGAGCCCAAGAGCTAGTGTTCAGGCATCTTGCTTGGTAAAGCAACTGAAATGTATTCAAGGTCTTCTGCAACAATTTAGTAAAATGCTGAGCCCTTCATCTATGAAAGCAAGCTGTGATTTTTCAACAAGAACTTTCCCCCAACTGTTTTAATTATTTGAGTAACCTTTGATGAAGAAGAGTAAGAAATCAACTACCAGGTTCCCAGGAGTCTTACTATCCTTAAGGTCTGACCCTGCCTTTTTGCAATAATAAATTTCCTTAATGATTTCTTTAAAACTCTTTCATGGAAAGTTACGGAGACCTTTTAAAAGGTCCCCGTAAGGTAAGAAACAGTTACGAGAATGATGAGTGACAGATATGCCAAGCAAAATAATGTGGACACGAAGAAAAGCAGTTGCAGACACTCACTAATGTGTGACCTCTGAAATATTTCATATTCCAAATACACCAAGAAGGAGAGGAAACCAAATCACCAACAGTGGGCATGGGGAGTGTTTGCACTAGCAAATGCACAGGAGAGGGAAGTCTAATTTATATCACAAAGAATAAAGAAAATAAAACCATAACAAACTGTGAGTTGCTAAATGAGATTTTGTTACACACAACGAAAAAAAAAAAAGAAAGAACAGAAGGAAGAAAGGAAGAAAAGGGAGAACAGAGAGAAGGGGAGGCCAAACAGAATGTAGTAGGATACTAGAAACACAGCTCAGGAAAAGAGGCCCTCCCTTGAATTTGCAAGGCCCTCAGTTCAAGTCCCAGTTGTTAAACAAAAATGATGTTGACTCTAAGGTGGTGAGTATGTTAATTTTTTTCATTATAATGACCATTTCCATATCTATACATGTCCCATTTCTTAAAGTATATTTCTATATTTACATAATAAAGTGTATGGTCTAGAAAATTTGGGGGTTCTTTGTGGTAAAATCTTTTTTTTTTTCATAAAATCATGGGTTTTTCAAAAGAGAATAAACTTCATTCCTCAGTTCATAGATAGAAACTGATAGTTTCAAAGAAGTGGAGCCTGGTGGAGTAAGCCAGTAATCCTAACTACATAGGAGGCAGAGGCAGGATGGTCTCAAGTTCAAGACTGGGCTGTGCTACAAAGCGAGTTTAAGATCAGCCTGGGACAGCAGCCTACCACAGAGGGCCCCTGAAAGACTCTACCTAGCAGTGTATCAAAGCAGATACTAAGACTCATAACCAAATTTTCAGCAGAGTACAGGGAATCATACAAAAGAAGGGGGAGTTAGTATGACGTGGAAAGGATAGTAGCTCCACAAGGACCAAATATATCTGGGCACAGGGGTCTTTTCTGAGACTGACACTCCACCAAGGACCATGTATGGATATAACCTAGAACCTTTGCTCGGATGAAGCCTGTAGTAGCTCAGTAACCAATTGGTTTCCCATGGTAAGGGGAACAGGGACTATTTCTGACAGAAACTCAACGCCAGGCTCTTTGACCTCCCCAATCCCCAAGGGAGGAACAGTCCTGCTGGGCCACAGAGGAGGACTTTGCAGCAAGTCCTGAAGATACCTGATAAAACAGGGTCAGATGAAAGGGGAGGAGGTCCTTCCCAATCAGTGGACTTGGAAAGGGGCAGGGAGGAGATGAGGGAGGGAGGGAGGGTTTGAGAGGGAATGAGGGAGTGGGATACAGAGTTAATAAAATGTAACTAATAATAAAAAAATAATAATTAAAAAAAAAGATCAGCCTGGGTACCTTAGTGAAATTCTGTCTTGAAATAAAAATAACGGGAAAGGCTGGAGATATAGCTCAGATATAGGTAGCATGCTCCCTTAGCCCTGGCTTCAGTTATTACAAAAACTAGTGAAATAATATCAGAGAATAAGTGTGGAGGTCTGAACTCACCCCAACCTCTTACTTAGGCTCTACTTCATCTATTTCTTCTGTCCAGGTTCTTGACAAGCACAGATTCTGTGTAAAGGACATTTGTCCTGCCCCAGTAACCAGGAGAGCTGTTGCCTTACCTATCAGTCATGGGTTTGTTCCTTAACAGGTAAGCCCTTAACACTCCTGTCCATGGTTCTGTTTTTCCTTGAACAGGAAACATAAGATATTTTTCTAGCTGATGATATTTTCATTCCATGAATAAATACTCCCCCAAATTGTTTACTCAAATTAACTTTAAAAGTATGTTGGCTCAATGTTCTGCAAAGACTGTGCCCACAGCCAAGGGAATCTTCTCCAGTGTGGTCCTCATGTCAGTGACGTCTGCCTGTTGCTGAGGGTCCATTTGCTGCCTTTCTCTGTAATGTGGACAGAATCTATGCTGTCAAAGTTTCTCTTAATGATTTTCACTTTGGTAGGGGCAGAAAACAAAGTGTTTCTGAACACACACAGCAAATGGAAATGCTATGAGCAACCTCACAGAAATAACGAGGCCTGTCTGCTTAACAGTAATGCAAAGCTAAAAAGGGAAGAGGGCTGTTATACTGATCTGCTAAGATGGTGGAAGAGAAAAACTGTGTAATCCTTTGCAAGAAAAGGAATTGTTAAAAGGAGATGAAAGGGCTGAGGAAGATGGTCCTGTCATTAGTAAGCGTGAATAACTGAGTTTGGATCCCTAGCGCTCATACAAAAGGCTTGCTATGAGCTGGGTATGGTGGCACATGACTTCACTTGGAAGGCAGAGGCAGATGGATTTCTGTGAGTTCAAGGCCAGCCTGGTCTCCAAAATAAAGAAATAAATTAAATAAAAAAATAGAAAGAAAGAAAGAAAGAAAGAAAGAAAGAAAGAAAGAAGGAAGGAAGGAAGGAAGGAAGGAAGGAAGGAAGGAAGGAAAAAAAAAGCTTATTTTGTCCTGTAATTCCAGTGCTGGGAGCCACTGATCAGCCAGAATAGCCAATCAGTGAGTGAGCTACTCCTGGTTCAGAGAGAGATACTGTCTCATCATCATCATCATCATCATCATCATCATCATCATCATCACAATAATAATAATAATAATAATAATGTAGAGATGATTGAGGAAGACATCTGATGCCAAGTGCTGGCCCCCATGTATGTGCACAAAGTTATGCAGCACACACACACACACAAATAAAAGGGAGAGAGTCAGGAATTAAAGGTAATGCTTTAAGAGAGACGCTTGCTAAAGACAATGGAGGTTTACACGCCAGTACAAGAATTGGGGAGAGGAAAACATAGATGCCTTTGAAAAGAAGCACAGAGAGGGCAGGGCTTAAGTTTTCATTAAAATTCAATATGGCAATGGATATTTTATGGATTTATATCCAGATTAATTAAGAGCACAGAAAGGCAATTAAAGTTATGAAGGAAGGGTCTTTTATCTTCTGAGATGCAGAAGATAGAACATTGATGATGCCACTGGAGAATTTGAAGCAGAGAAAAAAAAACTTTCAGGAAAAGTGTTCTTTCTTTGCTGATAGCAGTAAAAGAGACATCATGAAGAAGAGACTGGAACTCGGAAAGGGGCAAAGAAGAAAGAGAGATCATGGAGCTTCTGGAGAAATACAGTAGGAAGAAGTGGTCTCCAGTCAGATGGGAGCAGTTTTATTTTAGCTGCTTTCCTCTTGCAGTGATGAAATGCCATGATCAAAAAGCAGCTTACAGAAAAAAAGAAGAAAAAAGTTATTTGCGCCTCCAGTTCCAGGGGGAGAATCCAAAATGATAGGAAGTAGCAGGTTCAGGAAATATCTGATCACATTTCATCCACAAACAGGAAGCAAAGAGAAAAAAAATGCAGGGAGCAAGGAATGGCTATAAATCTTTAAAGCTAATTGCTTACTTTACAAAGTACGTTATATTTGAAAAAGTTATCTATGTATTGGCGTGGTGACATTCACATGCCATGGCCCCCATGCAGAGAACAGAGGACAGCCCACAGGATTGTAGGTTTTTCCTTCCATCATATAGGCTCAAGGACTAAGCTCAGGTCATCAAGCTTGGCAGTGGGCACCTTTACCCACAGAGCCATCAATCTGGCCCCCAAACTCCAGTTTTGAAAGATTTCAAGTAGGATTTTGGTGAAGAGTAGAATGTTGGAGAGTTAATATAAAAAATAGAATTTTAAATATCATGAAGAAGCACTCATCATCCAAGAATATGTAAATTATAACAAATAATACGACAGAGGCATCTTTGAGATTCAATTAGATAAACATCTAACAAATGTATGTAATAAATTGTCTGATTTAAAATAGTCTTCAAACCTTGCGCAAATGTTTTTGATGAGCAACCAGCAAGCTAGGATGATTGATGTATGCATATAAATAATTTATGACAATTCAGCTATATTTACAATTCAGAGGACTGTGAAGTTTTCCCAAGAAGCTGACAGAAGATGAAGGAAGAAGTTTCAGATGGAGCTACTTAAAATAACCTGCTCTAACTCCAAACACAGTTTCCATGTAACTAAATATATATTTTTCAAACTATCTTCCATGTTTACATTTGTTATTTTGATGTAGTAGTATCCCAAATATGAGGTTTTAGGAAGTGAGTTTATTACTATTTTTTTTTAAATTTTAGAGATGAGTAAAGTGAAACAACAAATTAGTTATGAATTCAGCAAAGACCAAAGAAATGTCATCAGAAAAGAACGGCCTTTGAATTGTTTCCTTTTGTTCTTGCTTGTGTTCATACTTCATGTTACGTTTTTTTAAATTCCAACTCATATCTTCTAATTTCTTCAGCTATGAACATGTATGGGTAGCTAATTGTTTTTTTTAACACTCAAATTGTAATTTGTAATAGCCAAGACAATTTCTTCATGGGAGTGCCTTAGCATTCCTGCTAAATGAGTGCTGTACTTACATGTTTTTATTATATAAGTCAAAGCAAAACCAATAAGTTCCAATTCAACCTTTCCTCAGCGAGCTTCACTATGTTCGTGTCACCTGAAGTCCCCAGCTTCTCCATTTATTTATTTGTTTGTTTGTTTGTTTGTTTGTTTATTCATTCATTTTTGTTGCTCCTCATTGACCAGGGTACTCTTGCTTTGCAGTTTTCATAAGCTGTGCATGGAAGCTAACGAAATCCAAGGGAACAGGATCCTGACACGGCTGCATTTGCCTAGCATGAGCTGCTTCGGGTAATGAGAAAATCTCATTAATCATAATAGCCTGCCCTGCATCATCATGAACAAATGAGTTGACCCTGGTTTGATCCCGTCTTTCAAGCAGACAGGTCATTTCAAACCTAAACTCATGGAAGCAAGAGAAGTAGATATTTCTATAACTGAATAGCTAAATTGACAGAGAATAGAATATGGAATAAATTAGGATGCAGCTGATGGTAAGAATCAAATTTACCCTGACACCAGAAGCATAGCATGAAGAAAAGCACTTACATAAAACATGCCATCAAACCACTGACAAATGTTCAACCACACTTTAGAGGTTATCTTTCCAACACTTGTCAGTCAATGGGAAGATTACACATGATAAATTTATTAGCAATTAATAGCAGTTGATAATTACTATTTGCAGAATTACTCTCTACATAAACGATACTGAACATGTAGTCTAAAAAAACATAAAGGAGATAACCTGGCCAAAATGGATTTGGGAAAACAATGGATAAAGAGCTAGAGAGATGGTTCAGCAGTTAAGGGTGCTGGCTGCTTTTTTTTTTTTTTTTAAGAGGAACTGGGTTTTGTTCCCAGAACCCTCATGGTTGTCTACAACCATCTGCAACTCCAGTTCCAGTCAATCTAATACACTCTTATAACTTCTGTGTGCACTAGACATGCACATAGTTCACACACTATATGCAGATAACACACATGTAAGCATAAAATAAATAAATATAAAATAGCTTTCAAATAGAAAAACTTTGTTAAAAATAGAAGGAATAAAATTAACACCAGTATCCCTGAAAGATGCTGAATGATAGCCAAAGCAGGCAGAGTGAAGGCACCAACCAGACACTGAGTGAGCAGAGGTAATGGGGGATTAAAAAATTCCAACCTCTATTTCTACCCAATAACTGAGTAATGTCCAGTTCCTCACAAGCGACCCTGTGCAATAGCCCATAACTCAGCCTGGCATGTCTGTGCTGTGTGTGTGTGGTGTTGACTGTGTGTGTTGGGGGGGGGGGGAGTTAGGTAGTTTCAAGGTCATTCTCAAAGCTGCAAGTAATGAGACTCAGAATGGTTTGCTGTTGGCTTGGACACAAGAATGGGAACTGCAATGGGGTCCATGCAACTGGACCGGTCAGCTAGGTGGACTGTGGGAGAAAGCATTAGCAGCTAGAAGCAAGAAAGGCAGAAAAGAAGCAGTATCTGCAGGGAACAATCAGGAATTCTTCTCTGGGCATGGTAAGTTAGTGCTGCATGATCTGCTTACTAAGCAGTGAAGTAAGTAAAGTAGATCGATCGGGTGTTAGGCATAGATATGGGACCATGAGTATGAGGAAGCACTCTTGGCTGAAGAGATTAGATCATCTGTAGAGACAGTGTGGACAACAAAGGGAAGCCAATAAAACCCACAACAAAGCTGGAGCACCCCAAAAAGTGAGGATCAGCAAAGGAATATAAGGAACAAGTAGTAGAATTGAAAGAGTTCAAATCTATAAAGACAGATCTATAACTACCTTGTTTGTCATTATTTGAGACCGTTAGTGACTTGTAAGGGATTGCTGAGTAGTGGTAAACTCCTACTGAGAGCTCGCTGAACGGTGTGTGTGTGTGTGTGTGTGTGTGTGTGTGTGTGTGTGTGTGTGTGAACTTGAGTACAAGTGTACTAGCATATTTGGAAGTAAGAAGCAGACACTTGGTGTCTTCTTCAACTATGGGCTAGACTGGCTGGTCAATAAGCTACAGAGATCTTGCTGACCTAGCACTGGGCTTTCACACATATGGCACCACATCTGGATTTCATGCGGGTGCTGGAGACCAGAATTCATGGCTTCACCCTTAAAGGTGAATGAACAAATGAGGAGTCAATCTTCCACATCACCTCCAGGATCCTACTGTAGTTTCAATCTGCAGTGCCCTCCATGGATTCATGTTTTGACTGTGAGGTCCTCAACCCTCAGCGATTTTGAAGGCTGTGGAGAATTTAGGAGGGGGGTCGTGAAGGGGAATGAATATAGGTCACTGGGTTATAACCACCCCTAATTTGGGCCACAGTCTCTGCTTCCTGTATGCCACCATGTGATCAGCTATTACCTTATGCTTCTGCTGTGACAGAGAGCTGTTCTATCATGCCTTTGCGGCTGTGATGGACTGTAATACTCCGTAACCAAAACACATAAATCTTTCTTTCGCTTGTTAAATTTCTTCTATCAAGTATTCAGTCACAGTAGCTGGAAAGTAAAGAGATTCCGACCGAGAAAGCATCAGATTGAGATTCAGCCCCGAACAGTTTAACATCAGAAACAACTAGCTCTTAACAGTTGTCCCCACCTCGGGACAGCCTTCCGGTAAGATACTCGGTGCTTCTGATTTAATCATGTGTCTGAAAGAAAAAAGAAGTTGTAGGAACATGTGAAAAAAAGCCCTGTGTATCAGAACCTTTTATCACCACAGAGACAGAAGGCCTAACAAGAAAGAGACAGGGTCTGCCCTGTGGCTGGGAGGCGCTACAGCAGGAGCAGGAAAATGCTCTCACACTGCAGCTGCGGACAGGAAGCTGAGAACACACAGGCCTACTCCAGGAAGCTCCACCCCTGCAGCTTCCACAATGTTCTCAAATAGTTCTGCCATCCTGTTCAACTACATTAGCCTGTGGGAGACATTTTTCACATTCAGACCACATTGTGGATGCACTGACATTTCCATGAAACAAATGACACTTTGACTTTATGATTTAAAAGAAAAGGAGCATAGAAGAATCTTACACTGTCCTTTTCCTGCCTTGTTCTAGCAGGAAAAAAAAAAAAAACTGCTTATCAGCGCCACCCCCTTTCAAATAGAAAAGTTCTATTTAAATCCTTGTGGGTTCAATCTTTACTCAAAGTCTGCTTCTGCTTCCTACACAATTATCATTGTGTTACATTAAATCAGTTAATTTTACTGTATCAATTTAAAACTAAGATGGTTTCATGCAGAAAAATTTTGTTTCTTGGAAAAATAAAATAAAAAAGGAAAGTGTCACTGAAGTGTCTGGGTCTTCTTGTCAAGAACATTTTAATGATGAGAAATGTTGAAGGATTTCTGGAGAGTAAACATTGCCAAAACTACCAGACAACACTACCGCCCTCATCACGGCCTATGCCAACCATCCACCAGGAAGAATAATTGCTCTGCCAAGTGAGTGACATGAACTAGCGGGTGGGTTCCTTTCCTCTGTCAGTTAGGAAAGAAAAGTTGAGAAGGCAGCATAATGCAAGCAAGGGTGTTCATCGACAAAGGTTACAGACTTTTCTGGAGAAGAAGGCACCCACAGAGCTGGGCAGAGCACCGACTCTAAGGAGAGTGAGTGTATTCCACCTGGTGATCCCCTCCTTCCTTTTCCTGCTGGCTTCAAGGTGCCTCTGCAGCCTTGGAGAGCAGTGGCTAGGTCTCTGTCTCTGTCTACAAGAAATAGTGGAATTGTTGATAGACTAGGGTAAGACTGGGCACCCGCACTCTTCTTCTGGGTGGTGTAACAGGTACACAGGCCCTCCAAATCTGAGAGAAAATGGGATACATCTCAGGAAAAAAAAAAAAGATACTGTGGACAAAATGCCACAAGGGAGTGGGGGAAGGAACCTCACTGCCTATTGCGGAAATGGAATCATCATAAAAATCACCAATCGAGGTTTCTAATATTCTCTCTTCTACCATCCAACCAGCTTGCTCCAGTGCTTGCAATCATCACCCGTGAAAGGATTCTCTCTTGAAATAAAGGGCGAGGGCCATTTTTCTCTACAGAGACACAGGACAGCCCAGGAATAACATGTTAGAGACACTTTATATAAACCACTAATCAACTATACAGATTAATTCAATCTTTAGGGCAGATCCCTCATTTCCCAAATGGCTTTTAAAATTCCCGGTTCTACACTTTGGAAACCAAATTGCCGCTTTCTCCAAAAATTAGGAATAGCGCTTCCTCAAGATCCAGCTATACCACTCCTAGGCATATATCCAAAAAATGTTCAAGTATACAACAAGGACATTTGCTCAACCATGTTTGTAGCAGCTTTATTTATAATAGCCAGAAGCTGGAAACAACCCAGATGCCCCTCAGTTGAAGAATGGATACAGAAATTGTGGTACATCTACACAATGGAATATTACTCAGCAATAAAATCAAGGAAATCATGAAATGTGCAGGTAAATGGTGGGAAATGGAAAAGATCATCTTAAGTGAGGTAGCCCAGAAGAAGAAAGACACACAGGATATATACTCACTCATAAGTAGATATTAGATATATAATATCAGATAAACATACTAAAATCTGTACACCTAAACGAACTAATCAAGAAGGAGGACACTGGCTAAGTTGCTCAATCCCCATTCAGAAAGGCAAAGAGGATGGACATCAGAAGAGGGAGAAAACATGGAACAGGACAGGATCCACAGAGGGCCTCTGAAAGGCTCTACCCTGCAGGGGATCAGAGCAGATGCTGAGACTTATAGCCAAACTTTGGGCAGAGTGCAAGGAATCTTATGAACGAAGGGGGAGATACTAAAACCTAGAGAGGACAGATCCAAAAAATCTGGGCACAGGAGTCTTTACTGAGACTGATACTCCAACCAAGGACCATTCATGGAGATAACCTAGAACCCCTTCACAGATGTAGCCTGTGGCATTTCAGTGTCCAAGTGGGTTCCATAGTAATGGGAACAGGGATTGTCTCTGACATGAACTCATTGTCTGGCTCTTTGATCACTGCCCCCTGAGGCGGAAGCAGCCTTACCAGGCCACAGAGGAAGACAGTACAGCCACTCCTGATGAGATCTGATAGACTAGGATCAGAAGGAAGGAGAGGAGGACCCCCCTATCAGTGGACTTGGGGAGGGACATGGGTGGAGAAGGGGGAAGGTAGGTGGGATTAGGAGGGGAGGAGGGAGGGAGCTACAGGGGGGAATACAAAGTGAATAAACTGTAATTTATAAAAAGAAAAAGAAAAAAAACCCAAAAATTCCTGGTTCTAAATATCATGAAGGTGGGGATCTAGTTTCCTATGCAGGAAACTTTAGAGGCACATTCATACCATAGTAGGCCCCTCCCTTGCTTACCAGACTCTGGTATTCGATGTGAATTCTACCATCAGCATTTCTTGTTTCTGGCAAGATATAGACACTCCATGGGTGCCTGAGTCAGTTGTAAGAGTGTGTGTGTGTGTGTTTCCTATTAGTTTTATGTCCCTAGAGAACCCTAAAATTCAATTAATAAAAAGTATGGAAGAAAATAGGTTCATGTGTTCCAGGGTTTAAAATGTGTTCATCCTTGAGGGTCCATCATCCCAGAGTGGGTTGTTGGATAGACTAGACAAGAAACAGGAGGCCTGTGCTCGCTCGGGTCATCATAGTCTACTGTGCGGCTGCTGCCTCTGGATTGCACTGCATCCTTTTCCAGCATTGCATCCTGGAAGGAAGACAGAGGCTTACCCGATGCTCAAGAAACTTAGTAACACTTGGAGGACAGGAAACTAATGAGATTTACAAGGTTCACGAGGCTCCTCCTTGAGGTCATAGCAGTATCAGCAGCATGCAGCGGCAATAGTGGAGGGACTTTTCAGTGTACCTGCCTATAAATGGCAGGGAGCTGCAATCACACAGCCTTAAGCGTCCTCACCTAAGCTGGGGTGGGCAGTGATACATGAAAAACGCATGCTCCATAAGTGAGCACCATAAACCGGTAGGTTGCCTAAGTTAGCTGTGAGTGGAACTGTTTCCTTGGCCAGACACTTAATCTGGGATGGACAGGTGTCTGTTGTCTCCCGGGGGGAGGGGGGTGAAGTCATGCAATACACTGAAACAGACAGAATGGGACCCAGATGTGACTGTGAGCTGTGTGGACATTCTTCTGTCATATTCCACCTCACACCAGAGAAACCAAAACCCTCCGGGCCCCTGGGCTTCTCCATATCCAATGAGGAGACAGAGCAGGAGTGAAGGAACACAGATACCGAGCCCAGTGGCAGTTGCTCTTCTCCTTCCTGCATGTGTCAAGTGTCCGCTGTGTGGATGAGAAGAGCAAGGACAGGGTTTTCTGTTCTGTTTTGCTTTGTTTTGTTGTTGTTGTTTTCCTCTATAAAATGCTAGGCTACTGCAGGAACATTTATTATTTCCCCAGCAAAAATATAGTACTGTCAAATAAGTGTCAACTTTTCTTTCATCCCAATAGGCAAAGACTAAAGGCTGGGGAAGACAGAAAAGTGAGGCTTACGGCTAGAGGGAAGGTAAACATCACTTTCTGCCCAGTAACTGCACTGAGGACCAATCCCAGCTCTGCCTCACCAGAAGAGAGAATTCTGAAACCCAGCATCAAATTGGTTATTTGCAAAACGCTTAGATATTTGGAGAGCAAAGGAATTTACAGGAGAACAAGCACGAGCCTCCACTCGGGACACGCTTTGCTGATTTGCGTTTCCGTTTACAGAAGTGAAAATTCTAAATTGGGCTTCAGCTGCATTTGGCGTTTCGTCTTCAAATTAAACTGCTCCGGTGCCTCACGGAATTGTAGTTAATACATGGTGATTTCAGAGGTAAGCTTGACGCTCAGGCACACTGGAGCGGAGCTAATGAAATAAAGCGATTATGGCGTACATTGAGTGGATTAAGCTGGGTAAAGCAGCCGTGTTAGGTGGGGACCTTCCTTCGGTTCTGTTGAGATTGGAGAGTATGACCCCCATGCCCCAGAAAGACTGGGAGGGCCTTCAGGAAAGAGGTGGTTTGCTAAATTTGGGGAAATGCAAAAGAACTTCAGTCGAGAATTTTATACACAAAGGACTGACTCGCTTTAATGGGAAGTAGAGTCTAAGATGGTCCTTGACTCGCTGTGATCTGATTGGCTTATGCTTCTTCCTATGAGTAGCATTTGGGTGCTGGCAAGAAGACTTAGTTGGGTAAGGGCGCTTGATCGCAAGCTCGATGGCCTGACTTGGATCCTGGGAAACCCACATGATAGAAGGAGAAAATTTTCTCTCTCAAGGGTTTTTTTGACCCCACACAAGTCCCATGCATGCCTATGAACGTGTTCAACTAAAGAAATAAAAATCGGTTGCACAGATCTATGAGCCATTTGTCAAGAAAAGGGATAGCCTCTGCTATAGGCTCACCAGGGGCCTGTGGTAGAACTTTACATTTAGCTGTCACCCATTGACACTGGCACTGTGCACGTGCAGTTCTAAACCACTGAATTCGATGACTTGAGGCTGGTATTCTATGACCAAGCTTACAAGAGAAACTGTGTCCTCCACATGTCCCTAAGCCTCCTCCTATACAGCAACTTCCTGAATTCATCAGCTTTAGCAATTGCTTTCCTAACTGAAGAGCATAAGCTAACTATGGAGACTGTAGCTTGAGTTCTGCTTCTTAAGGTTAGAGGGCTCAAAGCTATGTCTTTGTTTGCATAAATACATTTTACCCGCTTCTCGGCATTCTTAACAGAGGACAAACAGGCATGGACTTCAACTAGTAAAAATGCAGCCAGCCATCGCCATTCTCTTCCCACAGAAAGCACCTGACAACCAGGCACCACAGTCTGACCTTTTGCCCAAACCCTAAATTTTTACCATGAAGAGAGAAGGCTTTGGAAGGCAGCTCCATCATGAGGATGACAAGGGAGATGGAGACATCAACCACAATAAAAAAAATGAGAGAGCCTCGTTACCCCTTTCATCTGGTGAGGACCCAGAAAGAATACAGCCTGGAACTAGAAACTGGACTTTTATCTGAGCCTGAACACCTAAGTCTCCAAAACAATGAGAAAAAAAAATCATCTTCTTTGTAAACTATCTGGCCTATGGTACAGATAGTCTTAAGTTGTCAGAACAACTTAAGAGGACTAAGACCCCAAAACAAGAATGAATTGAGCATGTACCTTGAATACACTGATAACGTGCACCCTCTACCCATCAAAATGTTAATCTCCTAAAATCTACATTCTGTCAAACCCAGTCTGGGGTAGCCAGGAAAAAGTTTTTCTTCTGCACCAACCAAGTATACTTTTAATTACCTTTTTTACCTTAATTAACAGACCTACATACACAGAGAAGTTGGCAGGGAGAGAGGAGAGAGAGAAAGAAAAGAAAGAGAAGAGAGCCAATCAGTCCTTAATATGTAATTTTTGCTATTATAGAAAGAGACACAGACCAGGCTAGTTCTGATCTGGTCAATTCTGTGACAAGCTTGAGTTTTCTGAGGAAACCTCAATTAAGAAAATGCTTCCATAAGATTTTACTGGAAACAAGTCTGTGGGGTATTGTCTCCAATAAGACTAATAGGGAAGGGTGCACCCCACGGAGGGGGGGTGGAATTGCCTCCTCTGGGCAGGTGATCCTGGGTGTTATAAGAAAGCAGGCTGAACAAGCCCTGAGATGCAAGCCAGCCAACAGCACTTCTCCTTGGCCTTTTGCTTAGTTCCTGTCTCCAGGTTCCTGCCCTGCTTGTATTCCTTCCCTGACTTCCCAAAGTGATGAAGTGCTAACCTGGTTGTGTAAGCTGAAACAAACCTGTTCGTTTTCAAGTTGCATTTGGTTTTGATGTTTTATCACAGCAATAAGAGCACAAACTAAAACAAGCCTTAAACTTAATATATAATCAAATACTAGCTCAGTTTTCTGATCTTCCTGCCTCTACCTTCAAAATCCAAGAATGAGAGAATGTAGCTAGCTTCTTAAGTCTTTTCTGACTTGCAATGGGGAGGCTGCTCTAGCTGGGAATGTTCAAATTTTCATACACAGGGAGAGAGAGAGAGAGAGAGAAAGAGAGGGACACACATATTCTGCCATGTTTGTCAAACTTATTCCTTGGCTCAGTTCTCCCATCAGTGATTCAGAAACAAATCCAACACACTAAGAGGCCATGAAAAGTTGCTAGAGAAAGACTATCTCTAAAGACTGAGCATTAACAGATTTTTACAGTTACCATTTAATATGCTCAGTTACTATTACAACACACATTTTTGGATATGTATGAGTGTGACTGTGTGTGCAAGTGAGTGTGTGTGTGTGCTTGCATGTGTGTTAGGTATGAGCTCACAGAAGACAAATATTCATGATGAGTACCTTCCTTGATCACTCTCTAGTTTTACACTGAAGCAAGGTCTCTCAGTGAACCCTGAGTACTCTGATTTGGTTAGTCCTGTTGTGTGGGGTTTTCCTCCTGGCCCAAAGCTTCCAAATAACAAGTCATGTGACTCATTGAATATGCACAAATACCTAGCCATATATTTAGGCTCTTCTCTGTCTAGCTCATAGTTTATAATAACCCATTACAGTAATCCACATTCTGGTATGTTCCCTCTGCTCAGGTACCATGCACCTGTCCTCACATTTTGCCAGCTGAATCTCATGCACTTGGCTCTCCCCTGAAATCCTTTCTGTCTGATGGATATCCTAACTCTTATTTACTTCCTAAGCTATGGGCCATTAGATTTATTATTGACAGGCAAAATTTCTATACAGACACAGGATATTCCCAATAAGTCCAGGTAGCCAGCTTGCTGCAGTAATCTCCTTCTGCTTCCTGAGTGTTGGGATGACAGGTGGGCTGTCATACCCACCAAGCACATATGTGGGTTCTGAGGACCTAGTCCCCTGTTCTTATAATTGCACAGCCAGTGCTCTATCTGCTCAGCCACCTCTTCAGCAATATGTATATATGTGTGTGTTTATACACATTTATGATTGTAATTTCAAATTATTTTCCATAGTAGCTGCACCATTATACAAATAACATTTTAAAATATCTACCATGAATATTTAAATTCAAATAATTCCTTTTGCTGTCATGATTTACAACATTCTTCAAATCATGAAAATATTTCACATGATATTTTTCTCCTGTTATCAAAGAGGAAAGGTAGCAGAAATATCATTTGATATACAAATATACAAATATACACTTGTGACTCAAGGGTAAAAAGCACTGACTGCTCTATCAGAGGACCAGAGTTCAGATCCCAGTACTCATATCCAGTGGCTCACAAATACCTGTAATTCAGTTTTCAAGGGAACCATCACTTTCTTCTGGAACCAGGGCACACATGTACATATACACACACACTTAAATAACAAAAATTGTTAAAAAAAATCAGTTTATAAATATATGCAAATGGCTGTGTCTGTAAGCATTTTAGAATAGCTGAAGTAACAAAAAATTACACAGTAAACCATATGACCTGCAAATTAACAAAACATAAAATAGTATAAGTCAGTTTCTAAAAAAAATAGTTCACTTAAATGTTAGACATGATTAAAATGAGTTATCACTCTAAGTCTTAAAAGCACGCCTAAATTTCATTACAAATCCATTAACAAATTTTAAAATAATGAACAATATACATTACTAAGCATTGTCCAACCATTTGTTTTCTAATTAGGTCAACTTGTATCCATTTCTTTAAGAGATAACAGAATTTCTTGGTTCTGTTTGAGTCTGTTCAGCACATAGGAAGACAGAATTCATACCCACTTCTGACTCATTGTCAATATCATTAATTTCAATTGTATTTGTCATATGTTGTCAAATATCAAATCCAAATATTTTAATTAAATGATAGTATCATTTTAACTGTCTTAGTAAGTGCTCTAATATCAATTATAATTTTAAAATCGAAATATTGGTGTCTTGATTTTCCAAGAAAAAAATTATAATAATATTAGAAAGCTAGTCTAGGTTAAAAACTGTATGTGATAGCCATTCTACTGTATTAACACAATGGCTGTTTCTTCTGTAATCTTCAGTACTCACTACAGCAAAGCTGATGTCAAGGTGTTGAAGGAACTTGAATATTTCACACTAAGATGTCACAAGAAGTAACTCACAAGAAGTAAAGCTTCCATCCTCATCTTAGATAGGACTTAAATGAAGCATTATTCTTTATGATTAAAATCTACTAAAGGCTGTTGATGGTTCTATATCTCACATACAATATTAGTACCTGGCAACTTTTCCCACCAGACCAACACTTGCTATCACTCTAAGCCAATCCTGACTACCAATCAACCTGTTATTAAAATCATCAAGGATTTAGCATTTCAGCCTGCTAGGTAGTATTTGGGCAAAGATCCATTTCTGGAGCTTCTTCAGTTCTGATAATTGGACCATTGGTATCAGGGGCAAGGGAGGCTGAAATGCCAGTTAAAGGCTGGGCAATGGGGCAGTCCCAAGCATGCTGAAATGCTAAGTCAAAAGGGGCTGGCTCCCTGGCATTAGCTATTATCTTGGGCATCTGCTTACCTGAAATGAAAACTAATATTGCAGCAACTGGGCTAAAAGCAATTTTCTCTAGTGAGAAAAAGGATAATAGTTCTCTTTGGCTTACTATCCTTATATCCCTGAAGGGACCCCCACTCATTTTGATTTTTATCTTTGGGCCTTGTATTTTGAATTGCTTGGTGGCTCTCATGAAAAAAATGTTTGGGAACAATACACTAATGGTACTCAGATGCTATTGTAAAAAGGTAAATCTATAGAATACAAGAAGCCATATCTGGAAGACCCAAGATTGGGTCTTCAAATGATCATGGGAAAGGGGGAAATGAGAGACCAAAAGATTAAAAATCAGCAGCTATTAATATTTAAGGCCTGAACTAGGTGGGTGGAGAAGTCCAGCAATGTCCTGAGGGGAAGGACCACCTTACTGCATTCTTTTCCCACCCACTAGAGATACAGTTGCTAGGAAACTGGCCCATCCCCCCTAGGGGGGGACACCAGATCATTAATGGTCTGGGGACCTTCCTATAGCCAGTCAATTCAAAATGTAGCATTTTGACCAATAGATGCTTGCCAAGCAGGAATCGCCCCTGCCTTGGGCATGCTGGGAGGGACCAGAATCTTTAAATCACCCAACTAACCTGAGAACAGGGCTCTCAGCTCTCACTTCTTCGGCCATGGAGGGTGTGAGCCCAAGCTTCAGCTTGTAATGATTTATAGTAAAAAGATCCTCATGTATTTACAAAAAATAAAAATAAAAAAATAAAATCATCAAGGATGACCCACCTCCATCTTTACTCAAGAGCTTCCATGTTTGATGTTTCCTGCTAAGCTGACCTTAGCAGATGATTTAGTTTCCTCAAAATCACATGCATGCTCCCTTCCTTTGGCTTTGTAGGGGAAATCCACCTTGTCTGCGGTGCACAGAATTGGATAGATGGAATGGACAATCTATTATAGCTAATATGAACTTTGCCCTGTAAGTCCAGCACTTTTCAACAGAGCCCTTTGTAGAATTTACAGAACTTCAAAGTGAAAGCAATCTCTTGACATAAATAGAGAAAGAAGAGCTTCTGCTGTACTTTCTTGTGCCCTAACACTGTAAGCACATTGCTTCTCATATTGCCAGGCAAACAGCTGCACCGTGCCCCATCCTGTGGTGTATCCAGTTGTATACACTGTGCTTACCCCTCTTTTTTCCACACTATTATAATATATAGTTAATGATATTATATATCATTATTATAGCTCTCTATCTTGTTTTCCTACCAACATCTAGGGTGATTTCATCAGGCAGACTATTTGTGTTCTTGATTCTGAGTAACTTCATCTGGCATAAGAGAGTACAAGGGACTAGAAGGATTTAAGACTCTAAGTTCTGGGTACCCTTCCCAAAGCTCTGTCCCCATCAGGAACCTGATGTCTGACACTACTACCAGGGCCTCCACCTTTTTATGGCTCTGATTTTTCAATCCCTGGGTGGGGTTGGGAGCAGAGGAGGGGACATAGCATGCATATTTCATACTCAACAGTCTGTAGTGCCTTCCGATCTTATCATATTACACAAATATCTAAAACCATCCTTCACCATTCTGTCCTAAGAACTGATCACCATATGTCCTAGTTCATTCATCAGCGCTCTGATGAATAAATTTCCCAAAGGCACTTGCCAGGAAGAGGGCATTTGGAGACTCAGGTTAGCTCCCCAAGGCATTATATCTGTATCCATTGTACTGATGATAGACAATAGGAGAAGTCAGTTGTAAAGTTTCCTATGTGATCCTCACATAACATTCAGGGTGAGGGCATCAGGCTGTGGCGGGATGCATTCAGAATCTCTAATCTCACCCTGTATGAAGTCCAGCAAGCCTATACAAAGAATAAAAGACACAGCATTCACTGAAGACACTTCACCTCCGTTCAATCATGATATGTCAAGCTCAGAATCTGCTAGCACTGACAGGTCTAAAGCGTTCCCTTCCACCAATCTCTCTTGTCAACATTTTTGAACTACCTGTATCTGTAACACTTCCCAAAGCCCTCTTAATGAGAAATTCACTGTTCTTCTCTGTGTTAAAAGAAAATCTGCTGTTTATCCTGGCTAAAGTAGGTCCTGCATCACAAGTAATATTAAATTTCACCCCCAAGCTTTTATAATTTTAAGCACTTGACAGATGGTTAATGAGGATTTCTGCCTTCCCTATCCCTGCAGAGTTCTTCTAAATAATAAGTGGTTATCTTATTCACCAGGTGTCAGTCTGAGTAATAAAAACGAATACAAATGATTTTTCATTATGTTAGTAATTTGAATCATAATTCTGTTTCCCTCCCACTTCCAGGAGCAGCATAGTATAACAAAATAAATGTCCTCTAGACAAAATATCATTACAATTGGAATTTTAAATGGATTCTCAATCTGGGACCGTTAATAACTTGCTTTGTGGAGAATGTTGGCCAACTCTTAAAAGAATTAAGTAGAACAGACTTACTTCTATGTTTTTGTAACCATCAATACCTTGTATGTCTCTAAGAGAGGAGTGGGTGTAGGGTTGCTCACACGTTCAACCTGAACGACATGCTCACATGTTTGCAAGAAGAGTTCCTGAGGAAGGTGTGTGTGGGGATGCACAGAATTATCTGTGTGCATGTCTATGTATCTGCTCTTTCTCTCTCCTTTCTTCTCTCTCTCTCTCTCTCTCTCTCTCTCTCTCTCTCTCTCTGTGTGTGTGTGTGTGTGTGTGTGTGTGTGCATCAAAATTCCATCTGGACACAGTTTATTCTAATAAAGATAGCTGGAAAAGGCTCTTTTCCTACAAAGTCTCTCTAGATCCTAGGACACTTACAAATCCTAACTGTTGACATCTCTTTTAATAAAAAAAAAAAAAAGAAACTCATCTACACAAGTTCAAAGAAAATATGTAAGTGGGGAAAAGTTAACTTTACATTCCTACCAACTCATCCACCAACGCTTAAAACCCTAACCTTGAATTCTTCTCCCACAATAACCCAGTAGCTATTCTGAGGAGGAATCAGGTGAAACCTTTCAAAATTGTGTTCTAAGAGGCCAAAGGATTCTACTTCCAGCCATTTTCCTTTAAGCAACACTCTAGCTGTAATGGGAAATATCAGAGGACAACCTGCAAGAGTCAGTTCTCATCCTTTACTATTCGGTCTCTATCAAAACCACAATGCTATTCTTCAGGGGTCAACAAAAAGTCACCAGGCTGGGCAGTAAGTGCCTTTATTCACTCAACCATCTTGAAGGGCCACACTCTTACAGCATGCAACTCTGAGGCAGTGAGCCAAGAGCAGGCAGGATTCTGATGCACTGTCTTGTGTTTTTTGTTTTTTGTTTGTTTGTTTGTTTTTTTGTTTTGTTTTGTTTTTTTTTCCTCTCTGAACAAATTAAGGGAGGAAGAATTGTAAGAGGATTCATCATATGGTTGCTTGGTTCCATGCATTTGAGCTACCAGGGAGGCAAAAGTTTATGGTAGAGATTGTTTTACATTTCCTGGTAAACATGAAACAGAGCAAAGGAGACAAGAAGGGCTCAGTTCACGAGATTCAAGAACATAAAACAAATGACCTACTACTTCCAGTGGGGTGCCAGGACCCACCATCTCTACAACCTACCCAAAGAGCACCATCATCTGAGACCACCAGAGTCAAAGGGTAACTCCTCTGCTGTCAGGCTGAAGTGTTTTCATGTTGCTCTATCCAGAGGCATCGTACCGCACACACACCCTTCTCTGCCTTTTCTTCACACACCTGTTCTCTGATACCAAGAAACCAATGTTCTGACACCCTCATCTTAATAAGCACGTTCTTTAGGATGTATCCTCCTTCCATTGTGGAAAATAAGTGGAGAAAATATGTTGAAAAGAGATTTTTAACATACACATGCACATGCACACACTCATGCACCCACAAACAAGCGCACAAAGACAAATAGCCACACACAGCATCAAGTACCATTATAATAATATAATATCATACTGGTCTGTTCTTATACTCTAACAAACTATATAAGGAAGTCACCATGAAGGAGGAGAGATGGACTTGGGCTCACAGTTTCAGAGGATACAGCCTGGCACTCGTGGGCTGCATTACACTGGATTTGAAAGGAGGGTGAATGTGAAGGCAGCAAGAGAATGAGGCGTAGGAAGCTGTCCACATCATAGTGAACATAAAGAACTGGGAGAAAGGTCCAGGGCAAGATCCACTCTTCAGTCTGAATGTGGTGGTGCATGCCTACAATCCCAGCACTTGGAAGGTGAAAGAAAAGGTAGGAGAATCAAGGGTGAAAGGGCATCCTTAGCTACACGATGAATTAAAGACCAGCCTGGGGGACTATTATATTATACCCTGTTTCAAAAAACGTGTGTGTGTGTGTGTGTGTGTGTGTGTGTGTGTGTGTGTAAGCACATACATATGATAGCATGTTCAGCTACAGACACAGTCCTTTGGTGAATTTACTGTTCTTATGACACAGCTACCGATTACTGGAATCACCTGCTGGAAATCTTGCCTGTAATCCATATGCTTTAAGAAAATTTCATTATGTAAGCCATACAAAAGAAAAACATACTTACAAGAGATGGGATTAAAAAGGGTAGTAGAAGAACTGAGTACCTTAAATTTGCCAGTGCTTCCCCACATTCATTTCATCACTGAGCTGATTCACCCAAAGGATTCCTGGAATTAAATAAGCATAGCTAAAATTTTAGCCACGTTCCTAAAGTCACTGAGTCCCTATGCTATCTTCAGCAATGCACTTGATATTTCTCAGGCATTTTGTCTGTGGGAAGTTCTTTCCTTATATTTAATTATGTGTGTCTATATGGAAATATGTGTTTTGTGAGTGCAGGTACCCTAGGCATCAAGAAGAGAGTGCTGAATCCCCACAGCAGGAGTTACAGAGAGTTGTGAGCAGCCTAGCATGAATGTTGAGAAACAAATGCCTGTTCTGAACCCCACGCTCTCTTCGTCTCCAAACCATTGAGCCACAGTCCCATCCATGGATGCTTTAGTGTCAATAGGTAATTAATAGAAGGAAATTGTGGCTGTGAAATTAATTTGAATTTGCTGCATGTAAAATATTAATCCACAGAGAGGTAAATTTGTTATCAAAGCACATAAATATCAAAATCATTGGCCCAAAAGTTCTATTTAAGTATAAACTAGTAATTGAGAAACGTGCTTTAGAGATATCAGCTCACTGCAAAAAGTCAATCCCACTCAAGAGAAATGATTACTTTTCTGGCCCCTTCATAAAAATGTTCCAAATGTTGCAGGAGTTGAGACAGAATTACAGATGAGTTGCAACCAGTTTCTATGAAAATTAAGAGGTCTCTTTTTATCTCCAGTTCAAAGAAACATTTATTTTTAGACTTGAAAACCTTTAAAGATTACCAAGAATTATTATAACTACAAATCAAGTCATTTTCTACACAAAAGATATGGTAGAAAGGGGATAAACATTTATAAAGGAAGAAAAAGACAATAATGTTTCTTAGAGATACGGGGGGGAAACATTCTGCATTTGTAACTTATTGTATGATGGATTAAACGATGACAGACATATTTTCATTACATGGTAAAGCTGCCTGACTCACCATTCCACCATATTCTCTCTTCTTGTGTGTGTATATGTTATGTAAGCATGTGTGTGTGTGAGAGACAGAGACAGGACAGAGATTATGGTAAATGTATGTGGTCTATATAATTGCACACACCAGAAAAGAACATCTGGTGTTTTGCGCTACCACTCTCCACTATATACCCTTAAGACAGGGTCTCTCACTAAATATGAAGCTAGTCTGAAAACCATCAGACCCCAGAAACCTACCAGTCTCTACCCCATAAACATCTGGGGTTGCAAACATATGCAACCATGCTTGGAGTTTTACATAGGTGCTGGGAATTCAAACCCAAGTTCTTGTGCTTATACAATAAGCACTCTTACCCACAGAGTGTAGATCTCCTCAATGTAGTGAGTAACATGGTAGAGGACTTGACCACTAAGCCTTAAATACCTTAACAAAGGGGTACAGACAAAACCCCAAAGTTATATTGTTCTTAGTTGTTAAAAGAATACACAATGGCAATTAGACACACACACACACACACACACACACACACACCATGCTTCAGTGAAGTCTTATTATGCTTTTAGTTTAAGGAATGTCTATAGAGTTGACAGTTCAGTGACCGGATTAAATGGTTCATTGTCACATGCATAGTAAGAAAGAATAATTATAGTAATTCGCAACTAGAAAAATAAGTCTTAGGTATCCCTGTTTGGTTAAAGATATGAAAAGCATTTTAAAGGATATAATTAACAACTCACTACAAGTATGCTATATATTTAAGACCACATGTGTATGTCTATGTGACTCTATACGCATTAGTGTGAGAACCTGTGAAGGCCAGAAGAAGATGGAGCATGTCCTGGAGCTGGAGTTACTGACAGTTGTAAGCCAATCAATATGGGTGTTGGGGACTGAACTCAGGTCCTTTGGAAAGACAGCAAATGCTTTTAACTACTGAATAATCTTTCCAGTCTCCAGTGTACTAACCGTTTTTGTTCCCCAAAGAGATCTATTTGCTTAGAGGTTACTATAGAAGCCACTATACAGAGTGACTGGAACACAGTATATCAGAGCTTTAGGGTTAAAATATCTGCACTCCTCTAAAGATAGACCCAGATCAAGGCAACCACAGCAACATAAACATAGACAGTAATTACATACACATCATTGATTTGTTATTTAAAATGTTGCTACATACTTATGTGTCTGGAATTAATTCACCTTCTTTACTCATTTGACCTACTAATCTTTCTTTAACCCCTTCTCATGTTTCCTCTATGTTAAGGTTAAGTTGCTTTGGCAGAAATTACCTAGATATTTATGTGGGTTCTTGAGATCTGGACTCAGAGTCACATGCTCAGGCTGCAAACACTTTACAGGCTGAGTCATCTTCCTGGTCCCTATTTCATCCTTTTTACCTTCCACTCATTTTCCTTTAACCTTCCCTCTCATCCACTCTATAGCTTATCAGTGGGGGAGAAATGGTCACAGTGGTGGCTAAGAATAAATGATTTCTTTTCCTGGCATAGCTTCCATTCAAGGATGGAATTGAGGCTCAGATCTGAGACACTCCTCTAATTCAAATGCGGGACAATTGAAAATAGTTTAAGCAGAAAGCAGAATTCACATCAGCAGGGCTCAATTGTAATCCACTATTAGTTTTTGTTTGTTTCTTTTACAGGTATGTCTTACAGGTATGTTTCCGATCTCACAATTTCAGAAAATATCACAAAGAGTTAACTTCACTGATGTCACAGTTGGCGATTCCTAGCACTGTAGGACTTGTAAGGATTTGTTATGTCCATAACCCCCACCTATCCTATTAACCTGGATAATGGCATTGTACAAAGTGAGCACCAAACTTGGAATTTTGAAGACATGCTTCAAAATATATTACAAATAAGTAGTTCCATCTACAGGGCCATTTTCAATTGCAGCGCAATTGCAGCTCTCAACTGTAGCTCCATATTTCTTAGAAACACTTCTTATGGGTTCAGCCCTCTGTGTCAAAGATACTGTCCTAGATATGGCAAGTTAGAACACAGCTCTCCACTGACCCCTGAGCAATAAGAGGGAGGAGGCAAGAAGGACACACAGACATTCCACTTCCATACCCAGCGTGAAGTCTTTGACCTCCACCCTCATGTTTAAAATTGTGAAGATACATTTGCATCAAACGTTGTGTCCATGCGCAAAGCCACGAGAGTACTTATCTCTGAGCAGACACTAGTGACAAAGATACAAATAAATGAATCTATTTGCTTTTAAAGATAATGAAGTGTTTGAGGTGATAAATACAAATTGCTACCACTGCAGAAAAATTATCATTACAAGAAGAAATAAAGGCTTAAGATGGAATAAGACTAGTATCACCCTTGACCAAGGAGCTCACTTACAGTTAAGAAAGCATAGCAGGAACCACTGAGTACAGCTGGCTCAAGATTGGCTTATACTTAGCTAGAACTCTTACACATTCCAGGACTGCTTGAACAAGGAATGGTGCCATCCGTGGTGAACTGAGTCCTCCTTTATCAATTAACAGTCATGACAATCTCCCACAGACATGCCGAAAACCCACTCTAATGTGGGCAATACCTCATTTAAGACTCCTCTCTCTTTTTTTTTAATTTTATTTTTCTTTTTAGTTACATTTTGTTAACTCTGTGTCCCCGCTGTATCCTGCTCCCTCATTCCCTCCCCAACCCCACACTCCCTCCCTGGTCTCCTCCCTGCCCCTTTCCAAGTCCACTGATAGGGAAGGACCTCCTCCCCTTTCATTCGACCCTGTTTTATCAGGTATCTTCAGGGCTGGCTGTAGAGTCCTCCTCTGTGACATAACAGGACTGCTCCTCCCCTGGGGGGGGGGGGGGGTCAAAGAGCCTGCCCTTGAGATCCTGTTAGAAATAGTCCTTGTTCCCCTTACTTTGGAAAACTACTTGGTTACTGAGCTACCACGGGCCACATCCAAGCAGAAGTTCTAGGTTATATCCATAGATGGTCCTTGGTTGAGTGTCAGTCTCAGAAAAGACCCTGTGCCCGGATATATTTGGTCCTTGTAGAGCTCCTATCCTTTCCATATCATACGGGAGTTAGTATGATATGGAAACACTCCTCTCTTAAGTAACTACAAGTTTTGTCAGGCTGACAGTTAAAGTCAACCAAGACCCTCAAGATCCCCCTACCATAGGTTAGGACACGCAGTTCCTGGCCAGGTGACATTTCTTCAGGTTGTAACAATTGAGAGTACATTTGAGGTGGCGATTTATTCTTCTGAATTTTAAGTTGCCAAAAGTTTATTGAGAGGAGAACAAACGAACTTGTAAGTTGCAGCGATAAACAAGGCTAGCCACCTCTTTTACATTCTGACAGTACAATTCTGTATTTTAAGAGGACAATCTTAGGCAGAGTTTTGTTCCCTGCCAGCTATAAATAGTGCCATTCAAACTTTGAATATGACAAGATGATTACATACCAATGGAAATGGTAATTTTCTCTGATGATCTAGGGAGTTTTTATCATATAGAAAACTTATCTTTTCCAATTCACTCTAAAATATTGTTTTTAAAGATAGACATACAGACATTATCTTAGATATAGATACATTTATTACAGTATGAGAAATTTCCCTTTTGTAAACCATATTGGTTATTCTGTCACTCAAAGTGTAATGTTGAAAACTGTGACGTTCTAAAGATAATGGTTATCTCCTTTGTAAGTATTGTACTAACATGGCAGAGACAAACATACCATTTTATGAAATGTATCAATATTAAACAAAACATTCAAATCTATATCACACAACAGTAAAGTAAAGCTATATGTGATGCCATCATATGGAAGCTGACACAGGAGGATTAGGGCCAGACTCACCTATGTAGCAAATTCAAGGGGAGCTTGATTACATAAAGCTTTTTTCCCAACAAACAAACAGAACAGAATATAAAACTAAATGTTAGAACATAGGCTTGATTGCACAGTATGAATCAGACAAGAAAGGGAGAAATTAAGGAAGGAAGGAAGGAAGGAAGGAAGGAAGGAAGGAAGGAAGGAAG
>NW_026587556.1:2068852-2083545 GCF_907164565.1 Psammomys obesus
AAGGAAGGAAGGAAGGAAGGAAGGAAGGAAGGAAGGAAGGAAGGAAGGAAGGAAGGAAGGAAAAAAGGAAAGAAGGAAAGGAAGGAAGGAGGTGAAGAAGGACCAGTTGTGAAGAGGAAAGAGATCTGTGGAAGTGGCAGTAGTGCAATTCAGGGTAATAGAAGACGACATGAAGACAGGCTGAATTGGAGGTCTCAATTTGATCCCTCCCCTTGGAGATCAAGGAGTCCTGTAAAAGAGAAGGATGAGATTTTTAAACGGTTTTTACTAGTATATATCGATTATACATAATAATGAGTTTCTTTAAGACATTTTAATGGACTTTGATGATACCTCTTTTTTTATTAAAAATAGATTCTTCTCTCATATAATACATCCAGACCATAGTTTTTCCTCCTTCCTCTCCTCCCAGCTTTCCTTTCACCTCCCCTCTTCCTCAGATCCACTCCCCACTCATTTACCTTCAGAAAAGATTAGGGCTCCAAGAGAAAAGAACCAAATATGACAAAACAAGATAAAAAGCCCTCATAACAAGGCTGGACAAGGTAACCCAACAGAGGGAAAAGAGTTCCAAGAGGAGGCAAAAGAATCAGAGACATATCTGCTCCCACTCTTAGGAATCCCACAAAAACACCAAGCCAAAAACTGTAACATATACACAGAGGACCTGCTAAGAGCCATGCAGGCCCCACGCTTGCTGTTTGTCTCTGTGAGCCCATGTGAACCCTGCTTAGTTGATTCAAGGGGTCATGTGTTTCTGGTATCCTCCATCTCATTTGTCTCCTGTATCCTGAAGCAGGCTTTTCTCCCCTATCCTCAGACAAATATCCCTTCCCCTCCATTTCTTTTTCTTACCTCCTTCTCCCTTGTCCTCTGTCTCTTGTTTTTTACTCTGTTCCCTGCCCTTTGTCTGTGTGGGGCAAATAAATCTCCTTTGTGCTGAGAACTTGATATTGGGTCTGATAGTTTATCCCAATACCAGTCCCTTCACTGACCATATCCCCAGTGGGGAACAGAGAGCTTTTCCTTCAATGTTCCTTCCCCCAACTCATCCCATTATCCAACAGGCATTCACTGGGGAAGAACCAGATGAGCAGAGACAGGAAAACAGGTCATCCAACTGAATACCTTCATCACTACCTCCTCACTTCTGAATCCAATGCCCTAGCCTCAACCCCAGCTCTGCAGAAGAACACCTGCAGCAGCCTTCCATGCTCCCTGCTCCCCTCTCCTGTGAATCCCACAGTTCTTCTTCTTCTAATCCCTTCCTGTTCATTGCTCCATTCCCTAAACCCAGCAGATTCCACAAGGGGTGCTCCAGTCAGGGCGATGAGATAGCTGACTGATCTAATCCCCAAGATCCAATCCCCAAGTCTCATCCCCAGCTCTGTAGCAGAAAATGTGCTGCAGTCTCCCTTTCCTCTGTGACCACACCCCCAACAGATCACAGATCCTCCAAACTCCCTTTCTCCAACTTATCCCAGTGTTCTAACCTCTAACACTAGCAAGCCTTTAATGGAAACACACTAGCTGAGCAGAGCCAGGGATACAGGCAACAAAGGCATCAGACTTTGAAAATCCAGGAAGAAAACAGAAACCAATGAACAAAACACCCATCCAATGAACAAATCCAGAAATCAGCACTTCAGCGTATAACCAACCCAATCCCAGATGTCTAGACACCAACACAAAAACACAAACAACAACCAGGGCAATATGGTTCCACTAAAGCACAGCTATTCAACCACAGTAGACCATAAATATTCCCACACAGCTAAAGCACAAAGAAAAGACGTGAAAACTGCCTTTATGAAGATAGTAGAGGTCAGGTCATTAAAGAGGAAATAAATAAATCCATTTAAAAAAATCAAGGAAAACACAAACAGTGAAATAAAATGAATAAAGCTGTTCAAGACATAAAAATGGAAATAGTATCAATAAAAAACCAAAATGAAGGAATTTTAAAAATCAAATAACAATTAGGAATTCAAACATGAACTACAGAGACAAGCGTCACAAACAGAGTACAAGAGAAGGAATAGAGAACCTCAGGCATTGAATATATGATGAAAGAAATAGATGTGTTCTGCAAAAACAAATATTAAATAAAAAGTAATTAAAACTTATGACACAAAACATCCAGGAAATACTAGAAGAAGAAGAAACCCAGAAAATGTTTTCAACAAATCATAGAAGAAAATTTTCCTAGCCTAAAGCCTATAAAGGTACAAGAAGCATCAGAACACAAAACAGATTGAAACAGAAAAGAAGGTACCCTTGTGTTGGCCTTAGTTTTTAAAACTCATTTATTTATGTTTCTTACATCTTTTCTCCTTCCTCCACCCCAATTCCTTCCAACACCCCAACACCAGGTAGCTGCTTCCTGATGTTTAGGGTCTTCGGGTTCCTTGGAGTCAATCCAATCCTTGTTGCAGAAGATCTCCATATTATCATTTCTAAACAGCAACTAGAAGCAGTAAGGAAGAAGCAGGGGCAGCTTTGTTCTTTCTCCTCGTCACTCCACTCTCTAGGCTCTGGCATTTATTCTCTCTCCAGAGTCCTCAGATTCAAACTGTCTATAGCTGGCAACGAACTCCTCTCAGAGCCCACAGGAGGCAAATAGTCTGCTGCCATGGACTATCTGAATCAGTCCCACATCCCACACCTGGGACCAAAACAAAAACATATTTATATCCACATAATTATCAAAACTAAACATGCAGCATAAAAAAAAGAACATTAAAAGCTGCAAGGGAAAAAGACCAAATAGCATGTAGATGCATTCCTATTAGAATTACACTGACTTTTCAATGGAGACTCTAAAAGAAAGAAAGATATGGACAGGTGTGCTGCAGACAATAAGAGACCTCAGATGCCAGCTCAGATTGCTAGACCCCCTAAAAAACTTTCAATTATCATAGATGGAGAAAATAAGATAATTAATGATATGCCAGGCAGTGGTGGCCCACACTTTTAATGCTAACACTTAGGAAGCAGAGGCAAAAGCAGGCAGAATTCTGAGTTTTAGGCCAGTTTGGTCTACAGAGTATGTTCCAGGACAGCCAGGGCTACAAAGAGAAACCCTGTCTTGAAAAAACAAAACAAAAAAGATATTGAATGATAAATCCAAGTTTAAACATTATCTATCTATAAATCCAGCACTACAGAAGGTGCTAGAAAAACTTTAGCCTAAGGAGGTTAACTACTCCCATAAAAAAAATGGGAATAAATAATCTCACACCAGCAAAATCAAAAAAAGGAAACACACACACACACAACCCACTATCGCCACCACCAATAACAAAAAAATAATAGGAATCAACAACCATTTCTCATTGATAATGTCTCAATATCAGTGATCTCAATTCCCCAGTAAAAGACAAACTAGCAGAATGTATGGGAAAACAGGATACATCCTTCTACTGCATCCAAGAAACATGCCTCAACACCAATGATAGATATTAGCTCAGGGGGAAAGGTTGTAAAAAAATTATTCCAAGAAAATAGACCTAAGAGGTAAGCTGGCATAATTGTTTTAATATCTAACTAAATAGACACCAAAATAAAACTGATCAAAAGAGATAAGGAAGGACATTACATGCTCATTAAAAAAAATGCTCCACCAAAATGACATTTGAATTCTTAAATCTATGCTCCAAACACAAGGGCATCCAAGTTTGTAAATGAAACACTACTATAGTTCAAATCACATATTGATCCTTACATAGTGGGAGAATTCAGTACTACGCTTTCACAATGAACAGGTTGTCCAGACAAAAACTAAACAGAGAAATGATGGACATACAGATGATAAAAACCAAATGGACCTAACAAATGCTTACAGAACACTTTACCCTAACACAACAGAGTATACCTTCTTCTCTTCACCTCATAAAACTTTCTCCAACACTGACCACACATTTAGACATAAAGCAAGTCTCAAACGGAACAAGTAAATTGAAATAACTCCCTACATCCTATAAGACCACCACAGATTAAAACTGGATATCAACAACAACAAAAGAGACAGAAAACTTACAAACTCATGGAAACTAACATTTCTCTACTGAATGAAATTTGGATCAATACAGAAATAAAGAAAAAGAGACTTTCTAGAATTCAATGAAAATGAATTCTATGAAAATGTGCACTATTCTTTAAGGGGCAAGTTCATAGCATTAAGTGTCTATATGAAAAAAAAACCTGGATAAATCTCATGCTAGCAACTTGCTAGCACACATGAACACTGTTGAATAAAAAGAAAAAGTCACATGGAAGAGGAACAGAAGAAAGAAATAAACAAAGAGCTGAAATTACTAAAATAGAAACAAAGAAGCAATACAAAGAATCAAAAAAACAGAGTTGGTTCTTTGTGAAAATAAACAAGATAGATAAATCCTTATTCAAGCTAACTAAAAAACAGAGTGAGAATATCCAAATTAACAAAATCAGAAATGAAAGAGGAGGCATAATAACATTCACTGAGGAATCTAGAAAATCTTAAGGAGATATTTTAAAAACCTGTACACCACAAAATTGAAGACTCTAAAAACAAATAAATAAATTTCTTGATAGGTATCACACACACAAATTAAAATGAGACCGGATGTTGAGGTCTTTGATCCACTTGGACTTCAGTTTTGTGCAGGGTGATAAGTATGGATCTATTTTCATTTTTCTACATGTAGACATCCAGTTGGACCAGCACCATTTGTTGAAGATGCTATCATTTTTCCATTGTATGGTTTTGGCATCTTTGTCAAAAATCAGGTGTTCGTAAGTGTGTGGGTTTATTTCTGGGTCTTCTGTTCGATTCCATTGATCCACCATTCTGTTTCTATGCCAGTACCATGCAGTTTTTATAACTGTTGCTCTATAGTACAGCTTGAGATCAGGGATGGAGATACCTCCAGAAGATCTTTTATTGTAGAGGATTGTTTTAGCAATTCTCGGTTTCTTGTTATTCCATACGAAGTTGAGAATTTTTCTTTCCAGGTCTCGGCTAGAAAAAAAAGTGGGGAATACCCTAGAACTCATTGGTACAGGAGAAAACTTCCTGAACAGAACACCAACAGCACAGGCTCTAAGAGCAACAATCAATAAATGGGACCTCATGAAATTGAAAAGCTTCTGTAAAGCAAAGGACACCGTCATCAAAACAAAGCGACTGCCTACAGATTGGGAAAGAATCATCACCAACCCTCTATCTGACAGAGGACTCATATCCAATATATATAAAGAACTAAACAAGCTGAAAAGCAACAAACCAAGTAATCCACTTAAAAAATGGGGAACAGAGCTAAAGAGAGAATTCTCTGCAGAGGAATATCGAATGGCAGAGAAGCACTTAAAGAAATGCTCAACCTCATTAGCCATTAGGGAAATGCAAATCAAAACAACCCTGAGATTTCACCTTACACCCATCAGAATGGCCAAGATGAAAATCTCAAGGGACAACACATGCTGGAGAGGTTGTGGAGAAAGGGGAACGCTTCTCCACTGCTGGTGGGAATGTAAACTGGTACAACCACTCTGGAAATCAATCTGGCGCTTTCTCAGACAACTAGGAATAGCGCTTCCTCAAGATCCAGCCATACCACTCCTAGGCATATACCCAAAAGAGGCGCAAGTACACAACAAGGACATTTGTTCAACCATGTTTGTAGCAGCTTTATTTGTAATAGCCAGAAGCTGGAAACAACCCAGATGCCCCTCAACTGAAGAATGGATGCAGAAACTGTGGTACATCTATACAATGGAGTATTACTCAGCAATGAAAAATAAGGAAATCATGAAATTTGCAGGTAAATGGTGGGACCTGGAAAGGATCATCCTGAGTGAGTTGACCCAGAAGCAAAAAGACACTCACGGTATATACTCACTCATATAAACATACAATATAGAATAAACCCACTAAAAGCTGTACATCTAAACAAACTAAGCAAAAGAGAGGACCCTAACTAAAATGTTCAATCCCCATCCTGAAAGGCAAAGAGGATGTACATCAGAAGAAAACGAAAATAGGAAACAACCTCGGAACCCGCTACAGAGGGCCTCTGAAAGCCAGAAGAAAACAGGAAACCACCTTGAAACCTGCCACAGAGGGCCTCTGAAAGCTTCTGCAGTATAGACTGTCAAAGCAGATGCTGAGCCTGATGGCCAACTGATGGGCAGAGTGAATGGAATTTTATGTAAGAAGTGGGAAATAGTAAGAGCTGGAGGGAACGGGAACTCCACAAGCAGAGCAACAGAACAAGATAATTTGAACACAGGGAACTTCCCAGACTCCTACTCCAACCAAGGACTATTTGTGGAGATGACCTGGAACCTCTGCACAGGTGTAGCCCATGGCAGTTCAGTGTCCAAGTGGGTTACATAGTAATGGGAAGAGGGACTGCCTCTGACATAATCTGATTGGCCTGCTCTTTGATCACTTCCCCCTGGGGGGGAGCAGCCTTACCAGGCCACAGTAGAGGACAATGCAGCCACTTTTGATGAGAACTGATAGACTAAGATCAGAAAGAAGGAGAGGAGGACCTCCCCTATCAGTGGACTTGGGGAGTGGCATGCATGCAGAAAGGGGAGGGAGGGTGGGATTGGCAGGGGAGGAGGGAGGGGCTTATGGGGGGATACAAAATGAATAAAGTGTAATTAATAAAAAATAAATAAAAGATTTAAAAAAAAAAAAATGAGACCGGATGAGCAATTTGAATCCATAATCACTAGTGAAATAGAAATAATCATTAAATGTCTCCCAACCAGGAAAGGGTAGGCCCAGATGGTTTTAGCATGGAATTCTACCAGAATTTCAAAGATTTAATGCCAATACTCCTGAAATTATTCCACAAAATGTAAATGAAAAGAACACTATCCAATTCATTTTATGAGACCACTATTATCCTGATACCTGAACCACATAATGAAGGAATTACAGATCCATTTCCCTCATGAATGTATGTGGGAAAATACACAATAAAATATGTGAAAACCAAATCCAAGAACACATAAAAAAAAGATCATCCACCATAATCAAGTAGGCTCCACCTCAAACATGCAGAGATGGTTCAATACAGAAAAATCAATAACGTTATTTCTACCATGTAAACAAACTGAAAAACAAAAGCTACATGATTATCTCATTAGAGGTAGAAAATGCTTTTGACAAAAATCCAACACCTTTTTATGATAAAAGTCCTGGAGAGATTAGGGATAAAAGGAATACACCTAAACATAATAAAGTAGTTTACAACAAGCTTATGATCTACATCAAAATAAATGTAGAAAACTCAAAGCAATTCCACTCAAATCAGAAACAAGACAAGGTTCTCCACTTCTATATCTCTTCAATATGGTGTTTGATGTTATAACTAGAACAGTAAGAAAACTGAAGGAGATCAAGAGTATACAAATTGGAAATGAAGAGTCAAAGTATTGTAGATGAAATGACAGAACACACGTGACCCTAAAAAGTTCACCGGATGGCCTGTCCCGTGGGCTAATTGAACAGGGTCCACGTGAAAGAGGGAGTGGAAATTGGGGGACAGAGACTCAAAGAATGGAGACAAAACAGATTCCTGATCAAGTCTCAGTTTACTGAATGTACAAACAACACTTATAAAGCAAAGGGTACAAGCAATTTTTTTTCACAGCAGCAACACATCTGTGCCACCTGCCAAGGCATGCATGAATTCACTCAAGGTCACACAAAGTTTGCTGTCTGGTTCCCAATGTTGCAGGGAGCTTGCTATCTTCTTCCCAGGCTCAGAGCACCATGCCTGCAGAGAACGCCAAGGACAGTCTCTGAGAAATAGAACTATGGATAAGACTCGAATCTGCCAAAGCCAGGGGGCAGAATTCCAATTACCAGACTCCTTCAACCAGGGAACTGCTACAGCTGATAAACATCTTCATCAAAGTAGCTGAATACAAGATTAACTCATAAAAATCATCAAATGACAAACTGACTGAGAAAAAAAATCAAGGAAACAATCTTTCACAACAGCTTCAAGTAATATAAAATATTGTGGAGTAACTCTAACCAAGCAAGTGAAATATTTGAATAATAAAAGCTTCAAGTCTTTGAAGAAAGAAATTGAAAAAGATATTAAAAGATATACAGATCTTCCATGCTCAAGAATTGGTAGGATTAACATAATAAAAATGGCTATCCTGCCAAAAGCAATCTCCAGAGTCAAAGCAATCACCATCAAAATCCCAACAGAATTATTCACAAAAAAGATAATACTCCACTTTATTCATATGAAACAAAAACAAAACCAAAAATTTAGGAGAGCTAAAACAATCATGAACATCAAAAGAACTGCTAGAGGTATCACCACCCCTTATTTCAAGTTGTAGTACAGAACTGTACTAGTAAAAACCACATGGTATTGGCATAAAAACAAACACATTGATCAATGGAATCAAATCGAAGACCCAGACATAAATCCAAACACCTCTGGACACCTGTTTTTGATAAAGACAGAAATACACACTGGTGGGGAAAAAAACAGCATGTTCAACAAATGTGTTAGTCACGCTGGCTGTCTGCACAAAACTCAAGTAAAGTGGATCAAAGACTTCCAAGTAAAACCAGATAAACTGAACCTGACAGAAGGAAAAAGTGGTACCAAACAGCCTTAAACTCACTGGCACAGAAGACAACTTAATAAGCAGAAGACCAATAATTCACACACTAAGATCAAGATTGAAAATTAATGAATGGGGTCTCATGAAACTGAAAAGGCTCTGTAAGGCAATGGAAAACTTTGTTTGGACAAAATGAAAAAAAGATTTTTATCAACCTTACATTTTATAAAAAAAAAAAACTAATATCAAAAATATATAAATAACTCCAGAAACTAGATATCAATAAAACAAATAATAAATTTTTAAATGGGGTACACATTTAAACAGAGAATTCTCAATAGAGGAAACACAAATGGCTGAGATACACTTAAAGAAATGTTTGATATCTTTAGCTGTCAGTGAAATGCAAATCAAAATGACGTTAAGATTTTATCTTACACCTATTAGAATGGCTAAGATCAATAACACAAGTGACTAGCTAGGATGTGGAGCAAGGGGAACATTCCATTACAGGTGGAAGTGCAAACTTATACAGCCACTATGGAAATCAATATGGCAGTTCTTCAAAAAAGTAGGAATTGATTTACTTCAGGACTCAGATATACCACTCATGGGCATTGTGCTTGCTAGTCTTATATCAACTTAACACACAAACTACAGTTATCTGAAAGTAAGGAACCTCAATTGAAAAAAAAATGCCTCCATAAAATATGGCTGTAGGGCATTTTCTTAATTAATGATTGATGTGTGAGGGTCCAGTCCATTGTGAGTGTTGCCATCCCTGGATTGGTGGTCCTGAGGTGTAAAAGAAAGCAGGCTGAGCAAGCCAGAAGTAAGCCAATAAGCAACACCATCCATGGCCTCTGCATCAGCTCCTACCTTTAGAATCCTGACCTGTTTGAGTTTTCATCCTACTTCCATCAATAATGAACAGTACTATGAAAGTGTAAGTCAAATAAACCCTTTCCTCCTCAATTTTGCTTCTATTTCATTACAGCAGCAAAATTCCTAATGAAGACAAGCATATACCCAAAAGACACTCCATTCTTCCACAAAACACTTATTCAACTTTATTCATAATAGCTAGAAACTGGAAACCACTAGACGTCCTTCAAGAGAGGAATAGATAAAGAAAATGTGGTACATTTATACACTGGAGCTTTACTCAACCGTTTAAAAAAAGACATGAAATGTGTAGACATTGTCCTTCTGAATGAGGATTGAACACCTTCCTTAGGGTTTTCCCTGTTGTTTAGCTTCTTTAGGAATATAGATTTTAGTATGTTTATCCTATATTATATGGTTAATATCCACTTATAAGTGAGTATATATCATGTATCTCTTTCTGCTTCTGGGTTACCTCAATCAAGATGATCTTTTCTAGTTCCCACCATTTGCCTGCAAATTTCATGATTTCATTGTTTTTAATAGCTGAGTAGTATTCCACTGTATAAATATACCACGATTTCTGTATCCATTCTGCTGTTGAGGGACATCTAAGTTGTTTCCAGGTTCTGGCTATTATAAATATAGCTGCTACAAACATGGTTGAGCAAATGTCCTTGTTGTGTACTTCAGTATATTTTGGATATATGCCTAGGAGTGGTATAGCTGGATCTTGAGATAGCAGTATTCCCAATTTTCTGAGAAAGCACCAGATTGATTTTCAAAGTGGTTGTACAAGTTTACATTCCCACCAGCAATGGAGAAGGGTTCCCCTTTCTCCACATCCTCTCCAGCATGTGTTGTTACTTGAGTTTTTGAGCTCAGCCATTCTGATGGGTATAAAGTAAAACCTTAGGGCTGTTTTGATTTGCATTTCCCTGATGACTAAGGATTTTGAACATTTCTTTAAGTGTTTCTCTGCCATTCTATATTCCTCTATTGATAATTCTCTATTTAGCTCTGTGCCCCATTTTTAAAATTGGATTACTTGGTTTGTTGCTGTTTAACTTCTTAAATTCTTTATATATTCTGGATATTAGCCTTCTGTCAGATAGAGGGTTGGTGAAGATCCTTTTCCAATTTGTAGGCTGTTATTTTTTTTTCTGATGATAGTGTCCTTTGTTTTACAGAACCTTTTCAGTTTCATGAGGTCCCATTTATTGATTGTTGATCTTAGAGCCTGTGCTGTTGGTGTTCTGTTCAGGAAGTTGTCTCCTGTGCCAAGGAGTTCCAGGCTCTTCCCCACTTTTTCTTCTAACAGATTTAGTGTGTCTGGTTTTATGTTGAGGTCTTTGATCCACTTGAACTTTAGTTTTGTGTAGAGTGATAACTCTGTGTCTATTTGCATTTTCTACATGTAGTTATCCAGTTAGACCAGCACTATTTGTTAAAGATGCTATCATCTTCATTCAGAAGGATAAACACAATATACATAGGAAGCAGGAAAAGACAGTGAGCAGGACAGGAGCCTACCATAGATGGCCTCTGAAAGACTCTACTCTTCAAGGTATCAAAGCAGAGGCTGGGACTCATAGCCAAACTTTGGGCAAAGTGCAGGGAATCTTAGGAAAGAAGGGGGAGCTAGAAAGATCTGGAGGGGGCAGGAGCTCTGAAAGGAGACCTACAGAGCCTTTAAAACTGAACCCTTGGGACCCTGAAGAGAATGATACCCCAACCAAGGACAACGCATGGAGAGGACCTAAAACCCCAGCTCAGATGTAGCCCATACATAGACTCAGTTTACAAGTGGGGTCCCTAGTAAAGGGAACAGGGACTTTCTCTGGCATGAACTCAGTGGCAGGCTCTCTGATCACTTCTCCCTGGGGGATGCAGCCTTGCCAGGCCACAGAGGAAGACAATGTAACCAGTCCTGATGAGACCTGATAGGTTAGGGCCAAATAGAAGTGGAGGAGGACCTCCTCAGTGGACTAGAGGAGAGTCATAAGGAGAGGAGGGTGGGGTTGGAAAGAGACAAGGTATGGGGCTACAGCCATGATACAAATTAAATAATTTGTAATAAATGATAATAATAAAAATTTTAATGTGTAGGCAAATGCAAAAATCATCCTGAGTGAGGTAAACCAGACCCAGAAAAATAAATATGGTGTGTATTCACTTATAAGAGGACATTAGCCATTAAGTAAATGATAACAAGATACTATCCACAGAGCCAGAGAGAATAGGTAAAAATGAGAAGTGGGGGCAGAGGGAGATGCAGGGATATCCTTAGATAAGGAAAATAAAATAGATTTTATAGGTATACTGAGGCTGAGTAAGAATGGGAGCAGAGGAATCAGATGGGTGGAAATAGAGTGGAGGGAGAAGGTGTTGGGAGAGACAGTTGGGTTTGGGGGGAATATTTTGGGAGTAGTTGTGTAAACCTAGTGCATTAGAGAAAAGTCTTGGAATCTATGAAGGTGATTCTAATGAGGACTTCTAGCAATGCAGGATATAGAATCTCAACTGGCCATCTCTTATAGCCAGAAGAGGTTTCTAGTTTTGGTAGTAGGCTATATTCATTTAATTTGTTGACAATAAAAAGGTTTCATAGGAATTCCCAAACAACACACGCTGTATGCTAAGGCAAAAGGTTGCTCTCCAAAGGCTGCCAGTAGTTCTCCGTTGCCAAAGACAACACCCACACAACTCATTGACCAAGGAGAAATCAAGCTGGTACCTATATGGAGCCCTTACTTCTACATTCTAGCCTCTTTGATGCAGGAAGGAGCTTTTCAGGCTACTGAAAGAGAAATGTGGACACCAACCAGCCATGAAACCTTTGACATACTTTCTGTCCTGCCAACAAATATGCAATGGCAATGGTGGCACAGAACTTGTGGAAGTAGCTAACCAATGCCTGATATGACCTAAGGCACACATACAGGAACTCATACAGAACACTTCTTCGGTAATCAATAATCAGAGACCTAAAGTAAAATCAAACATTACTTGTCAAAAAGAAATTTAATAAAATGAATCCTAATGATATTCTATTATACTCATAGATCAGTGCCTTATCCAGTCATCATCAGAAAGGCTTTCTCCAGCACCAGATGGGAACAGATGCAGAAAATCACAGCAGACATTATTCGGAATAAGAGTCTAAATTGGACCTCTCCATCAAATTTGTCCCCTATGAGCTTGGGGAATCCAGAGGAATAGGAGGCAGAAAGACTGTAAGAGCCAGAAGGATAGAGGAGAGCAAGACCCTTCATATCAACTGAGTACAACTTATATGAACTCACAGAGCCTGAAGCAGCAAGCACAGGGCTTACAAGGGTCTACACCAGGTCCTATTATAATTATTATAATTATTATAATATTTATAATTATTATAAATATCTATTATATTTATTAGGTTATATATTTATTAGGTATCTATTATAATTATTAGGTTAGTATATTTATAGGACTCCTGACCTTGACAAGTAAGTCTCTGACTCTTGTGAATGTTCTTGGGACTCTTTTCCTCTTCTTGGACTGCTGTCTGTATCATAGCTTTTCCTTCATCTTATTATATTTAAATTTGTCATTTTTGGTTTTTCTCTCTTAGAAGCCTGTCCTTTCTTATGAGAGACAGAAAGAGAGTGGATCTGGAGGGAAGATGAGGGTAGGAGGAATTGAGGAAGGAACTTGGAGGGAGGGGAAACTATAATCAGAATATATTGTATGAGAGAAGATTCTATTTTCAATACAATAAATAAAAAGATAAATTTGGGGGAGCATCTTATTGGGTAGTGAGCATGGAAATTTCACATGTCTCAGTGTAAACCATGCTGTGGTGTTCCCTATTGCCATCAGCCTACCTACTGCAGAGTTTCTATGATATTGCCTGAGAAAACAGCTATTCAAAATTAAGGTTACTCATTGCATAAATTTTAGATCTTAGAGAATGTCCAACTGTAACAAGTTCTCAGAAAGATGTCCTGGAAAGATAAAGGAATATAAATTGTCTCTCAAAATTAAAATTGTCATGGAACACTTAAATGTTACATTATTACTTTGTGTATAAAGGTGTTTATGATGTATATAAGTGTCTATGAGGGTGTGTGCATATGTGTACATATATGTGGAGACCATTGGTCAATTTTGGGTGTTTTCCTTAATTACTTAACTTTTTTTTTTAAGACAGGGTCTCTCACTAAACCTGGAGCTCACGGATTCAACTAAGCTATCTGTCTGCAGGCCTAAGGTTGTAGAAGTAGGCCACCACATCTTGCTTTTTCTTATATGTGAGCTGGAGTACCAGTTTAGGTCCTCACAAGTGCACAACAGGCACTTTATCAATGGATCCATTTCCTTAGCTACAGACACCGCATGACTTCTTTAAAAACCTAGAGAGATGGAGAGGAAAGCTGTTCATAGTGAAGACTATCAGCAGATGCTTTCATCAGGAGATAAGGGAAGCTTACTGCAAAGTCAAGGAGCAGGGGTGAATAACAGGGTCGCAATTTCAAAGATAGTTTGTCTTTTATTTTGGCCAAATAAGTAAATTGTGTCCTGTTTGAAAATTCTAGAAAGCAAGACTTTTTCAAACATTAAAAAAAAAAAAAATAGATGGGGGCAGTAAGCACAGAAATTATATTCCTTAATTAAAATATTAAAGGCAGTTTGCTTCCCACACACCGAGAACCATTGATCAAAACATGGCTTCTAGTGGAAGAGAGCCAGATGTCTCCGGGGAGGAAAACAGGGAAAGAAGCAGCCTGGGCTGCTTGTTCATTCAGATCACTCCTTCCTTCAGCCCCAACCTTCTCACTTGCTAGTTCTGTGAGGACTTAGAGAGTGCATTTTCAAGAAACCCTTCCACCACATCAGGAGATACTCATCAGATGTTTCCTTATTACTGACTCTTCTTAACTCCGCAGGCAGGGGACCACTCCCTTATGCTCACGGAGCCCTTAGTCCAGCCTTTGTGCCGACAGGATACAATCTCAGTATCGTTTATTTACATGTGAATGGCCACCTGTAGATAAAAGGGGAGGAATCAAACGTTTATGTATTGCAACAAACTGAATATTTGTCTTCTCACATCAAATAATACATTGAAACCATAAATCATAACATTGTAAGAGAGATAGATAGATGATTGATGATAGAAAGATGGATAAGATAGATAGATAGATAGATAGATAGATAGATAGATAGATAGATAGATA
>NW_026587556.1:2083555-2102119 GCF_907164565.1 Psammomys obesus
ATAGATAGATAGATAGATAGATAGATAGATAGATAGATAGATAGATAAAGACAGACAGCATCTTACACAAATGATGCTCATCAAACTAGAAGTCTGCATGTAGAAGAATGTAAATAGATCCATATTTATCACCCTGCACAAAACTAAAGCCCAAATGGATCAAAGACCTCAACCTAAAACCACATAGCAGAACCTGATAAATGAGAACTCACTGGCACAGGAGAAGACTTTCTGAAGAGAACATTGATAGCACAGGCACTAAGGTCAACAATTAATAAATGGAACCTCACAAAACTGAAAAGTTTCTACAAGGCAAAGACACCATCAGTCAGACAAAATGGCAGCCTACAGAATGGAAAAAGATTTTTATCAATTCCACATCTGATAGAGGACTAATATCCAAAATACATAAATAACTCAATAAACTAGATTTCAAAAAACCAAATAAACCAATTAAAGATGGAGTACAGTTCTAAACAGAGAATTCTCAATAGAGGAAACTCAAATGGCTGAGAAACATTTGAAGAATGTTCAGCATCCTTAGCCATCAAGGAAATGCAAACCAAAACAACTAACTTTGAGATTCCATCTTACATGTATCAGAATGCCTAAGATTAATAATACAAAGGACAGCTCATGCTAGTGAGCATATGGAAGGAACAAAGGAAACACACCTCCACTGCTTGTGGGAATGCAAACTTGTACAACCACTATGAAAACCAGTGTGGTGGCTCCTCAGAAAGACTGGAATGGATCTTTTTCAATATCCAGCTATTATACCATTCTTGGGCATTTACCCAAAGAATGCTTCATCCTACCACAAGGACCATTATTCAACCATATTCATCATGGCTCTGTTCATAATAACCAGAAACTGGAAACTATATAGATGTCCTTCAACAGGTGGATGTATACACAACTAAGTATTACTCATCTGCTTATTTTTAATAACATCATATGAAGGCAAATACATTGAACTAGAAAAATCATTCTGAGTGAAGTAACCCAGATCCAGAAAAATAAATATGCTATGTATTCACTTATACATAGACGTTAGTCATTAAATAAATGACTACCAACCTATAACTGCAGAGAGATTAAGTATAAAGGAAGGGGATAAGGAGGAAGCATGGTTCTGCCTGGGAGGTGAAAATAAAATGGATTTATGGGTGGGTGAGTCCTAATTAGGTTTCCTAATAATGCAGATGACAGACTCCCAACTGGCCAATAGTTGGGAAACAAGTCTTCTAGTACTGGGACTGGATTGCATCCAATTGAATTGTTGGCCATGGAGGTTCCATGGAAATCCTCAAACAACTTGGGCTGTTCCTAAGACAATGTGCTGTTCTCTGCAAACCAAATGTGAGCCCCGTTGCCAAGGACAACACCCACCCAAATCATTGAGCATGAAGAAGTCAAGCTGGAGCCTATATGGAACCTTCACCTCTATGTTCTAGTGAGATTAGTGCATGAAGGTACTACTCAAGCTACCAAAATAAAAATGTAAACACCATCCCAGCCACAAAACCTTTGACCTACAATCTGTCATGCCGACAAGATATGCTAGGGCACAGAACTTGTGGGACTAGCTAGGCAATGCCTTATTAGACTTAACGCTTAGTCCACAAGATGGAACCCATAACTGACTCCGGTTGGGGTGACCAAGAACCAGAGACTAAGTAGCCCAGAGACCTAGGATAAAACCAAATACTGCTAGTCTGAAAAAAAAAAATGTAACAGTAAACTGACTCCTCTTGATATGCTGCTATTCTCCTAGAATGGTTCTTTTTTTCAGCCATCATAAGAGAGGCTTCCTTCTGTAGCATATGTAAACAAACACAGAGACCCACAGACAGATAGAGTCCGTGGAACTTACAGCTCTAAATCGACATTTCCATCAAATCCCTCCTCTCGGAGCTCAGGGAACCCAATGAAAGTGGAGGCAGAAAGTGGAAGAGCCAGAGAGAATAGAGGATACCAGGAGAACCAGGCCCTCTGAATCAGCTGAGCAAGGCTCATATAAACTCACAGAGACAGAAATAGAAAGAACAGCACCTAGAGAAGTCTGCACCAGGTCCACTGTGTATATATTATAGCTTTCATCTTAGTATTTCTATGTGTCTCCTGAGTACAAACATATGTGACTTTGATTCTTGTGACTACTCTTGGGGCTATTTTTTCCTCTTTTGGGTTTCTTTGTTCAGCTTCAATGAGATACTTTTGGTTTTATCTTATATTTTATTTTGTTGTGTTTGTTATTCTCTCTTTGAAGTTTGTTTTTCTAATGACAGACAGAAAATGAGTGGAGCATAAGGGGAGGGAAAGTGGAAGGAGAAGGAAAGGAAGAAGAGAAGGAAGGATAGGGAGGAATAGAAGGAAGGGAAACTATAATCAAGATATACTGCATGAGAAAAGAATCTATTTTCAATAAACAATTTTTAAAGCTAAATAATCAAAAAACATAGATTAGTAATAGCTTTGCCATATTTATTTAGAAGTAAAATTTCTGGATCTACGTTAGTCTACTTTCAACTTCTTGAGCAATCACTGACCTGTCCTCCACAAGCCATGCCATCTTACATTCCCACCAGAAACCTAGGAAGTTTCCATCTTTTCTACTTGGATGTTGTCTTTGGAGAATCTGAACATGTATCAAATTCGTTGTCTATTTTTATGATGTTATATATATTCTTAAATATGTGTGTACATCTCTGTGTGTGCCTATGAGAGTGTAGCATATCTTATAAAGCACACATGGAGACTAAAGAACAAGTCTCAAGAGTTAGTTTTCTCCTGATACCTATGAAATCTTCTACTGGACTCAGGTCAACTGAGGTCATCAAGCTTGCAGCAAACACCTCTCCCCACCGAGTTCTGCTGCCAGCTCCCTTACTGATTTTTGATTGAAGTATGTCTTTGCACCATTTAGTTTCAAGCTTTTTTATATAGTCTGGATATTAAGCCCTTATCAATTATGGTCTGTGACTATTTTACCCCACTGTGTAGAATGGCTATTTACCTTTATTTATCTTGCTTATTGAGACAAGGTCTCACACTCAAGTCTAGGCTGGCTTAGAACTAAGCAGGTCTCCTGGATCATCCTACCATGTACTAGATTACAGACTGGAGCCACCTCACTTATCCCTTTTCGATTGTCCTGATAATGTTTTATTAAAAAAAAAAGGTTTTAAGTATTTGTTTCACAAATTCATCTGAGTTATTTCCTTTTGTTTCCTGTACTTCGGTCCTTTTATCAAAGAATCCATTTTCAGATCCAGTCACTAGGTATATGCTTGTGCTTTCTCCCAGGACTGGTACAGCTTCTGTCCTGTAAACATAGGCTCTTGGTCTTTCTGAGCTCACTTTTGAAGGTGGTGTGTGACAGCAGTTATCCTTCAGTTCTACTTAAATGGCGCTTTCACCATAATAGTCTTTGTGCCCAAGACCCTTTAAGGCCGGGAAACTGGAGTGACATTTGTGTCTCCCTTTCACCCAGGAATATTTAAATACAAGTAAATGATACAGGAGCCTGGCTGTTTTCCTTAATGTTAATTGCCTTATATTTCTCTAGGCAGCCACTGATGCTTAAGCTCAAGCCCACAAATCTCAGAGGCCATTCAAGCAGGAACTCACACAGGCCCGAAGCACTAAACTCCCTCTAACTGGAGTTATAGGTGGCTACGAACTGCCTGAAGTAGGTTCAGGGGACTGGACTTGAACCCTTAGCAAGAGTCTCTGGCATTTTTAACTGCTGAGCCATTTCTCCAACCTCCAGAAAACATCTCTAATACCAAATGCCTCCTAGTATTTGTTTTGTTTTATCATATCCACAGCTCAACTTCACTGGTTATGTACACTTTATGGGCCTTTTCCAAGATGGATGATTGAGTAAGTGTACTTCGATAATTATCTGATGTGAAGTTTATTCAACCAACAGATGAAGAAAAAAATATATATACATATATATATATATACATACATATATATATATATATATATATATATATATATATATATATATATATAGCCAGTTCTCTTGGCATTTTACTTAATATGTTGGCAAGATATACCATGTCTATTTTGGTTTTAGCTGTTACTGGTTAAAGTATAATTCCACAAAATTAAGCTGTTTACACAACACACTGTAAGTAAAGTTATAGACTGAAAAAGAATTTTCAAAAAGACAATTGTTAAAAGACTCTGAGTGGGTACTTTCATTACCACTCTGTTAACCAGAGCTATCTAAGTAAATCACGGATTAGAAGTGGCCATTTGGAGCTTGATGGTGTCATCAGTAGTTGTACAACTATGTCTCATCTCCCTAAATATATTAGTAGCAGATAGTTAATCGATGAGGGAAGTATCCTAGCTTTATTTTCTGTTGTTGTGATAAAACAGTGACCATATCTAACTTGTGGGAGAAAAGGCTTTATTTTAGCCTATAGATTTTAGTCCATTATTGAGGAAAGCCAATGTAGGCACTGAAGCAGAGACCATGGAAAAACACTCTTTATTGGTTGTTCTCAATGACCTATTAAATTACTTTCTTATACAGCCTAGGACCACCTACCCAAGGGTGGCAGCTTCCCACATCAACCAGCAATCAAGAAAGTTGTCCTTACAGGCCCATAGGCCAGTATGATGTTGACAAGTCCTAAACTGGTATTCTTTCTTCTCAGAAATGTCTAGGTTTGTACCAACTTGACAAAAATTTACCATCACAGGTAGGAGATCGGTCTCTTTCAAAATCTGTTGATTGGTTCATTGGAATATGTAAAAAACAGAGATATACAGCTGCCTCGTTTCATGTCAAATTGACACAGCTAAAGTCATCTGAAAGTAGGGAAACTCAATTTTAAAATGCCCTCATACGGTTGGTCTGTGGGACAGCTTGTAAGACATTTTCCTAATTAGGATTGATAGGAAGGGCCATTTTGGGTGGTGTCATCCCTGGGCTGGTGGTCCTGGTTACTGTAAGAAAGCAGGCTGAGCAAGGCGGGGAGAGGGATGGGAGGGAGGAAAGCCACTAAGTAACACTCCTCTGTGTGCTCTGCATCAGGTCCTGCCTCCAGTTTCTTGGCTTGCTTGAGTTCCTGCCCTCACTGCTTTTGATGATAAACTGATAAGTGGAACTGTCAGGGAAATTAACTGAGTGACAGAAATCCTTTCCTCCTTAAGTTGCTTTTGGTCATGCTGTTTCATCATAGCAGTAGTAACACTAACTAAGGTAACCGAAAATGAACTTTTGTGCAACTATGGCCTCTGTAATATTTGCTATGTTTTTAAAATTTTTCCTGATTGTCCTGTATTTTTTTCAGGTCCTCTAGAACACTTGTTGTTGTTGCTGTTGTTGTTATGTACAGTGTGCTGTGCTACAGAAGTAGAAATCATACCATATCTTTTCTCAGGTACAAACATGAAGAGATTTTTATGTAGTGCCAAAGTGGAACATTAGGAAACAAGATGTGACATTATTGGCAAGAGGCGCTCATCAGTGGCCAATGGAAGAATAAGGTCCAATGGCCAGGAAATGATTCTCAGATAATAAGGCAGTAGACATTGAAAGAAATAAAAGCAGAGTCAGAATACAAACACACAGCCATGGCAGAGGTTTGTAGATGACAGAAAGATGAGACACTAGGGAATGAGAATACCCAGGGCTCTTTCAGATCCATAGGACTTCAGTAGATGAGAAAGCAACACTGCAGGTAGCTGAAGAAAATACAAACTTCAGGATCAGAACTCAAAAACTCTTCAGATCTGCTACTAATGAACCCATGTTGTTTTGGGCTCTTTGATCATCCTGCTTCCCAGGTTCTTGGATTGTAAGAAAAATCTATTTTCTGTGTTGTCAAACAACAGAAGGACCAAACAAAATAAAAACTGTTCTCCATGAAATCCATTATACAAATGCAAATTTGTAGACTCATCCAACTACTGATGCATGTAAGTAAAGTATGATATTATCAGCACCAAGGTTTTGAGGACATGAGGCAGAGAAAAGGAAAAGAAATGTCAGTGTAATTGTATGCATACAGTGCCTCAGTGGCCAGAAGAGGGAGAGATACCCTGGAGCTGGATTAAAGGCAGTTGTGAGCTTACTATCATGTATATTGGGAGCAAAATTTGTGGCTTCTGCAAGAGCAGAATGTATTCCTAAACACTCCAATCTCTAGAATATATTTTAATCATGTCTACCTGACTCTTCCTTCAACTTCTTCCAGAGTCCACCCCCATGTCTTTCTTCCAACCTCATAGCCTCTATTAAAAATAAAATGCTCCACTGAGTTCAATTAGGGCTGCCTTTATATGCACAAGGGGAGAGGGCCCTTCAGTGGAGCATGGACAACATACACCACTAAGGACAAATAACTCTATACTCTGGAAGCCATCATAATAAGTTACCATTATCTCTTAGTTAGAGGTTGAGCTTTGTGGGCAGTTATCCATCCTGGAGTGTTGATTGGGTTGATCTTGTATGGAGCCTGTGCAGGCAGCTGCAACTGCTGTGTGTTCATTAGCTCTGTCATGTCCAGAAGATAGTACTTAACATCACTCTGTGGTTTAATCCTTTACATTAATATTAAATCGGTTATGGAACTCTGTCTTTAGTAATATTTGCTGTTATAATTCTCAGTGTTTGAAGATATCACCAACTGTATCCATATAAAATGCATGGAGAGATGGGTTAGTGGTCAAGAGCCCTTGCAGCTCTTGAAGAAGACTAGAGTTCAGTTCCAATGAGCCACATCTAGTGAAAACTTGCCAGCTAGGAAACCTGACATCCATATTTGGCCTCCCTAGGCACCTGCCCCCGTGTACATGCATTTGTGTATGCTTACGCACATGCACACACAATAATAATAATAATAATAATAATAATAATAATAATAATAATAATAACAAATCTTATTGGTGAACTTAAGAAGTGTGACTTGCCTTTGATTTCTTATAATAATAATAATAAATCATATTAAAATGGTGAGGTTAAGAAGTGTTACATGTCTTTGATTTCTTTAATGACAATTCAGTCTTCCTTTTCCCCCACCTTGGGCTTTCTTATACTCTAAGAAACAAAACATTAAAATAGATCAATAACACACAGTGGCCTCCAGGCATTTGAATAAAAAGAGGAGTCATTTTTATTCAAAAATAAAATGGTCTCACAATTACTCTTGCCAAGAAGGCATGTTGCAGACTGACACAGACAAAAAAAAAAAAAAAAAAAAAAAAAAAAAAAAAAACCACAAAACTAGATCTCTAATTAAATTTTTATTTTTTATATTAATTACAGTTTATTTACTTTGTATCCCAGCTGTAGTCCCCTCCCTCATTCTCTCCCAATCCCACCCTCTCTCCCTCATCTCCTTCCTTTTCCTAAGTCCACTGATAGGGGAGGTCCTCCTCCCCTTCCATCTGAACCTATCTTATCAGATCTCACCAGGACTGGCTGCAATGTACTCCTCTGTGGCCTAGCTAGGCTGCTCCTCCCATGGGGGGGTGGGGAGATCAAAAAGCTAGCCACAAGTTCATGCCAGAGACAGTCCCCATTCCCCTTACTAGGGAAACCCACTTGAATGCTGAGCTGCTATGGGCTACGTTCAAGCAAGGGTTCTAGGTTATATCCATGCATGGTCCTTGTTGGAGAATCAGTCTCAGACAAGTCCCTGTGGCCAGATATGTTTGGTCCTTGTGGGGCTCCTGTCCTCTCCAGGTCTTATTAACTCCTTCTTTTTTCATATGATTCCCTGCACTCTGCCCAAAGTTTGGCTATGAGTCTCAGCATCTGCTTTGATACCCTGCAGGGTAGAGCCTTTCAGTGGCCCTCTATAGTAGGCTCCTGTCCTGCTTCTCATTTTCTCCTACTTCCATTGTCCATCCCATTTGTCTTTCTAAGTAAGGATTGATCATCTTACCCCAGGTCCTCCTTCTTGTTTAGCTTCTTTAGGTATACAGATTTTAGTATAAAACTAGCTCTCTAGCAATAAATATTTGCCACATAGTCCTTGCATAGAACAACTTAGGGCAAAATGTTACTCTAATGACTGGAAAAGTGTTTGAGCATTTAAGAGCAAGTACTGCTCTTGCAGCAAACCAAGGTTCAGTTCCCAGCACCAACACTGAGTAGCTTACAACTTCAGCTCCAGGGACATCTGACTTCTCTGTCCTTTTGAGGCATCTGCAACCACACGCAGATATCCTTGCATACACACACACACATATACTTAATTTTTAAAATAATAATCAAAACAGAGATTTAAAAGAATGCTATTCCAGTGAAATGTTGAGGCCACAATACAGACTGATTTAAAAAAAAAAGAAAGAAAAGAAAAAAAAAACTTCTAGTGGTTATGATCTAAATTGACAATCCATCCATAATATTTACTTAAATCATAGCCCAGCTCAGAGCAAGGCTGTCACTTTCTTTAATTCTGCAAAGACTGATGGAGGTTAAGAAGCTTCAGGAGACAAGTCTGAAGTGGGCACAGAGTGCATCATGACGATAAAGGAAAGCGACACCTCTAGAGCATCAAAGGGCAGGTGCAGCAGCAAGAGTTGTAAAGGGCACCATGTGAGTTCAGCGGAAGAGCTGGCTCAGGTCACCGATGAAGGTGGCTGCACTAACAAACGGACTTTGATCTCTCTATTAAAAGAAAGTACACTGCAGGACTTCCATAGCCACAGAGAAGACGTCAATACCTGCCTCCAAAGATTCAATGGATGGGGTAACTCTTCTTGTTACAGGCTTTACTAGCCTGGTCATCCTAGGGACTTTAGTAATTATAGTCTGTACTCTCATCATGTGTGTGTTAGCTGTTTTTCCTACTGCCTATTGCTATGACCAAAAATATGACAAGAAAACAGCTTGAGGAAGGAAGGGTTCGTTTGCATTTATATCTGAGGATGTTTAGAGCATCATGTGGTGGCATGGTGGCAGAAGCATGGAGAATCTAGCACCATTTTATGCCTATTAAGAAAGCGGAGGATGGATGGAAGTGGGGACAGGCTATAAAACATCAGTACCCATTCATGGTGATTCATGCTATCCTCCACCAAGATTACACTGGCTAAAGAGTCCACAGTCTTCTAAAATAATGCCATCAGCCTAAAACCAAGTGCTGAAACACATAAACTTATGGAAGTGTCTTCACATTTGAAGCACATTTCTCCCTAGACCGCCATAGCTTCATGGTCGCAAGGAAGCATGTGGGGCACCCCAGTAGCTCTCTTTGCTTGGAGCATTTTCCACCTGCTCCCCAACTTCCTGGCCCACCTGAGACATGGCCAGTAAACTCAGCAAAGGAACCACCAGGCTGGTGGTTCTAAAATGGCTAGAGGCCAGCATAAGAACACAAGCAACAAAACTCAGGGTAATATGACACCACCAGAAACATGTGGTCCTACCACAGCAAGCCCTGGATACTATCACACCCAAAGCCCAAGAAAAAAAAATTAATCTGAGGTTATGAAAATGATAGAGCCATTAAAGGAAGAAAATAAAGCTCCCAGAGTAGCATGGGAACATGCATTCAAACAGATGAAAGAATTGAACAAATCCCTTAAAAGAAATTAAATAAATACAGGAAACTACAATCAAACAGGAGAAGGAAATGAATAAACTGTTCAAGACCTAAAAATGGGAGCTAGAATCAATAAAGAAAACACAATCTGACACAGTCCTTGAGATGGAAAACATAAAGAAGAGGACAGGAACTACAGACACAAGCATCAACCAACAGAATTCAAGAGATGGAAGAATGAATCTCAGGGGTAGAAGATATGATTGAAAAAATAGATTTATCAGTCAAATAAACTATTATATCTAAAAAGCTCCTGACACAGAACAGCCAAGAACTCTCAGACACTATGAAAAGACCAAACCTGAGAATAATAAGAATAGAAGAAAAAGAAGACTCCCAGCTCAAAGGCCCAAAACATATTTTCAACCAAATCATAGAAGAAAACTTTCCCAACCTAAAGAGAAGCCTACAAACATACAAGAAATTTAAAGAAAATCAAATAGATTGGAGCATAAAAGAAAATCACACCACCACATAATAATCAAAACATTAAATGTGAAGAACCAAGAGAGAATATTAAAAGCTGCAAGGCAAAAAGGCCAAGTCATATATAACGGCAAACCTATCAGAATTAAACCTGACTTCTCATCAGAAACTCTAAAAGCCAGAAGGATCTAAACAGATATCTTACAGACACTAAGAGATCATGGATGTCAACCCCAACTACTATACCCAACAAAAATTTTAATCACCGTAGAGGAAGAAAACAAGATATACCATTAAAAAATAATCTAAACAGTACCTATCCACAATTCCAGCCTTACAGAAGACACTAGAAGGAAAATTCCAACCCAAGGATCCCAACTACACCCAGAAAAGCACAAGAAATAAATAATCCCACATCAGCAAAACCAAAACAATGGAATCACACACACTCTACCACCAACAACATCAAAATAAATAGGAAGAAACAACAACTGGTCACGAACATCTCTCAACATCAATGGCATCAACTTCCCAATTTAAAAACAACAAGAAAACAGGCTAACAGAATAGATATAAAAATAAGACCCATCTTCCTGCTGCATGTAAGAAACACATCTTAGCAATAAAGATCATAATCTCAGAGTAAAAGGCTGGAAAAGGCTTTTCATGGCAAACAGACCCAAGAAGAAAGCTGGAGTAGCCATTCTAGTATCTAATAAAATAGTCTTTCAACCAAAAGTAATTTAAAAAGATGAAGAAGGGTACTTCATCCTCATCAAAGGGAAAATCCACCACTACAACTTCTCAATTCTGAACAGTTATGCCACAAAGGGCACCCTTTGTGGAAGGGCACCCACATTAGTAAAAGAAATATTACTAAAGCTTAAATTGCACATCAAACCCCACACAATAGTGGAAGACTTCAACACCGCAATGGACAGATCATCAAGACAGAAACTAACTGGGAAAAAAAAGAAACTAACAGACCTCATGAATCAAATGAACCTAACAGATATCTACAGAGCATTTCACCCAAATACAGGAGAACATACCTTCTTAGCACATCACAGAACCTTCTCCAATATTGCCTATGTCCTCAGTCACAAAGCAAGTCTCAGAAGCTCTATGAAGATTGAGATAACCCTCTGAATCTTATCAGACCACCATGGATTAAAGCTGTCAATCAACAGAAATAACAGGAAGCCTACAAACTCATGGAAACTGAACAATTCCCTGTTCAACAACCACTGTGTCAGGAAAAAAAAAAACAATAAAAAATTAAATTAAATACTTTCTAGTATTCAGTGAAAATGAAGGCGCAACATACCCAAACTAATGGGACACAATGAAAGCAGTGCCAAGAGGAAAGTTCATAGCACTAAGCGCCTTCATAAAATAACTAAATACATAAATACATAAATAAAATAAAATTTAAAAATAAATAAATAGGAAAAAGGATAGATAAAGTATGATTGGCTGTTTAAGCCATTACACTCAATTGAAAAAAAAAAAAGAGAGAGAGATTGCATACTAGTAACTTAGCAGCACACTTAAAAACTACAGAACAGAAGGAAGCAGACACACAAGAGAGGAGTATATGACATGAAATAATCAAACCTAAGGTTGAGAAAATTGGAAACAAAGAGAAAAGTAAATAGAGTCATCAAAACCAACAACTGATTCCTTGAGAAAACCAACAAGATAAACAAATCCTTAGTCAAACTAACTAAAAGTCAGAGAGAGAGTATCCAAATTAATGAAATCAGAAACAAAAAGAAGGACATAACAGACACTGAGGAAATCCAAAAACACAAAAGGTCTTACTTCAAAAGCCTATATTCCACAAAATTGGAAAATTTAACGAAAATGGATGCTTTTCTGGATAGATTTCACCTACCAAAGCTAAATCAAGATCAGGCAACAGTCCTATAACCTCTAAGGAAATAGAAGCAGTCATCAAAAATCTCCCAACAACAACAAAAAGCCCAGGTGCAGATGGGTTTAGTGCAGAATTCTACCAGACATTCAGAGAAGAGCAGATACCCATACTTCTCAAACTATTGCATAAAATAGAAACTGAAGGAACATTACCAAATTCATTTCATGAAGCCATAGTCACCCTGAAACTTAAACCACAAAAAAACTCAACAAAGAAAGAGAATTTCAGACCAATTTCACTCATGAACAGTGATGCAAAAATACTCAATAAAATATTCACAAACCAAATCCAAGAACACATCAAGTATATCATCTACCATGATCAAGTTGGCTTCATTCCAGGGATGCAGGAATGGTTCAGCATACAAAAATACATCAACATAATCCATCATATAAACAAATTCAAAGGAAAAAAAAAACACATGATCATCTCATGAGATGCAGAAAAAGCCTTTGACAAAATTCAGCATCAGTTCATGATGAAAGTCTTAGAGAGATCAGGGATACAAGGTCCATATCTAAACATAGTAAAAGCTATATACAGCAAGCCAATTGCCAACATCAAATTAAGGAGAGGGAAACTCAAAGCTGAAATCAGGGACAAGACAAGGCTGCCCACTCTTTCCATACCTCTTTGATATAGTACTTGAAGTTCTAGCTAGAGCAATAAAAAAAAAACTAAAGAAGATCAAAGCCATACAAATCAGGAAAGAAGTCAAAGTGTTGCAATTTGCAGATAATATGATAGTGTACGTAAGTGACCCCAAAAATTCCACCAGAGAACTCCTACAGTTGATAAACAGCTTCAGCAACGTGGCTGAATACAAAATTAATTTTTAAAAAATCAGTAGCCTTCTTGTACACAAACGACAAATGGGCTGAGATAAAAATTAGGGAAACTACACTGTTCACAACAGACACAGCCAACATAAAGTGTTTTGTGTATCTCTAACCAAGCAAGTGACAGACCTGTATGACAAGTACTTCGAGTCTTTGAAGAAAGAAATTGAAGAAATCAGAGGATGGAAAGATGTCCCATGCTCATAGGCTTGTAGGATTAACATACTAAAAATGGCCATCTTACCAAAGGCAATCTACAAATTCAATGCAATTCCCATCAAAATACCAACACCATTCTTTAAACACCTGGAAAGAACAATTCTCAAATTTATATGGAAAACAAAAAACCCAGAATATCTAAAACAATCATACATAATAAAAGATCTTCTAGAGTATATTGTTCTCTTGCTTGCTTTTATGAGCAAGGACCTCAAAATTTAAATCTTTCAATCGCCTGCATCTCCTTCTTAATCTCTCTGGTGGGTATCAACTTCACTTGTAACTTCAATGACCCAGTATACACAAATGACCCACAGTTAGTCTTACCCCAAGCCTAGACCTTCCTTTGACCATTATATTAAATTGAAGGGATGAACAGCTTCTTTTTATGTATAAATAACAACTGAAAAATAAAATTTCAAGATGTCTCCATTTATAAGATCACATATGATTAATTATGTAAGGATAGTTTTTAAACAACACATGTAAGGGATGTAGGCAAGAAAGCATCTATTTCTGTTCACAGTTCATGGTACAGCCAGTCATGGGGGAAGGCGAGGGCATCGGGGGTAGCAGCAGCTAGTTGCGTTGCACCTACCATTGTGAATAGAGAGCAATGCTCAGATCAGATACACACCCCATTTCTATTCAGTTCAGAACCAAGCCTCACCCACAATTTAAGATGGGTCTTCCTACATTAACTATTGGATTCCAACCCCCGAAACATGCAAACACAGAGACCGGTCTCTCAGATATTCTAGATTCGGTAAAGTGAACTACACTTTAAATATTATCAATAAAAGACTGAGATAACTGAAACATATGTAGAAGACAGAAAATATCCCCAAATCCACCCAAACGTTCACAGCTATCTCCGAAATACTCACTGTATGAAACACAAACCTTAACAATAACTCTGCAGCTAGGCACAGATTATACACGTGTAATCTCAGCACTCTTTTGGGAGGGGGAGGCAGGTAGATCTCTGTGAATTTGAGGCCAGCCTGGTCTACAAAGTAAGTCCAGAACATCCAGGGCTGTTACACAGAGAAACCCTGTATCAAAGCAGATACTAAGACTCATAACCAAACCTTTGGCAGAGTGCAGGGAATCATATAAAAGAAGGAGGAGTTAGTATGACGTGGAGAGGATAGGAGCTCCACAAGGACCAAATATATCTGGGCACAGGGGTCTTTTCTGAGACTGATACTCCACCAAGGACCATGTATGGATATAACCTAGAACCTCTGCTCAGATGTAGCCCATGGTAGCTCAGTAACCAGTGGGTTTCCCTAGAAAGGGGAACAGGGACTATTTCTGACATGAACTCAATGGTAGGCTCTTTGACCATCCCACCCCCCAAAGGGAGGAGCAGTCCTGCTAGGCCACAGAGGAGGACTTTGCAGCCAGTCCTGAAGATATCTGATAAGGTAGGGTCAGATGAACGGGAGGAGGTCCTCCACTATCAGTGGACTTGGAAAGGGGCAGAAGGAGATGAGGGAGGGATGGTGATTGGGAGGGAATGAGAGAGCAAGATACAGCTGGGATGCAGAGTTAATAAAATATAACTAATAATGAAAATAAAAAATAATTTTTAATAAATTAAACTCTCAAGGCTCTGAAAAAAATAAACCTCTGGAGTTCTTTAAAAGGCAAAATAAAATGGACTTATATAACATCAAGTATTAAAACTTACAGAGCCATGATGATTAATGCTTCCTTGAATATAAATAACACTGAATAGAGCCTAAGAGTGAGACATAACTATGAAGTCACGTGTCTCATGACAAAAACAGTATAGTCAGGGCTGTGTTAAAGAATGTCTTGTTCAGTAAATGAAGGCTTACTGGATATTCCCACAGAGATAACAGAACATGAACCTCTGCTTCTCCTAGCACAAGATTCAATTCTATACAAGTTATGAGTCTAATATGAAATTATATTGAGGAGACAACAAAATAATCTCTTCAGGGCTTTTATACAAGCAAAGATTTCTTATGTAAGAAAACTGCTAGCAATAAAGAAAAACTAAGATTGCCTTAACTTACCACATGAGAGGAGGTTGGTGACAATAAATTATATTTCTCAAGTTTCATTTTAATTTTCCTCTTTGGTTTATGAAACACAGAGATGTCATTATGTAGTTTGTTTACAATCTCATGCTACTATGATCAAATAAACATGTATTATAATAAGTGTGTGTGTGTGTGTGTGTGTGTGTGTGTGTGTACATGCCCATATGTGTGTGCATGTGCAGACAGAGGACAAAGGACAAGATTTCTTCTTTCCTACCTTATTTGAGGCAAGGTCTTTTTCTCACTGTTAAATGGGCGTAGCTTCTGAGGTCCCAGGGATTCCCCCATTTCGCCATAGAAGCTCTGCAGATACACATGTATGTTATTACTTTGTCCGCCTGTTTGTGGGTTCTTGAGACCCAAAGGCAGGTCTTCATGATCATAGGGTAAGTGCTGTATCCCCTGAACTGCCTCCTTAGCCATGAAAGAGCACTCTTTAGATGATGTCAATTCTTTACCGTTCATTGAAGATGACATGCCTGATACACAGCTCACATACACTGGGGAGGAATATGTATTCCATGGCTTTAGTGGTGTATTCTTTTCCACACTAGATTAGGATGTCAGTAGAACCTGACATATCCTCACTGGATTTCTGTTCGCTTGTACTATCTGCATCATGACACAAGCGTTGATCTAACACTAACCATGGGAACTTGGTTTTTATTGTAAGTCTATGAGGTGATGTACCTGTACTCATGTAGAACTCTCCACACACACACACACACACACACACACACACACACACACACACACACAAACGTATTCGGTATTGGTATTGCTACATCTTGATCAATGGCTCTCACCAGCATTAGGAAATTGACCCCTTTATGCCTAATCATACTCTTTGATCTCAACTTTGTGGTGAATTTTTATATTTACATGTGGCAAATTGGATATGAGGCAGACTAACTCATTGAGGAAGTAGTGAAATTTCTTATTATCTTATTATATAGAGTTCCACTAAGCCATTCCCAAGCATGAGTATAATTAAATACATCGTTCCATTATCTACCCCCTTCCTATTTCTCCCCGCTCCCCTTAGTCTCATTTCTTTCACTTCTGCTTTCACACACACTATAACATACATATGGTTTTATTAAGCTATAAATTCTAGAACCTACAAGTGAGAAAAACATGACACATTTTTCTTTCTGGAACAGATTTAATTTACTTAGTAAGATTACATACAGATGCATCCATTTTTCTACAAATAGCACAATTTCTCTATTACACCTGAAATTCTATTGTGTATATAAGTCATGTTTTTTTTTTTTAATCCATTCTTTTGTTGATTGGCCTCTAGGCTGGTTCAATAACTTGGTAATTGTTCACAGCACTACATAAAACATTGATGTGCAAGTATTTCTGTGATATGTTGACCCAGAAATAGTATAACTTGATCATACGGTAAGTCTAATTTTAGTTAATTGAGGGATCTATATACTTATTTTTCATAGACATTAAACTAATTTACACTTCTTCCAACAGAAGAGTAATGTTCTTTTTTTCCCCTCAGTTTCCAGATTTTCACTTCCTTCCAGCTCTCCAGGACAATCAACTTCTTGTCTCATCGTACAGGTTCCTATGTCCTGCATGAACAGCCCGGCTCTGCAGTATGACCCTCTCTCTATGCTAGAGCTGCACTCAGCAAGCATCAGCTTGATGTGAACCAACTAGCTGTAACAGAGCTCCCTAGTGAAGTCTGCTTGGTAATACCTGCTTTAACCAAAGCTAGACACACAGGTCTCCCACTGTCTCCTAATCCCACCTGTAAGTTGAGATCATGATTCCCAGGTCTTTCCCATTTGGTTGATAAGACATGCCGCCTCTGGAACTTGTGCCATCCTTCTGCCTCTGTTTATTTTTTCTTTTGCCTTTTCCGAGCAATGCCTGCATACTTCTCTCCTGTCCGTAAAGGTTTTCCTACAGAGTAGGGTGGACAAGAACCACAAAGATGGCTACAATAATGTTAACAGGTTGCCTATCAGCGGGGCAACTGTCCATACATTGAACAGCTAGATGATAGAGCATCTGCAAGGACCAAGACAAACCCCATGAAAGGCACTTTGCTTACCTCTATTACCCAAATTCGAACTTCCTATCAAAGCAGAAGGAAAGTCTTTTGGCAATCTCTGTAGAGACCTCAAGAGTAAACAGAGAAAACACAACAGAGAAACTATAAAAATCTAGCTAACCTGTTCTCTTTCCATTAGTATATCCAGCTATATCATTTTTTTTTCATTCATTTTAGCTTACATTTTAATTTACATCTAAATTGAGTCCTTTGTCAGGCTAAAGAGGTGGCTCAGCAGTATACAAATTCATATTGTTCTTGCAGAGTGTCCAAGTTCATTTCCCAGCACCAACATGTGGTGACTCACAACCACCACTAACCCAGCGAATCTTATGCCTTTTTTGAGCCTCTATAGCTACTACATTCATGTACAACTCCCCACACATATAGACATTTAATTAAAAACAAAATTAAAATATTTAATATTATAATAATATAGTTATTATTATAAATTAATTCTCTTGGAAATAAGAAACAATTCTAACTTTTTTCTTATGTGATTTTACAATCTAATCTTTCTATTTGAGCATCTTAATTATGTAATATACTTTTTAATTTAGTTAGAATTAAGTTTCTCATATGCTTTCCCTTTATCCCATTATTCATTTTTTTCATTCATCCCTCCTTGCTTTGTATCAATTAATTTGTTTCTGTTGAAGTTTTGGCTGAGTTTGGGTGTTTTGGAGACAGTGTCTCATGTACCCCAGGTTGGCATTGAACTCACCAAAGACGACTTGAATTCTTGATCTTTCCATCTGTTTCTCAAATGCTGAGACAATAAGCATTTGCCATCATTCATGACTTCAGTAGAGTACATTTTGTAAATTAATTTTACTTCCACTACTGGATTGGGAACTCAATTTTCATTTTTTAACTTTTAGAAATACACTGTAGTTTTGCAACATATGCTTTTAATTGGACTAATTCTACTTCCAAATAATGTTAAATCCATTCAACAACAGCTCAAGAGCCTTAAGGAGCTTGCTTCCATGTGGCCTCCCCTGTTATCTACCCCATTCTCTAATCTACATCCACATATGCCAGACAGCCCACAGCACATTATTTGTTCCTTTAATACTCTAATATTTCTTTTTAATTCTCTAAAGGTGTCACTCCATCTTTCTATGACTTGTAAAGTTTTGAGTTCTCATTTATAATTTATGTGCACTTAAGTGGCATGGGTTTTTTTTGTTTTGTTTTGTTTTGTTTTGTTTTTGTCCTTGGGCCACATTTATTTTTTTTTCACTAAGTGTTCACCTGCTTGACACCTCAAAATTTTAATAAAGTTTGCTTCATTCTATCTGCCTCTCTTGTCTTTCTTAGTTTTATCTGAAGACTTCATCTTATATCTTCTCTTTCACATCTATCTATCTATCTATCTATCTATCTATCTATCTATCTATCTATC
>NW_026587556.1:2102129-2138001 GCF_907164565.1 Psammomys obesus
ATCTATCTATCTATCTATCTATCTATCTATCTATCTATCTATCTATCTATCTATCGCCCTGCATGCATGTGGAGGTCAGAGGAAAACTTGTGAGAGTAAGTTCTCTCCTTCCACCGCATTGGCTCTGTGCATCAAACTCAGATCATCAGGCTTGGCAGTATTTTTACCCTCTGGAGCACCTCACCAATCTTCTTCATGCTATATGTGCATGCTTGCTGGTCTTCTGCAGTGCAGTGTATGTTATTCCTATCTAGTGTATTTTTTTAAAAAAATGTATTTATTATTTACTTAATTGTGATCATTCATTCATTCCCATGCTGCCCAGATCAAGCTTGAACACACTATGTAACTAAAGAGAACTATGACTTCTTGATCCCTCTGCCTCCACCTCATGACTGTTAAAGTGCCCCATCACACACAAGTTGGTCAGTGCTGGGGTCAAATCTCGTGCTTTGTGCATGCTCGGTCAGCACTCTAGCAAGCGAGTCACATTGGCCATACTAGATAATATGTTCCTCAACTTATAAATCTCACATAATCTCTTCTGTCTTCACCTGCTCTCTCCCCCCTTGAGAAAATTAAATCAGCACAGGCTCTTTAAAACTTGCTGTCTTCTCCCCATCATCCTTGATGTGTCTGGTTCTATTGATTTAATCTCCAAGTTATATCTCTTAGTTTCCTCCCTCATTATACATTTGGTTTTAACAGGATGTCAGAAATTGTGAATTTCATATTGCTCATTTCTGCATGTCTTTAAAGAGCACCAGGCTATGTTCCAGCTTACAGTTAATTGTGATAAATTTAATCTTCCCAGTGCTTACTTATAAGATTTATTAGTTTGGGCTAGAGTAACTTTGATTATTATGTTAATGTACCCCACCATGAAAATGGCCACCTTCTGCCTGATTCAGGGAGTAGAAAGTCTTTCTTTTTAATCTTGACAAGAACACAAGTCATTGCCAACTCAAAGAGAGCCTCCAAACTCTGGACCCATTCTTATCTGGAGCACCTTTCCCCAGCTTATATGCGACAGAGCTGGGCTGTTGAGCTGGAGGGATGGCTCAGAGGTTATGACCCCTTGATTTTCCAGCAAATGACCCAAGGTTTATTCCCAGAACCCAAGTCTGCTGTCTCACAACCACCTGTGAGCCCAGATCCTGGTGATTCAATTCCCTTTTCAGGCCTATGCAAGCACCCAGATGCATGTGCACAAACATGCATACATACACAAAATGTTTTCACATAGATATTTTTTTAAATAGTAAAAAAAAAAGTATATATACTTCTCTAAATACAAAAGAATGAAACCATGAGCTGATGGTCCCTAGTTATTTTTAATGGTCACTCATTCTTCCATTTTGAGAATACTGACTACAAGCACTAGCTAACACAAATGTATACTCTTATGGCCATCTTCTTGTAATAACTTCATCATCACCCACAACAACTATTCTTGCCTTAAGACAAAGCACATACAAAGAATAATTTCATTTCTTTCCATATCCAATTTTCCAAGTGTCCATCAACTTTGGGGATCATGTGTGTTAACAAACATAGAATGAACATACTTTCCAAGATATGATACTACCCCTTTAAAATTTTAAGACAGCAAAAACTACATTTTCCTTTTCTTGCTTTTCTTTTACAGCTTACCAAATGATTGGCATTTTCAAAAGGAAAATTCATTAATGGCAAGAGAGAAAGGTAAAAGAAAATCATTACAAAATACAAACATTGTTCACAAAGAATTACCAAAGCAGATCTTGAAAGTCCATCTATAATTCATTCTAGTCAAAGAGGCTCCTGCTATGTAATTGTTCTGTTTACCTCTTCATCCTTGCCCTGGATGACTCCATCTCCTTTGAGCCACTCAGGGGCAGATATTGAGCCTCAGGATGCCTGTCTGAAATCTCCTTCTGCAATGTCTTTTCACTGATTTTGGATCTTCATCTTTTCCTGTTGAGGAGTTAGAAGAGGTGGGCGTGTCTGCCACCAAAAGATGGAAGAGCTGGGAGCTCACTCCTCATCTCTATGTAGTGGAACAGAAGCCAGCTCCTTATAAACACACCTGAGATCCCACATCCCAGATAACTGTCATGTACAGACTCATGTATGACGCTGACACTTGCTTTCTCAGCGCATGCTCTACAACGCTCATGATCACTGACTGCATTAATAGCTCACGGTCACTCATGTTCCCTCTAAATGTGCACAGTGGCACAGTCTTACCACTGTTCTGTTGCTGTACACCGTGACCAAGAAAACTTAATTGTGGGCTTACTTACAGTTTCAGAGGCTTAATCTTTTATCGCCGTGGTGGGAAGCATGGTAACATGCACACAGATGTTGGAGCTGTATCTGAGACCTATACATCCTGATACACAGGGGTGTGAGCAGGGGTGCAGAAACTGTAGCTGGATTGGGTTTTTGAAACTTCAGACAGTAGTGACATATTTCCTTCAACGTGGCTACATTTACTGCAACAAGGCCATTCCACCTACTCCTTTCTATTTTATTGATTTATTATTTATGATAATTTATTCACTTTGTATCCCAGCTGTAGTGCACTCCCTCATATCCTCCCAGTCCCATCCTTCCTTCCTCTTCTTCTATGCCTCTCCACCAGTTAGCTGATAAGGGAGGTCCTCCTCCCCTACTATCTGACCTTAGCCTATCAGGTCTCATCAGGACTGCCTGCATCCTCTTCCTCTGTGGCCTAGCAAGGCTGTCCCCTCTGAGGGAGAAGGTGAACAAAGAACCAGCCACTGAGTCCATGTAAGAGACAGTCCCTGTTCCCATTACAAGGGAACCTGCATGGAAACTGAGCTGCCTATTAACTACATCTGAGCAGGGTGTCTAGGTCCTCTCCATGCATGGTCCTTGGCTGGCACATCAATCTCTGCAGGCCCCCAGTGGACTCAGATTTTTTGGCTCTGTTGCTCTCCCTGTAGAGCTCCTGTTCCTCCCCATGTCTTTCTATCTCCCCGTTCTTCCATAAGAGTCCCTGAACTCTGCCCAAAGTTTGAATATGAGTCTCAGCATCTGCTTTGATTCCTTGCTGGGTAAATTCTTTCAGAGGCCTTCTGTGGTGGGCTCCTGTCCTGTTCCTTGTCTTCTCCCACTTCCAATGTCTATACTGTTTGCCTTTCTAAATGAGGATTAAACATCTCCCCTATTTATCGCCCTGCACAAAACTAAAGTCTGAGTGGATCAAAGACTTCAACATAAAACCAGACACACTAAATATGTTAGAAGAAAAAGTGTGGAAGAGCCTTGAGCTCATTGGCACAGGAGACAACTTCTGGAATAGAACAGCAACAGCACAGGCTTTCAGATTAACAATCAATAAATGGGAAATCAGAGAACTGAAAAGCTTCTGTAAAGCAAAGGACACTGTCATCAGAACAAAATGACAGCCTACAGACTAGGAAAGGATCTTCACCAACCCTATATCTGACAGAGGGCTAATATCCGGAATATATTAAGAACTCAAGAACTTAAAAAGCAACAAACCAAGTAATCCAACTAGAAAATGGGGTAAAGAGCTAAACAGAGAATTCTCAATAGAGGAATATAGAATGGTGGAGAAACACTTACAGATGTGTTCAACATGCTTAGTTATCAGGGAAATGCAAAACAAAACGACCCTGAGATTTCACCTTACACCCATCAGAATGGCCAAGATCAAATCTCAAGTAACAACACATGCTGGAGAGGATGTGGAGAAAGGGGAACCCTCCTCCACTGCTGGTGGGAATGTAAACTATACAACCACTTTGGAAATCAATCTGGTGCTTTCTCAGAAAATTAGGAATAGTGCTACCTAAAGACCCTGCTATACCATTCCTGGGTATATATCCGAAAGATGCCCAATCATTCAACAAGGATACTTTCTCAACTATGTTCATAGCAGCTTTATTAGTAGTATCCAGAATCTGGAAACTGCCTAGATGTCCTTCAACCGAGGAATGGATACAAAAATTGTGGTACATTTACACAACGGAATACTACTCAGCTATTAAAAACAAGGAAATCATGAAATTTGCAGGCAAATGGATGCAACTAGAAATGATCATCCTGAGTAAGGTAAAACAGAAGCAGAAAGAAAGGCATGGCATATACTTGTAAGTGGATATTAGCCACATAATATAGGATAAACATACTAAAATCTATAGTCCTAAAGAAGCTAACCACAATCCTTTTCAAGTAGTGACCCACTCTCTTGTGACCAAGTATTCAAAAAAATGAGCCTATGAGCTCCATTCTAATGCAAACCACCACAGGTACCTAAGAAGAAAACAGTGTGATCTGTCCACATGACTTTTAAAGCACAATGTCCCAATAAGAAGTTTCTTCTAATAAAAATCATATTTATTTACTCTAGATGGGTTTTGCCTATGACAGACACACCACTGTTTATTTCTGCTAAATCAGCACTAATGTACTATTTCATAGTATTTTAATTCAGAAGGCTTCATGAGCTGGACTGGTTTTCCTACTCTAACTTGATTAGAGCTAATGTTAAGCTGTTAGCAAGTCAGCACTTTTGCTTGAGTGGAGAATTCTCTCCCAAGATACTCATAAAAGGATATGCAGGGCTTCTAGGACTTGGGGCTAAAGTCTCCCTTCTTGTCTGCTATCATTGAAAGCTTCTTCTGATTGATCTCCTGACCTGCATCTCCTGTCACAATGGCCTCTCCATCAGCAACACAAAACTTTCTATTGCTGAATCCTTTTCTGGTTTCAGAATTCTTCAACTTTCTTTTCTCTAGAATTTCTAAACAAATTACTTCTCTTCTTTGTGGATGATGACTTCTGGGGAAAAAATGTGCCTATGTGGACCAGGACCATCTTTCTATTTTCAGTTCTTAACCTTAGTAATATTTGCTAAATTTGCTTCTCTTTATCATGTAGCATGTTCTATGTCCCAGGTATCAGTGCATGGACTTTGCTTTGGGGGTGCATTTTTTGTCTTATTGTGAGAATGTAAATATTAAATATGACAATGTCATTGAAGAAGTTACAGAAAGAAGTAAGAATGAGATATAGGAGAAATTTGTCACTTAGGTCCTAGAGAGGACATTCCCTGTAACATACACTTACAACAGGGCCACTAAGCTTTGGTTTGGTGAGTGAAGCAGGAAAGCAAAAGCCCAGACCACAGCTCTTATTGGACTTATAGCATGAAGGACATGGCAACTCAGGATGATTCAAATAATTATGGCAGGATTAGGGTATTTTTGAGTTCCTTCTTGGTTTGTGAAAATTAGGCAAATGGGTTATTGAGACCACAGACTCAAAACTGTTGGTTGGTATAAAAAGGAGGTCGTCTTGGGTGACTTGTTAATTTCAGGAATCATCTTGCCCGTTAAGGTTGATTCTTTCTCTAGTTTTGAAAGTCCCTGACCCCTAGAGCATCAAGAATACAGAAAATATAATTAAGAAAATCCTTCCTTTTATAAATGGAAAGTAAATAAACAAATAGAGACTTGAAAAAGTACACAGTCAGCCCTAAGGAACCCTGTCCACCAGTATGGCTATCTATCATTGACTGTGTCGTTCTTCCACTTTGACCTGGGCCAGTGTCTGAAAGAGTCCAGGCTATTCCTTGAATTTTATGTCCACACATGTTTTCAGGTAGATGAGGGTTTTTCTAATACAATTATTCTCTAACACTATATATATGCACATATACATATACATATACATATATATATATATATGTTTGTATATATATGCTCCTTCATGGGGAAGACCACCTCTCAGACTCTCAGATTTCCTCAGTTACCTATGGTTTTTTATGTAAGGTTGAGGTCACGTGGGTTTTTTCCTGTCTATGTTGGCATGTCCATTGGTGTCACCTTGTTCAGCTCATGCTTGGGCAATCATATTTTGGTGAAACTTTATGGAAGCAGCTTTCCTGTTAAGAGAAGACACAATATCACAGAAAACTCCCTGATCCTCTGGGTCCTACAGCTTTACAAACTGACTAATGAAAGATGGACACACTTCAGGTCCTTCCTAAAGGACCACTTCAGGTCCTTCCTCAGGCATGAGGCACACTGAACAGGCACCAACATCACTAACAGTTGACGCTGCCTCTTTTGCTCCTGCCCATGCTTTTTTTGTGGATTTTTCTCTCTAAAGCATATTTTAAAACCCCAACTCTGAGTGCAACCTCCTCATTTAGGCACTTATGTTTAAATGTATGTTTACGTGATAAACTCTTGGCAGTCCAACTACCACCTCATTTTAATATGAGGATATCTGCATGACGACCCAAAGTAACATAATTTCTGGCCACTGCAACTATAAAATTAGCTGGGTAATGACATACTTTGAGCTGATTAATTTTTTTTTTTCCTTGCTGAGACATCTGCTGTCATTTGAAAACTGTCCAGTATGAGTATCTGCAACAGACGGGAACAGCATGGAGGATGTCAGGCCAGCCTGTGCTGTAAGTAATGTTTGCTTTTTTTAGGACAAAGATTTTCTTCAGGAAAGAACCTCTGGAAGCAGCCTCAGGCAGAGGTCAGCAATGACAGGTGAAAGGAGCCTTGGCATCCAGAAGAGGCACTGCCCCCCATGAAGCACAGACTCTGGCTGCTGCTCCAGGTTGCCCAAGTGCTCATATAGAATGTGATTAAACACTGGCTGAGACTCTCTGGCTTCCAGCTGGGCAGGATGAGACACCCTTATTAATCTTGAGAAACGTTCCCACTTCCATCCAATTACAAAATTTTTGGAAAAGCCCTGCTGCCATGTCTCTGTGTAGCTTCCAACAGATACTGCCAGCTGCCACGTCTCCATTCATTAACTGGCCCACATCCATCAGGATAACTCCAGTTTTCATTAACTGGCCTGACTATTTCAGGATAATTCGGTTTTGCTCTAATTTCTTTTGGTAGATACTGTCAACAAAAAGTACAGGTTGCCGATTGCAAGTGACAGAGAAAAGCTAGAACTCTAGAAGGATTTCCAGAACTCCTGGAACTGGAACATGTCTGGCTTCTCTGTCTTACTAAAAGGTACAGTTCCCACCCTCTAGGTCAGTGGCAATGCCACAGTCATCAGCTGGGTACAGTGTTAGAGCAACAGGACAACATGGCATTCGCAAGCCTAAAATGTCGGTCCTTTGGACAGCAGTGTATGGACCACTGCATGTAGGTAGACATAGATGCTTTAAGAATGGAAGGCAAACACTTTCCTGTGATATCCTATAATGTCAGTCTGGCAAGGAAGTATATGCCTCAATCCAAATACCTGGAAGACAGAGGCAGAAGAATAATCTGAGTTAAAAACCAGCCTGAACTAACAAGACTGTCTCAAAAAACAAAAAGACAAAACAAACCTCAGAATATATCAAGGTACCTCATAGCTAAACAGATGATTAAGTTGAGAAAGTTTTATAACAGAAATCTGCCCCGTTGATTATTAAAGAATAAAACAAAGAAATCTGGCAAACCAGAGTTTAGTGGAGTATTAAGATCAAAATAATTAATTTGCTACAAGAGTGAAGGAATGGAACAGTTCAGGCAGGAAGAAATACATGAAAGTATATGAATGCATTTACCAGAAATAAACATGAATCAAATGAAAGAGTAGACAAGGAAGAACCATTCTAGATTAGTGGTTCCTCACATTTATGGCTTCAGATAACTGTTTTTAAGAGTTTATTATATTTATATATGTGTGTGTGTTCATAAAGGTCTTATGTGGGGGTGTATGCACGTACCCTCAGAAGCAAGAAGAAGGTACTGAATCTTTTAGAGCTGGAGATATAGGTATTTGTGAGCAATCTCACATGGGTGATGAGAACTTAATCATGTTCTCATGATTAAGCAAGTATTATTAAGGCTTAAACCATTATTCTAGCCCAAATAGGACTCAACAAGGGGTACCAATGATTTAAACCAGAGACCTTTGATCTGATATCAAATATTTTACCCCTTAGCTATAAGCCTATCTTCAGATGACTGCCATGCTTTTACATTTTGTCATAAAATTTTTTCATGTACTGATCCAGGGGTATTTGGTTTATTGTGAATTTAAGCCTAGCTATTTATAATGTTAAACTTATTAATTTCATAAGGCAAATACATAATAGATTAACCAAACAACATACTTTATGTGATAATTTCATTTTCAAAACAAATGACAGTACCAAAGGTACCATGGATTTACATGCTTGAGATACCTCTGATTTTTGGCCTAATAAAGACAGCAAGATTTCCATCCTTCTTTCATATCCAAGCACTTGCAATGTGCTGTTCTTCTATGTGAAAAGGAAATATGGCTTTGCATCTATAGCCAACCAGAGACATTGTGAGTACCTCAAGACCTTCAAAATAGAAATCAGAAACCTCTTATCGATCATTACAATCTATTGATGGGGCCTGGAGAAATGGCTATCTGACTAAGAGAGATTTCTGTTCATCCAGAAGACCCCATTTCTGATCCCAGCACCCATATCACAGGCTCTCAGTCACTTGAGAGCTTCCATTTCCAGAGGATCTGACATACTCTTCGGGCACTGGTGCACACACACACACACACACACACACACACACACACACACACACATACACACACACACACACAAACACACAAGGTTTTTTTTTTAATCTACTGGTTTTCCTGGCTGTGAGGGGTTTTTTCTCATTATAATCTCTTCTACATCTTATATATTAGCTATTAGGAACACATTGACTCACTGAGTTATATAAATCTTCTACACACTGGCATGTTTAACCTATAGCACCAATGAACACATCTAGTAATCTCACTGGGAAAGTCTTTCAACTTCACAGTGGTGAGTACAGTTCTTTGAATGTGCTAACTTTTGTTTGAATGCTTGAGTGTTATCAGTTATTTATCTTAAAATCATTAGCCATATCTGAATGCTAATAGTTGGTCTGTCAGACATTCTTTCATGGGTGTTTGAAATGAAACGTGAAAAAGCTCGGCATAGGACACAATCACAGGCACAGTTTTCAGCTTAACTTTATAGATGTTTTCCTTCAACAATGCCCTTGTGTTTGGTTTGCAGCCGTAGCTAAGCGTATTTCCCATACTTGATCAAGAGCATATAAAAAGTGGCCTTCAGAGTGGCTCAGCTGTTGCAGAGAACCTGAGTTCAATTCCCAGTACTCAGTCAAGAAGCATACAGCTACCTATAACTCTAGCTCCTAAGGATTAGTTGATGCCCTCTTCCGACTTCCATGGGCACCTGAACTCAAGTGCACCATATAAAAACACATCGCTGAAGTTAGAAACGGAATCTTTTATTAACTACTTTTTCAGTCTGTATGGGTATTTTACTTGTATGTATGTCTGTGTATCACATGCATTCAGTGCCCACAAAGACCAGAAAAAGACATTGGATTTTCCAGAACTGGAGTTACAGATCATGTGCATTCTGGGACTCAAACTCAGGTACTCTGGAAGAACATACAGGGCTCTTAACCACTGAGCCATCTCTTCATCTCCTAAAAATTAATCTTAAGAAGAGAACATGCTTTTAAAAGCATGCATTCAGGCATCAAGTTATAATGAATTAGCAATTTCTCCTGTTTGATCAGCACATCCAGTAACCCTATATTCTTTTGTTTACTTCTGTAAGTGCATGAGGAAGAAAGAGGGTATGGTGGATTGTTGTAGAGTGGGTGCTAAGCTACCATTCAAACTCATAGACAATAGTTTTAAGTTTTGATGCAAACAAAATAAAGGGCCAGGAAATGCTGAGTTGTGATCCTGTAGATACCTCCTCCCAACAACATCTTGGTTGTCCTACATAGAATTGCTAGTCTACATAACCTATAGAAGGTAGAAGGAAAGAAGGGGAAGAAAAAGAAAACATTGAGAGCAATCACTTTGTACTTTCTCTTAAGGCCTGTGACTCAACAATCCTACTCTTTTGAAAGACTGCTTTCTTTCTCTCAGGGAACACTATGTTAAGATATTCTGAGTTGATGTTCATTCAACCCATTCTTGGTAACCATCACAACTTAAGCCCCAGAGACAAAGGAGTTGGTAGATCACCTAATAGCATCTATGAAATCCTGGATTTGTTCCTAAGCATAAATTGGGTATTTTGTTTCATGCCTATAATCCTAGCACAGCACTCCACAGCTGGAATCGATCGGGTCAAAACTTCAAGGTTATCCTCAACTATATAGCAAATTTGAGGCCAGCCTGGGCCACCTGAGGTCTTGTCTTGAGCATGGATAACAACTGTGTAGCTGGAAACCCATGCAACCCAGGGAGGAGCCAATTCAGAGCAAGAATAAGGCTGAGATGTGACCAAACTCTGACAGTCTTGGCCTGAGACCAGCAGGAGTAGGACTACTTCATTTGTGTTCTGGGCCTGCATGTCCTGCCTCGGGAGCCTGTAGAATCTCCACCTCTGCCACATTTGAGTTAGTCAAGTAGCCTAGTGGCCAGGTTTCATGTTAAACCTCCTCTGTCCTTATAAAAACATATCCTGCTAGCATCTGAAATTCCTTTTCATGAAAATGAAGTATGCCCAGAACCTTGGCCCCAGCCAAGAATGTACACTCACCACTCACTGCAAAAGCTTCCATCTATTCCCCAAGGTTTATACAGTCCTTACTCACTACAATAAACAGAAATGTCTTGCTCCAAACTGTATTGGAAAAAGACTATTTCTCCCACCCTGAACTGAGAGCCTTCGTAACCCATCTACCCAGGCTAAGCTTCATTCCTTCCAGTCTAGGTGGGTACAAAAACAGCGCCTGGACACCCCAAGCAGAAAATCAGAACTCGGGTAACAAACAATCATAGAAATGAGAAAGTTCACAGATTCCAGACATTGCTAGTGAATTCTGAAGCCATCACTCTTAATCTTTGCTTAATGATACCTCACTAAGAAAGAAATGGAAATTCCTTACAGATCCCAACAAAGCTCAACCCTAGAAATTGAGAAGTGAAACTCTACATTCTGACATCACTTCCTGCCTGGAAACAGCTGTTACCGCCTATTTGTACTGTGAAAACACCTACCAAACACTGTTAGGAAGGAACCAAGAAACACATGGACTCAAAGCCAAAGAATGCTCAAAGAGCCAGAGTCTGCATATGCTGCTTTCTAGAGGAGTCAGGATCAGTGTCACATTAAAATATGATGATAACCCAGGTGTATTAGCCTTCCAGGGAAGGCTGCCCACACCTTGCAGACCTGGCCATCCTTTCAATGCTGGACACCAATTATCTAAAATGTTCCCGCTTGGGAACTGCATTCTCAGCCTCTTTTGAACAAGTTTATAACTGCATGTTGGGCCATGCCCATAACTATTGCAGGCCATATGCTACAAGTTGGACATGGCCTGAAAGGCTGATGACTATCCGCATGCATAGGTGACTACCCGAGAGGCTAATTTCAGTTTCTATCCCTTTAGCTATCCGGCTATTACGATGTGGTCTAAAGTCCCTGCACCACATCACATTGTCAGAATTTCTGTCCTGGCATCTACCTATCTCAAATCCTGTTGCTGTCTCAGGAATGATATTCTGAAGCTATGGAAGTGATCTGCCAGATTTGAGAACAAAGACCACCTCTTTCTGCATATATAAAATGGCTTCATTACTACATGCAGAGGCCCAAATTCAAACCTTTAGCAAGAAAAAGTTCGGACACTGATGGCAGGTTTTGTCAATATTCTCCTTTGCAGGGAGACTTTCCAAAAAGGTAAAAAAAATAGCTACAAGTCTTCCTAGACCACTTAATGCAGCTATCCTATAAGGTAAAACTACGATACGGGTACCTTCAAAGTAACTGGGGTTAATTACGATCTTTTCACCATCTAAAACGGAGCTTCACACTGTCTCCTTCCCATTGACCTAATTAATCCATCTCTAGAGATCCCCAGCTTGACTGTGAGGTTCAAGGCATGTCACTGCTGATGAATATATTAATGGCATAAAGGAATCAAAGCCAAAATTAGCATGAAATTAGTATCCCACAGCTCATGACCATCGGGGAAAACTGCCTGCATGGATGAAGAAGCCTGTTGATCAGAGAGCCAACTCTGACAAAAATGTTTTCTTTCTTGATGCTTTTGGGGTTGTGTTGACAGAATGTCTGTGCTATTTCAAAAGCAAGAATATGTGGAGCAGTAAATAATACTGTCAAAAACTATGATGCTTAATAAATAAAAAGATGGCAGAGTGAATGGAATTTTATGTAAGAAGTGGGAAATAGTAAGAGCTGGAGAGGACGGGAACCCCACAAGGAGAGCAACAGAACAAGAAAATTTGAACACAGGGAACTTCCCAGAGACTCATACTCCAACCAAGGACTATCCGTGGAGATAACCTAGAATCCTGACAATGCAGCCACTTCTGATGAGAACTGATAGACTAAGATCAGAAAGAAGGAGAGGACCTCCCCTATCAGTGGACTTGGGGAGGGGCATGCATGAAGAAAGGGGGGGAGGGTGGGCCCGGGAGGGGAGGAGGGAGGGGCTTATGGGGGGATACAAAATGAATAAAGTCTAATTAATAAAAGTTAAAAAAAAGAAAAAAAAAGATGAGCTACAAGTTGCTAAACTCATTTTAAACTGCCCTTTAGCTTACTGATTTTCATTTTAAAAATTGGGTGCACTTAGGTGCAGAGCCTGCAGAGGTCAGAAGAGGGCATCATCAGACATCTGGAGCTGGAGTGGTAGGTGGTTGTGAGAGCTACCTGACATGGGTGTTGGGGAAAAGAATTTGAGAACCCTGAAGTATGTGTTTTTAACTATAGAAGCATTTTTTTTCTCCAACCCTTAGTTGTCTTTCAAGCTGACATTTCTATGCTCCTCTTTAGAGGTGGTTACATTTTAGGGCAGCTATTTGAAGAAACAGCAGGTACAACGATACTTTGAAATAAACTGTGTAAACTAATGGAAACAACTAAGGAAATAATAAAGTCCCCACATGGAAATGGTCAGTGCTTTTCACAAATACACATTGTCCATTAATGGCTGGAAATAAGATTGACCTTTCTTAGTCTATAATAATACCAGGGGTATCTCACACAGAAAGTAGTACATTTAAAAAATACAAATACTGAATGGCAAGCAAAAATTTAAACTCTAGTAGAACCAGCTTTGCACTGGCCTTCCTTTCTCCCATCTCCTCCCACACCTTTTTAATACCTATTCTTTACAAGAATTAAGAAAGCATTTATTTCTTCGGTAACTTAGAAACAGACTGTCTCATTGAATTGTGGGGAATAATTAGTACTTCAGAAAGGAACTAGAAGTCCATGCTAGACACACATGGCCCTGGACAAGGTACTCTAAGATGTATCCAATAATCAGAGAGCACTGGAGATTAACAAATTACAGTGCACAATATGATCCTAGACTTCAGGAAGCTTAAAATAAAAATTAAAAAAACAAAGGTCCTGGAGAGATGGCTCGGAGGTTGGAGCATACACTGTTCTTGCAGAGGAATCAGATTCAGCTCCCAACACCCATATAATATTAGTCAATGCCCAACACCCTGTAATTATAGTTCTTGGGATCTAATGCCCTCTGCTGGTCTCCCTGGGTACAGGTACCCAGGTGTACAACTCCACACACAGTCACACACACATACACACACACACACACACACACACACACACACATATATGGGGAATGTGTTTTGTGTGCATGTATGTATGCATGAAAATGTATATATACATACATGTATGTATAAACATTTATATATGTGTTTAAAATTAAAAATAATACCCTCAAAAGTCTAGACAAGCTTCTCTCCTCTTCAATATTGGGCTTATAGGCACTTTCAGCCAGGCCTTGCTTTTTATATGGATGCCAAAGATTTGAACCTAGGTCTTCATGGTTGTACAAGAAGTATCATTGCTCACTGAATCATCTATTTCCACAGCAAGCACTGGCATTTATTTGATTTTATATTTTCCATGTCAGTATTTTCTTGGGTTTGGGAATTTAACTAACTGGTAGAATTCTAACCTATAAGACACCAAAAAGACACTTTAAATTTTTTCCACTGTTTTGTTTTTTAAATTCCATTAATGTGTTTACAATATAAGCTGTTTTGAGTTACTTTCACAGTAAAAAAAAAAGAAGAAGAAGAAGAAGAAGAAGAAGAAGAAGAAGAAGAAGAAGAAGAAAAGAAAAGAAAAGAAAAGAAAAGAAAAGAAAAGAAAAAAGACAAAATAAATAAATAAGTAAAACAAAAAATTCGACAGCTGGCCAATTTCTAATGTGAATGGAAGCTATGTAAAGGACTTGAGTTCTGTTTGTCAATTTGTTTGGCAAAGTGCATATATGGCGTGTGTGTTCTGGAATTGAATAGGCCTGAGGAAATCTGCTACAGAAGAGCAAAGAGCACAGACTCTTCCATGTTATGGAGTAAAAATCTGCTATCCATCTGAGAGAGAGAAGAGAAAATGAAATCTATTGTCAATCTCCGTGTTTTTGGCGCTACCTAATTATGACACAGATTTGCTCTCTGATAGCCCATTTTGCTGATAGGCAGTCTGTTTGTAATCATGCTAGAGGATTGAGGGCAAGCCTTCAGGGTAACTGGGATGAATATGTAAATCACCCTGCTGGGATCAAGCTGCAGTTATATGCTGTGTGTTACATAAAGAGGCTGAAAGAAAAAAAAAATTCTATATATCCACCATCTTCCAAGATGTAACAGTGCCACTTTGTGTTAGTAATCGCCTCGGGTCCTATTTTCCTCTCGGAATGAGCTAGGGAACAGCATTGCTCTGCAGAAGACTTCTGTATTATGTTAGAGGTTCATCGCATAGTAAGTCAATGGCAAAATGAATAGCGAGATAAACGAGGCTATCAGTCAGCTGGAGGAAGGGAGTCTGTGTCCAGTGGAACAGAGAACAGTCGTAGTCCACTCACTTTATTCTATCAGGACTGCTTTATCGTCTTGGAGCATCACAGCTGCCATCGGCTGTTTCCTGGCTTCAGCTTCAAGTGTTTGGATGAAATGTAAGTCTTCGCTACCGGGGCTGCGCATCACCCAAAAGGAGGGAAAGGAGGTTAAAATTTGTTCTCATTCCTAATCAAAGAAAGGAAGAAAATAGACACGTGAGGAAATGTGTCCTGGATTCCAAAACCTGCCTTGGTGACTTCTGAGCTAAAGGCTTAAAAGGTCCTCTTGAAATGATTATGATTTCATGTCTTATTTATACACTGTTGTCAAATTTATATTAACACATTATGTTCATATATGTGTAAGTATACATGCATGATAAATACATAGCTGCATGTGTGCTCAGATACATGTATATCATGCATCTTCACATATACAGGTACTATTCTTACCAGAGGCATCTTTTGCCCTTGAGAATCATAAAAACTGGCTGTTTGTACTTAATTCCAGCCTTCATTCCACCCACTTATGTATCTGCCCATTTATTAATTCAACCATTAACTTATTTAACAAGAATGTATTAAACTTCCTGTGTAAATCGTTGAGCTCACTGATGGACTTGAAAAAAAAAAAAAAAAAGTCTGGTGCTTGTCCAAAAGGTGGTTACAACCCATTAAAACAGCAGAGCCAATTATTCAGACAACCGCTACAGAAGCAGGAGTCAAAAGATGTCAATCAACTGCTGCCCAGGGATCGTGCTTCCAGATGAAAGGAGGTCAGGGAATCATCACAGAGCATGCCGCTCTAAGCCGGGTCTGAAAGTGAAGAGTTCCAGTGCCTAGAGAAATGGTTCTGTGGTTAAAAGTGCTTGTTGCTCTTCACAAGACTCAGGTTCAATTCGCAGAAACCTCATGACCACGCAAAACTCTAGTTTCGGGTTCTCAGACCCCCTCTTCTTGTCTTGGCATCCTCTCCTTCTATGTCACCACACGTATGCAAGCATAAACAACCATACACAGCAACTGAAAATAAATAAATCATCAAAAGAAGAAAGAAGATCAGAGTTCCAATAATTAAAGACGGGCCAAGCGTTTAGTTAGAGTAAGTGGCCATGTAAGATGAAAGGAAATAAAAGAGGAAACCTCAGTTGAACTTGAGAGTCTTCAAGTTTGGCTGTAATGTCTGCTACATAATTAAATAGTGATGTGAAGATGGAGCTGGATGTCAGAGCATCTTCAATGTGTCATTAAAAGGTCTGCAGACTGGCAGAAAGATCTGCAGCCTGCAGACTCCTGAAGGGCATTAACACATTGCCTGTAATAGGTAGCTAGAACCACAGCCTTATGTAAGGTAGAGCCTTCATGTGGCCAACTGGATGTCTTGGTGGATAGAAGCACTTGCCACCAAGCTTGGTGACCTGAAATTGATCCCTAGGACCTGCATAATAGGGGGAAGCAACTCTAGAAAGTCCTTCGACTTTCACACACACACACACACACACACACACACACGTGACATGGCACACATATGTGTTCAATCAGTCGGTTTACCAATAAAAATGGAGCCTTCTAGCAGAAAGCCTTGTATAGGTGGACATGAAGTTGGAAGCACAGAGTTGGGTGATAAAACCACTACACAGACAGAAAGAAGGTGTACATATGTATTTGTGTACATATTTATGTTTGTGTACATGTGACTGGGTACACTTAAAAATTTATAAGCTGTGGCCTTTCCATCAATAAACTATATAACCCTCTATAACACTCAGTAACCTCCTTAACTGTGCACCACCAGTCAGTTCCATGTTCCACCATCCATAACAGTCAAGTTATCTTTCCTGAAATAGACCAAGCTGCTCCTTAATTTTTCAGGCCTAGTTCTTCCCTAATGGAAGCTTCCAGAAAGCTGTCTGATAGGCACTAGCACAACTCCCACTGTTTAAGAATCAAAATCCACTTTATACATCTTTTTCTGTTTGTTCTCATTTTATGTGTCACACCTTCAAAAGTCACAGACAGTGGCATCGTGATATGATCAGCCACATTTGGAGCTCCAAGCGGTCGTGTGTGTGACTTTGAAATACATACAGGGGTCTGTTTAACTAGACTCCAGCACTTAGCCCAGACTCAGAGCCTGTTTTTCTTTCTACACTTGAGGCTATCTGAAGAAGTATCCCAGTGTCTAACACAGTCATTAGAAGAACAAGTTAATGTCTTCTTCTGTGTTAAGTAGAGGACCTAACAATGGAGCTACAAATAGGCCTACACCACAATTAGGCTTTTTGCAACAGAACCGTATTCCCTACAACTATCTGACACAGGTTATCACTGGTCATCAATAGTTTATCTGTCTATGGCCTACCCACCTTGTACCTTCTGATCTGTCCAACAGGGAAGAAAGAAGAGAACAATGAAGGAAACAGATTGATGCATGCCATCTCCCGCTCTGTGGCACAGAACACAGTGGCAGGCATTGCCTCTCGAGCCTAATTCTAGCAGATGGAGGGAGCTGATGACTAGTCACACTGAGGAGATTCGCTCTAGATTTTATCTCTGATTAACAGCTAATGGTCTCTGGGAAGCGACACCAAATGCTTATTCACTTGTTCGTGTCATGTATTTGTTGCAGCCTGTAAATAAATAGAAAGCTTGAGTCTGCCAAAGTGAAACTATTTGCATGCATTCCATGTGCCCCAGACTGAGATGCATTTAAAGAATCAGATCTGCTATTTTTAAAAATCTGCATTTGGAATTTATTTTCTAAAATATAGTTTATGGAGCATTCCAGGGGCTAAGGCGATGGCTCAGTGGACATTTGATCTTCAGAACCTCACAGTGAAGGATAAACCTGACTCCGTAAAGTTGTCCTCTGACTTTCACATATACCATAGCCCATATGTGTATAAGTACACACACACACACACACACACACACACACACACACACACACACACACTTGCATTATTTTTATAGTTTCTCAAACTGTTGTCCATTAGTTGTGTTCTCTATTTTCAGGCATATAACCTTAAAAGCTCACTGTTTGGAATGCAATTCCTGATACTTCTTCTACAGAGAATTCTCCTAATAGTTGGAGCTTTTCAGAAAGATGACTGACAGCCCACTTGTAACTAGAAAGGGTCATTGAAGTCTATTTGGGTACTTGGTTTCATCTTCAAGTAAGTATTAGGTTGTTCCTATAGACTCAAGTGTAGATGCAGGAGCTGGAAATATGCCAGGGTCCAGCAGATCTTCTTGTCTAATGAAGATGCTGCTGCTGCTGCTGATGGTGATAGTTGAGGTTACAATGGTGGTGATGGTGATGATGCCAATGATTAGGCAGATAATCCAAGACATTTTTTTTTCAAATATAGAACTTTGACTTTGATTTTAATCGCAGGTCTACAAGGAACCCTTACTTCCCAGTAAAGAAATCATGGATACCAGTTTGACATTTTGTAGTAATCCTTTTTCAGTCTATCACACATATATCCAAATATCCAAAACTTTTGTTTCATAGACACCTGGACAAGAGATTGGGAAAAGACTAATCACAATGTGTGGACATGGACTTTGCTTAACGAATGAAGATGTCTCCCTGTCCCAGTTCAAACCTCACCCTAGAGACTGCTGAAGAGCCAGCAACTTGTCTGGACCCTTTGCTATCATGAAAATGAGATACAGGAAACACCTTGACACTCACGTGAACAAAGTTACTGTGAATACTTGACTTAGTTTTACTTGAAACTTTATACAAATAAATTATGACACTAATGAAATATGGATAATGTTGGGGGGATGTTTGTTTTCAGAAGTAAGCTTCCCCTTCCCCATAACATCTAAAATCGGTTCACTGTTTCTTAGTTGAGGCTCATCATCAAATCTTAGAGCCAAAAGTTATCCCTCAGATATTTCGTTCTTATTCCTTTATTTTCCGGAAAAGAAAAAAGAAGAACAAACAAACAAACAAACAAACAAACCTATGCCCACAGGGATACGCTGATGGTCAAAGTACAAGTCAGTGTTCAGAATCAGCCCCTCACTTTCTTGGCTGCCTTGGTTTGAACAACTGGAATCTACAACTCTATTACTATGGCCATTGGCTTTATGGTTAAGGTCTCAATGAACCTTTCTGAAAAATTAATCATTTTTTTAAAACAGAAAGCTCCAGATGTTGCCCTTTAAATCCTCTGTTCATATTTGGATATGAGATAATAATTCTCCACACAAATCCTGTTCAAATACTGAGAAAAATGTCTGCAGTGAAAATAAATACAGAGGAAGGAAGCTGGGAGAATTCATACCCCTGGGGAATCCTGCCTTTTCTCTGCAGCACCAATGGTCCTCAGTCAGACCAACATCTTTTTAGATTTAATTAATTTTAATTATCTGTAGCTTTGAGTGCTTGCGTGTGTGTCTGTGAGTTTGCATGTCTGTGTGTCTGTGTCTGTGTCTGCAGGTGGATAGGTGCACTGGAGTAAAGGTATCACAGAGGCCAGAGGTGTCAAATGTCTTGAAGCTGGGGGGACAGTAAGTTGTTACCTGCCTGACCTGATGTGGGTGCTGGGAAATGAATTCTCAGATTCTCCAGAAGCACAGCAAGTGCTCTTAACCACTGAACCAGGCTCTCCAGCCCTGTGCCTAATTCTTAAATAGTAATAAACAGGCAGGAAGGTGGTTCTGTCAGTAAAGAACAAACAGAATGATGCTGGTCCAGTCAGCCAGACTACTGGCTGGGTTCCGGGCCAGGAAGAGAAACTTTTTCAAAAACAAGGGTGAAGTGCACCTGAGGTATGACAATTGAGTTTGTCTTTTGGCCTATCCACACATATGTACAAACATGTACACTTACATCTGCACGCATGTATCCACTCATGCACATGCTTGTGCACACATACACGCATCAAAACAAACTAAACTTCTCAGCACAAATTTAGAAAACATGTGACTGACCGACAACTAATTTTCTGTCTGCGTAAGTCTGCAAATATAACCAAGGAAAACCTTTTAAACCTAATTTTGGGAAATCATTAACAACACAGCCTTGATATTTATTTCCAATTGTGTATGATCTGGAGCTGCCTAACCAATTCCTGTAAGTCCACAGACTTTATTTTAGATTTCCAACATGTAATATCCAATTACTTTTGGTTTCAAGCTTCTAGAATAAACTTATAAATTTCTGAAGAAATGCGTCCTAAAGTCTACAGAGTATAAAGAAACTTTAGTCAACCTTCCAAAGGTACCAAAAGGAACACATTAAGTGGGAAAAGGAAACAATTAGGACAAAGGAAACAAAAGGCAGCTGTTACATGACTTAACATGCTTTGTGCCAGACAATACTGGGTTTTCAGTGTGTGTGCGCGTGTGTGCGTGCGAGTGTGTGTGTGTGTGTGTGTGTGTGTGTGTGTGTTGTTTGTTGCTGCTGCTGCTGTTGCTGCTGCTGTTGTTTGTGATACAACCCACGGCCTTTCTAATGCTAAGCAAGTTATCTGCCATGGAGTTATTCATACGGCCCTTATGTGTTTGTTTTATCTATGTAATGTATTCCCTTTCTGCTTCCTATCTCTCCATCAGTGGAGAGAGTACAGGGTACCTGGTTCCAGTTCTAGTTTCTGCACTACACCACCAAGATTTTAGAAAATGCAGCAGGGAGACCCACTGCTATAAGACACAGTTTTTTTAAGTTCCAGAGACTGGTTCACAGACTCCATTTTCTAGTGAGATTTTTAAAATGTAAAGAAGAAGAAGAAGAAGAAGAAGAAGAAGAAGAAGAAGAAGAAGAAGAAGAAGAAGAAGAAGAAGAAGAAGAAGAAACACATAACTGGAATTTGGTCTCAAGTTGAATTACATGTGTGTGCTTATTTGAACTAAAGCTTTGTCTTTTATAATTCAGTGTCATATTATTCCATTTGCCCATCTTATCTGCAACATGTCTGATTAGGGTTTTAGCATCTTCTCCAGAGGTCTGCTTTTCTATTGTAAGTTAATTCTAGGTATCTGTTATTATTTGTAACCATTGTGAAGGATTAGTTCTGTCATGATATAATTTTAAGTTGATGTATTCTGGTATTGGTGAAATGATAATTCTGTAAAATAAAAACTGGCAATATTTTTGCAATCATTTGTTAGTTAAACGTCAATTTAGTTTTCTTCATTTAGTTATTTCAAATAACATTATATTTATTTCTCTTTCTATTTCCAGTATCTAAGATATCTAGCAGGATGTTAGAGGCAAGAAATAATAGAAGGTTCCTTTGCCTTACTCTGTCTTTCAAAGAAGGATTCTAACTAAATGATAAAGACTACTATTTGATACAGATGTTTGGAACATAATTGTTACATGTTAGAAAAATCCATTTATAAACAGATTTGGCTTTAAAATATTTATGCCACTTTTAATTATGTGTACATGTTGGGGAAGACAGGGAATGTGTACGTGTGTGTGTGTGTGCGCGCACACACCACAGTTACCCAAGGATTCCAGATGAGGGCAGGTGAAGCCCTGGAGCAGAATTTACAGACAACATGGATGTTGGAAAGCAAATTTGAGACATCTCTCTAGGCCTGGAGGTGGTTTTTGTTTTGTTTTCTTGATTTTCTCCCATTTATGTATATGTTGAAACTATCCATCTTCTCTTTCCTCCTTACAAATGTTGAAATAGTCAGATGACTTTGGAGTTATCTACTGTTCTCACAGTGTGGCCAAGTGCTCTTATCAGGTTCATGAATTTAGGATCAGTTTGTCAAACTGAAGGAATCAGATTTCAGAGTGTGAAAAGACCACACGATGAACCTAGACTTCTTTTCTGCTGTTTTTAATTTGCTTGGCTGAGGTTTAAAATCTATAAAACTGTGAAATTGCACCTCCAAGTGTGGGGTACTGACCTGAGTATTTAGTAATTTGTTATACCCCTTGAGAAAAAAAAAAGAATAGCTCAAAGCCTTTTAAGAAAGACAAACCCTAACTTAATTTAAAAAATTAATTCCAGTTAGGTCCGGATAGAACAGGGTGAATTTGAAATAAATATGTTTTCCAAGAAGGATGAAAATAAGTATTGAACAACTAAATACCTGGATTTTATGATTTTCTTCTAGGCTACCAGACTTCCAATATTGAAATAAAAATATGTGGAAGGTTATAGTGTCTTCTATAATCTCCAACTATCTTTCTAATATCACACAATATCAGGGCATCATTAAGATTTTCTAACATATGATGAAAAGACAGAATAAGGCAAACTCAAGATAAAAAAAAATTCTTCCTACAGATTATACACCCTACCTCACCACTGTCTTACTCATGCTTTTGATTAAATATGAATAATTCCTTGTGTTAAAAGAAAAATAATCTTGAAAAGAAAGAGAGAAGTTCACAACAGGATGAGCTTCTTTAAAAACAAAATAGCCACTAGGTAGGTACAGTAGAAGTGAAATTGGATTATTGACGCTTTGATTTCAATGTGTAAGTTTGACAGTGCATTAGAAAGAGTCAGTGAAAAAAATCAGTGTACTGGAAGACTGATCATGGAATCTATTCATTCACAAACTTAAAAAAAAAGTAAGATTATCCAATCTTACATCTTCTTTGGGTTATAACCTTTGAAAACTCATTTTGAATGTGTAGTAACAGCAATTATGTTGTAGATTTAATATCATCTTAAAATATTCAAAATGCTTTTATATTTATTTGTCACCAAATACTCCACAGTAACAACCCCGCGAAGTACCTAGAACATTATTGTTTTTGTTTCCTTCTAATGTTGAGGAGACCGTGAGGTAAAGCGGGACCGCTTGCAACTCAGAACTCGAGTGTTTTTTATTGATGTGCTGAGATATGATATGAGCAAGGTAACATCAGTGAAAGAACACATGACTGATTCTACATGAAAGGGCAAAGCATGCTTGAAATGATTGCGATGCTTTCAGGACTAGTGGGGTAGCCCAATCAGACTAGAGTGAGTTGAACCCTTCTACTTATTCACCCGGTACATGTGATAAAACACAGTGAACCACAATGTTGCAAACAGTCTGAAAGTCTAAACAACTGTTTACAGACTTGCTTTGCTGTCTTCTTTGTCCACTTATGTCAATCCCTTTTGAAGAGCTTGGGCAAGGTTGGTACTTGACCTAAGGTTATAATTGAAGTGGCGACATCCTGGTTGGATTTTCTTTGCAGAGGCCAGATAGGCTTTTAAGAGATCTTCTTGCTGGTGCTGGAGAGATGGCTCAGTGGTTAAGAGCAGCTGTTGGCCCTGCAGAGGACCCAGGTCTGGTTTCCAACACCCACTTTAGGTGACTCACAAATGCAAACTCCAGCTACACCACATTCATATAAATAACAATAAAATAAATATTTTAAATGTTTTTCCAACTTTCTAAATCAGAAATTTTCTTTATTTCTCATTTGATAAACAGTTCTTCACGGGGCGTTCTTAAATGTTTTAACTGTGGTCTATAGATTTTATTATGAGCTTTAAAAAGCAATAAAATAATATTGATGCCAGGAACCAAAAATTACATAAAAATATGCCTGTGGTCTTGAACACGTAACTGTTATTTTTATTTTACCACCTAGTGGGAACCGTGTTACATTTTTTTTCCCACTAGTTTTGGCTCTTTTCTCTTCTCACACCAAATTTCTGAAGACTTTTTGACCCATATAAGGTATACTGGCTTCTCAGAGAGTAGAAAATAATGGAAATGACTGGTAAGAGCTGAAATGGGGAAAATGTGTCTAGAAATGATCTTATCAGTTCCCAAGAATTGATCTAGACTGCAGGCTTTAGATGAGGGTCAGAGGGCATCCATGCTCTAGACAGAAAGTAGCCTTAAAGATTGGTTACTGGTGATTTACTTCCTACTGGACATGTGCCCTTGGCCTCAGTGATGAGGATGTGAGATGATTAATAGTCATGAACTCTGAGGCAGGAAATGCAAAAGCCAAAGAATCGTGCTATTCACTGAGCTGTAACATTTCCCAAGGTGCACCATGGAGTAAAAATGATTTAAAAAAAAAAAAAAAAGCCTGAAACCAGGTGTCTGCTCAAAAATAGAACTTTCCCTACACTGAGACACCGTGGCAGCAGATACACAGCTGAGGTACATAATTGCCACATCAAATTGTAGTCCAGAAATATTGAAGTGACTACGGCTTAATAAAGTCTTTAAATAAATATTGAAGAATCAGTAAATTTTATGTTAAATGGGTATGAAAATTTATCAAAAACTATGTAATTTTAGTGGTAATGTCACAAATATTTTAAATTTCAAATAAATTTAAACCACTAAGGAATTGAACTTAGGGGTCCTGTCTGTACTGTGCCTATATGATCCTGGACACCCAATGCCTTGTGATCCTAGAGTCTCACAAATGATAGGAAAGTGCTCTGCCATGGAGCTCCATTCCGTGTCCTTTTGTGGCTTTATTTTTCAATTTGTTATACACACACACACACACACACGTAAAAAAAATACATATACATTTAACTTAGTGTGCAGTATTTTATCTGCATGCACATAAGTGTGCCAAGTTCCTATATTGTCTACAGAAGTCAAACAAGGAAATCACACCCACAAAAATTGGTTATAAATCGTTGTAAGCCACTGGTGAGTGCTGGGAACTAAATCTAGGTCCTCTGCAAAAGCAACCAATGTTTTACCCACTGAATCATCCCTTCACCTTCCCTACCCCAAGTCCTTTCTGCTGTGTTTTGCAGAATTTTTACTTTTTACTTTTCAACAGGGTCACCGAGACTCGACTTAAAAGTCCATCTACACCCCAGTGCAGCCTGGAACTTACAATCCGCCTCTCTTGGCCTTCCACATAGCTGAGAGGACAGGACTTGATTGCTTCTCCACTTTATAAACCATGTGGCTAGCACCTTTCTATTAAAAAAAAAATACTGTGGCTGAATAGTATGTAGAGTGTAGCATCACAGAAGGAATCTGCACAATGATGTCTACAGAGAATCAGGATTAGTATGTGATCAAGTTCATTGATATGTAATGCTTCCTTAAGTTTGATGTTTTTGTTCTCAGTTTTTTAGGGTGTCAGTTTTTGATGTTGGATACTTACACTAAAGACTAAAACCTTAGTAAAGGAATTACGGGACTCGCTTGTTAGTTAACACCTTTGAAATGTTATTTTTATGTGCTGAAAAGAACTAGAGGCAAAATGAGCACTCAGAATCAATTCTGTTCAAAAATCTCCAGAAATTACATTGTAGGAAAATGGACTCATGTATAAGGAACAGTAATGAGGGAAACAATACTAGAAACATGAAGATAACACTGAAGTGGAAAAAGAACCATACATTTAAACTCAAGGTGCTAATTATAGTATTCTGATTAAGAGATGTGGTTAACAGCAATTGAAAAATAAAATAGATCAAGCAACGCAACTGAATCAGGCAACACTCTGGTTACAAGAGAAATCATTGATCTTGTTTAGGACAACCAGAGAGGTAAACAAGAAAACATAAAGACCTTGCAAGCATGTGGAATTAGAGACTACAGTAGAGGTTGGCTACTGACTGGAATTCAGGTGGGAGTACACGAGAGACCAGTAATAAGTTTTAACAGCCTCTCCTCTGCTGACTTATAGATATCCTTTGAGGTTTGGGGAGGCATAAGCCAGAACTTTGGAAAACTCGTTTAAAAGAAAGACAATATGCCCATTGAGCAGTCAATTGCTTACAATCTGTACAAGCATAGAATTGATACTAATGATAGCATTATGCTGGGGATTATAGGATGCAAAGAATATATGAAGTTTTTTTTTTTCCTTTTTAAGAAATATTTATTTAGTTACTTACTTACATCCCAATGGTAGCCCTCTCCCTCCTCTCCTCTTGGACCTTCCTTCCCTCTTCTCCCATCCTTCCTTCCCACACCAGCACAGACCAAGGATCATGCATGGATTTAGGCCCCCTACACATATGAAGCCAATGTCCAGCTTGGTTATCATGTGGGTCCCCTAGAAAGAGGAGAGGGACCTGTTTCTGACACGGACTCTGTTGCCTGCCTTTACATCACTACCCCCTGGTGTAACAGGTGGGGCTGCCTCACCAGGCCACAGGGGGAAAGGATATGCTCAGTCCTGGTGCTATTGGATGTGATCTTTCCTGTTTTCTATGCCAGCTGTAGTCTGGCAAAAAGCTGCAGGGGTTGTATTTGGATGAACACACTACCTCTTACAGAAAGAAGAGGCATAGTCACAGTGCACCTACAATACCTTATGTTTGGTCCCCGATTCTTTAGAAGAGAAACTAGGGTTCATCTCAGCAGTTCCTGCTGTTTTAAAGACATGAGGCTCAGTTGGTAGAGTTCTAGTATATAGCTTTCAGGAAGCCCTGGGTGCGATCCTCAGCATTGCTTAAACTGGGGGTGGCTGTGCGCACTAAGAATTCTAGCGCTCAGAAGGTGGAGCCAGGAGGAACAGACATTATTGGCCATCCTCTCCTGCAGGCTCTAGGCTGAGCCTGCGCTACGTGAGATGCTGTCTCAAATGAGAAAGAAAAAAAGACTTGAGAATTTTCTGGCTGAGTATGGTAGGATACAGCTGTATTTCCAGCACTTGGGAGGAAGAGACAGGCAGATGACATGACCAAGGCCAACCTGGGCTATGAAGAAAAGACCTTGTCGCAAGTCAAAATAATGAATGCACAGATAGATATTTTCAAGAGACTAGAAGGTTTCGGTTAGAAACATGATAGTATAGGTTAAGCTTATCAAACATCCCTTTGTCTAGCCCTAAATTACTGAAAATATAAAAAAAAAATCTGCTCTTAGAAACTGAAAAAGATTCTTTCTTCCTCCATAATGGGATAGCCCAGAAATATCCAGAATTCATCTACTTACAGGATTACTTTCTCTTTAAACCAGATTCCATAGGTGGTATTTATATCATTTACCTTTCTGTTGCTGGGATAACATACCATGACCAAGGCAACCTCAAGAAGGAAGGATTTATTCTGCTCATGGTTCTAGAGGGATTAGAACCCACCACTATGGAGAGGTACAGCAACCAGGGTAGGCACAGTCGCAGGAGCAACAGAGAGCTCCCAAATCATGGTGGGCATCCTAGTTTCATTTGGGTTGCTGTAATAGGAGAACCACACGAAGCACTCGATGAGAGAAAGGGCTCATTTTGGATCGCAAACCACCTTTCAGTTCACCATAGCCAGGAAGTCGAGGTGGCAGGGCCTTAGAATGGCTGGTCACCTCACATCATCATGTCATATCTCATCACACTACATCACACCCACAGTCGGTGGCATAGATAAATGGATAAATGCATTATTTCTTGTGCTAAGCTTTCTTTGTCATTACATAGGCTATGATCCAGACTCAGGGACTAATGCTGCCCACCCTGGTCTGTGTCTTCCCACATAACTAAACATAGTCAAAACAACCTACACACACACACACACACACACACACACACACACACACACACACTCACACACACACGGGCCAAACAAATCCAGAGGATGTCACCTTGAGACTCTTCCCAGATGATTCTTCATTGTTTCAACTTAACAAATAAAATGATTACGGTGAGCCAGATTTCCCTTTAGGGTCTCTTTCCATGATTCTCCCAAAGAGTCCACAGAGGCAGCAATGAGGGGGCTCAAAAATCACAGTGCAAGTGGTAATGTAATGAAACTAATGTCATCTAAGGGTGCAGACATGGTATTAGTGCAAGCGTATGGGAAAGCATCTAGTGCCTTCGTTTTCTTTTCTTTTCTTTTTTATAATTTTTTTTCTTTTTTTAAAGATTTATTTATTTTATTATGTATACAATGTTCTGCCTGTATGTACACCTGAACGCCAGAAGATGGCACCAGATCTCATTACAAATGGTTGTGAGCCACCATGTGGTTGCTGGGAATTGAACTCAGGACCTCTGGAAGAGCAAGCAGAGCATGTAACCTCTGATCCATCTCTCCAGCCCCCTTTGTTTTCATATAGAAGAAAAAAAACCTATGTGCAAACACGATGATATTTGACTACAAAGGGGCATTCTGACCCTTAGGAGACACAACTATCACACCACAGATGCAGTTCCCTGGACAAATTCACATTGACCCCTTTTATGACATGGCTTGTGTGCCTATAATTGATCTTAAAACTGTTGGTTAAGACAGGTTGTTGGGGGATGGGGGGCTGGAGAGAGGTTAAAAGCACTGGCTCTTCTTCCAAAGGTCCTGGGTTCAATTCCCTGCAACCACATGGTGGCTTATAACCATCTATAATGAGATCTGGCATACATGCAGGCAGAATACTGTATAAATAAAAAAGAAGACAGGTTGTTCCCTGAGGTTATGGCATTCTGCTATTATAGTCCTGATGTTTTATCATAAAAACCGGGCCAAGGTTTTCAATAGCGTGTTAGACTACATGTAAGCATAGGTTTGGGCTGTTTTTCAGACTGCCTCTCTACCTCTGCTTCACAACAGGATATCTGTAGCTATATCTATATATATATCTACATCTGTCTATCTATGCATCTATCTAGCTATATCTATCATCTATCTTATCTATTTTGCTTTATTCCATAATTCCTCTTGGTGGGGCAGGACAGATGGCTAAGCAGTTAAGAACACACACCATTGTCACACAGGATGTTCTGCTCTCTCAGCTTCAGAGAATCTGCTGCCCTCTTTTGGCCAACTTGGGCATCTGCATGCATGTGCATACACCCACGCATACATACAATTAAAGATAAGCGTAAACCTTTCAAACATAATCCTTAGAGTACAGATAGACGAAACTGTCAAAAACTGAAGGCTAGCCTGGTCTACACAATGAACTCTAGGCCAGCCAGGGGTAAATAATGAGACATTGCCTCAATGAAACAATACGTAGCAACAAGCAGTAATGGTAAAGACTAATAGGTATCTAAAAACTTGCCGTCATTCCTTCCAGCATGGCAAACATGGTCGGAAAACAAAGAAAAGCTTGTTGACTCCTCTACAAAGTAAGCGTGCTCCCTACCCTGGGACACACCATATACACACTCTGGAGCTAATAGAGTCTAGAAATGTTCAAAGCAAAGGAACGGGGATATCAGAAACCAAAAACCTGAAGATTGGGTGTGCTGCCTGGAAAAACAATATTGGATTCAGAGAACTGCAATTGCTGTTATTGACATTTTGGGGCACTGACAATGACAGATGGTCTCTCTTGTTAGCTCGGGCTGCTATGTCGAGAAGAAGCCTCTGAACATTAGTCAAACCTCTGAGTTCAATGAGGCTCTTTAGCATTTTCCCCAGGCAATGCCTCAGTTAGAATTACCCTCTGGCTGTGCCTAAAATGTTGTTGTCACCCAGTATGTAGGTCAGAGCGTTGAATATAGAATTGGGCCTGGCATCCTTAAAGCATTTTTTTTCTGAACATTATCCTTATTTCCTTCTTAATTATCCATGAAGAGTAGGGGAGATAAGGGTGGGACGGTAGTGATTTATGATATCAGCAGACACAGCGGATTCGTTCCACTAACCTAAAACAAATGGAAAGCACTTTAAGGGAATTTTCAAAGCAGAGCAAATACTCAGCTAAGACTGTGCTTAACAATATTTATGTCATTGTTTTCCTCATCGCTTAACCTTGTGCTTTGCACTCAGTGAGCTTTCACTGGGCAAACACTTTTAACTACTGATCATCACTATCCCGAAAAAGACATCCATCTGCGTTTATCTCGTCACCTTAACTGCAGGGAAATAACAAATTCAGAATATCTAGACAATCCTATATTCTTTATGATGGCCCTAAAATCCTTCCAGTTTTGTAATACCTTCTTTATTCCTCCCGGAAATATTCCACTTTCCTCAAAATAGTATTCATTTCCAGGATAGTTTATCATATACTAGCATTGTGCAACCCATCAGCCAAGCGTGACCATGCTCCCTCAGCCACAAAAATGAATCTCCCTGAAACTGTGGGTCAGTCACATAGCTTCTTGGGTCTGCTTTAAAAGACTATGAGTTCTGTGAGCTGAAGCCACAGCGATTTCTCTTCTTGAAGTTCTGAATGCCCAAAGATCACAAAGTATCAGCAGAGCAGAGCTTCTTATAGGTCTGTTTCTGTGTCCTTCCCTAGCTTCTGGGTCCTTGTTTCTGGGTCCTTCCCTAGCTTCTGTGGAGTGCTTGCATTAACCAACATGTCTCGGTCTATAGATACATCTCTTCCATCCCTATCTTCGTATACATGGTTTTCCTCTCCATGGCTCTCTGCTGTCCATCTTTAAAACCTCCATCCCTGGCCCCTCATCTTGATGCTTTCATGCTGGTTCCTGATACACGGTCTGGCTTTCCGTTTGAAGAGCAAAGGCAGCTTGTTAACACACCCAGCCATCAGGACTGCTTTCTTCATGTCTGTATCTTCCTGCTTCCCAGCCCCATGGGTTTGGGATCTGACTGGGTGAAGGTGTCACAGGTGTGCTTTTGAAATCATCAGGTCCTTAGGAAACTGTCCAGCCACGTTTCTGTTTTTCAGAGCTCTCAGAGTTACTTTCAGACTTGTTGCCATGTCGGGAGTAGCCTCAGTGAGTCTGCACCATACTCACTCCATGTTGTGAGTCCAGGGATATTGTCTGTGTCCAGCAGAAGTCTCAGGTACAAAGCCGAAGGGCTCTTTGGCATCATGGGCTTGGATCAATGATAAGGCCTTCAACCTGTACCTGAAAGCAATGTTGACGCTTCAGACAGTTCTAAGCAGTGGCTGCCTTGTCAGAGTGAGTATTTAGCTTGAAGCCTTCAAGGACCCTATGAAATTTGATAAAGAAACTGATTTGATGGAAATATATCTGTTCTGTTACTTTCTGGTCACCCCAGCTTCTGACTTTTCCAGGGGCAAAAATAAAAAATAAAAATAAAACAAAAAGGGAGGCGAATCCCATCCATGAATTTGTTGTATTGGCACATCACCCCTCTCCTACTCTGTCCCTGCTGTCTTCCAAGTATTATTTTTACTGTTAAAAACTATTTTAAATGTGAAATAAATTGTAATGGTGTTACAGCAATGACATGAAATATATTTTATAAGGAATAAAATGGTACATTATCTGACAAAAAATAAAATAAAACTCTCTTTTCTTATAAGGACACAAGTCACTAATTAAAGTCCCATCCTAGTCTGGTAAAAATTCAACTCTGCCATTGACCACCTCTGCGAAAATCCTGTAGCCTTCCTATAAAGTCTTCTTCTTGCTCAGGTCACTCAGGGGCATCACATGCTGTTTCCTCCCGAGGGACATAACTATTTAACTCTGGGGCCTTAGTTTTAAGGAGCATAAAGTATCGGGTATTCTTTCCTCTCTTCCTTCTTTTAGCAAGCACTTACTGAGTACCCATCTAACACGAAGGGCCAGACCCAAAGCTGAAAAGATGGGGAAGGCATGCTGTCTTCAAAGAGATTTCATGTTTGAGGAATTAGTTGGAAGCTAGATGATGCACAATTTTCTGATTATGATAAGTAAAGATTCTCAGAGACTGAGATGAAATCAAAACAAAGCCATGGAAGGATAGGGTGCTTTGTGCAGGAATAAAGACAAGTGCTGCACCCTCCTGATTGCCCATTTTTGAGGAGGTGAAGGTTCCCAGAGCATTTGGCCAGAGAAGAGGCACAAGGGGAAAATAGCTAGGTGGCGACAAGAAATCTGATGTGTCCAGGGAATGACCAGTTTAGCGCTGAGTGACCTAGGTAATGGGAGATTGAACTAGCTAAAGATTCTGTTGACCCAAAAGCACAGGTTTTGCTCAAAGTGAATAATAAACAGTTTATCCTGGAGCCCAGGATAAATTCCCACAGTCCAGGAATAGGTTTATACTACTGCAAATACCATGTCTCAATGTGACAACAATCCCAAGAGTTTTTGAACTAATAATGAAAGCCATAATCAGTGAGAATTTTAAAAATACATTGGTAGGAATATCAGGTGAGTAAATTACAAAAAAAAAAAAAATAGAGACGTCTCTATGACAGGGGTGAGGTGCTCTCTGTCAGGAGAGTATAACTTTTGTGTTTTGTGTTGGTAGAACAGAAGGTATTCCGATGGAGACTTTACCTGATTGGCACAAGGATTGGGGGCTAAAAACAAAAGTTGGACAGTGAATGCCTATTTAAGGAGCTAAAGATATCCCATGATAATTTGGCTCTGGACCTTCAAATGTCCAGTTCTCAACAATCCTTAGCATAATTTTAATCAAGCAGCTCTGTGGAGTGTTTTACAAAGGTGTGTGACTATCTTCTTCCTGGGAACTTCAGTACTCAGTACTCAGGAGTCTAGATACTGTCTTATAAACACTTACTGTAAAGTACTGATTATCAAATTGGAATGCAAGGCTCACCTGCAATCAACCTGTTAAAGACTGTGTAAATCCACTCAGTACGCAATTCAATCACAACTGAATGATCCAGTTACAGCGAGCAAAATCCTGCAATGAGGGAGACCAGTACCATTGTCAGTTGCGAATTTTCTCACAGCAAAGCTGAGATGAACATTAGTCCCTGATCCAACACTTTTTAATCTATACTCCATCCAAGCTGTGTGGCACCAATGAGAACCAGCAGGGCCACATGTTGGCAGGAAAGCGCCAGATAAAATTAGGTGAAATTGTACATTCAGCAACATACCCACTAAGCTGCAAAACTTCCAATATGCTATTTAATATTGCTGAGATTTGCATCATCTATCTCTGCCTTTAGTTAATGTAGCAATCATTCTCAAAAGTGGCTTTTCTTCTCTCCTTACCTCCACCTTATTGAGTAGCACAGACACAACCAGGTGCATTGAATTGATTGTTTCTAATGTCACCCTCTTCGGGTGTTATCCTGGCTGGCATCCGAACAACACAGCATTCTAAAGGAAGCAATTACAATATTTGTTCCTCTGGCAAGTGGCAGCTGACGCCTAGCCTTTTAATGCTCACTTGCCAGAGCCCTCGCCTTGCATTTGCAGAGCAGTTGTCTTTCCAAAATCAAAAGCTCTCAGATAGCTGAGTTTCTTTTGTTGCACAAAAATAAAAGGAACAAGACTGTAATAAAAAAAATCAAATCAATTATTTTCATCCTTCATAACCTTTTTATCTTGAATCTGAGAAAAAAATCCCATCAGATGGCTTCTATGGTATCTTCAGAGATGGGATTAAGCAGTTATAGACTCCAGATAATCATTTTTCCCAAACCTGTTTTCTGTATCATTTAGATACCTGCATGTGTTATGGGGAAATAAGAAAAAAAAATCAATGCAGACAAAAACCTGTTTAATCATATTGATTCATAGTAAATTTATAATTTCTAATAAATTACAAATTAGGGATCAAAACACAATTTGTTTTCTTTTTAAAATGATTCTGAGTTGTAGAGCTGTGGATAGTTCAGTCTGAAAATGAGGGCCTGGGTGTAACAACCACAATCATGTGAAAATAAATAACAGATGCGGCAGTGGAGGAGAATAATCCTAGCACTGGCAAGGAGACTTGGATCCCAAATGTTTAACCGCCAGCCAGCTTATACATGGGTGACCCTGCCTCAGAAAGATGGACATGGTTTTAAGGAACACAGTCCAAGTTGTTCTCTGCATTCCAAACACACAGCAAACCTGCATGCACACAAACCTAACACATATGTATATATTCACACAAACATGCTGAAGTCCTAGTCCCGAAATGGGATATAATTGAAATTCCTCAACCAAGGGATGGTAATTTCTGAAGAGACCTGAAGGACCCAGTTTCATAGAAATGACTTTGTGTGACATGAAATGAATGTGGGATTTTTGTTTGTTTGTTTGTTTTGTTTTTGTTTTTTGTTTTGTTTGTTTGTTTTTTTGTTTTTTTTTTTTTTTTTGCAGTGCTTAGCATGTTGTACCACACAACGGCACTGCAGCCATGCTCCTGAACACAGCATGGGTACTGTGCACGGCGCATGGTGTCACACCAAGCCGTGCCAACAAACTCTACTGACCCACCTGGCTCAGATTCAAGCTGTGAACCATGGTGTCCTTAGTGGTCATAAAGGTTCTTCTCTCCTCCCGTGAGAACATAAAGATTTAATTTTGGATGACAGAAATCTTCCAACATTTTCCTTATGTCGTTCCTCAGGATACACCAAATAGAATATCTTGGGGTTGTGTTGTGTTTGGTGTTTGATTTTGAAAAGTTCTGTTCGAGTTACTGCCTTCTGTGAGGAAAACTCTCTGCTGTGTCTGCAGAGACTGATTAAAGCTGCAGTACTGTGGGGAGGCTGGAATGCTGCAGGTCTAGAGGCTAATTACCTTGTCTTGGACTAGTTCTAGTCCCTCTGGAACAACCAGGCTTTGCCCACCTCTGTGTCTAGACTAACACTTGGTTACTAATAGATATAAAACTTTTGAAATTTAATAACTTAGCAGACCACGAGCACCAAAGCTAAGAATGTCATCAGATAAGGTCTTGAGTCTATAGAAAAATTTCCTCCATCTTGTGGCAACCAACTCTCTGATGTGTCCACCAATATAGCTTAAACTTGCCTTGATATATGACCTGCTTTGTTCTGTAAAACTACGAAACTGCTTCCACACTGGAACATGGAATTTATTTTAACCTGAATCTCTGTTCCAGGACCATAGTCACTCAAAATGGCTCTACAATAAACTATCCCTTATTCCCTTTTCAGTTGAGAGCTGTAGTTTTTGCGTTAAAACTATGTTAAAAAGGAACTAGAAAATCTTATCCTGAGTGAAGTAACCCATACCCAGAAAGACATGCATGCTATATACTCACTTATAAGTGAATATTAGCAAGATTCAGGGTAACTACTCTACAATCCACAGAATCAAAGAAGCTAAGTAACAAGGAGGGCCCAAGGCAGTATCTTGAATCTCCCCTCAGAAGGGGAAATGAAATAGACAACAACAGAAGTGGATAAAGAGAGAGAACTGGATAGGAAAGAGGGTGGGAAGGGGAACCAGGGTGGGGATCAAGTTGGGAGAAAGTGGGGGTGTGAGGTGAGAGGGCTGGGAGAAAGAAAAGAAACCAATTAGGAGGGCATCTCTGGGACAAGCTGGAGACACGCAATGGGGTAAGCTCCTGAGAGGATATGGGGGTGACTCTAGCCAAGACTCCTAGCAGCAAGGCATATGGAGACCTCTTATACACAGGCAGAAATTCCAGGGAGGGGATTAGGACACCAACCCACTCAAAAAATCTTCAAACTAAAATTTACCCTGTCAACAAGGTGTACAGCGATAAAGACGGAACAGAGATTGAGGGAAGGACCAAACAATGACTAGCCCAACTTGAAACCCACTCCATGGGGGAGAGCCAACCCCTGACTCTATTAATGATACTCTGCTATGCTTGCAGAGAGGAGACAAGCGTGCCTGTCCTCTGAGAGGCTCCACTCAGCAGTGGGTGGAAACAGATGCAGAGATACACAGCCGAACATTGGGCAGAGCTCGGGGAGTCATGTGGAAGACTGGGAAGAAGGAAAGAGGAGTTCAGAGGGGATTAGAACTCCACAAGAAGGCCAACAGAGTCAACTGACTGAGGACCATGGTGGCTCACAGAAACTAAACTACTAACCAAAGAGCATGCATGGACTGTGCCTAGGTCCCCTACACATAGGTAGCTGATGGGCAGCTTTGTCTTCATGAGGATCCCCTAACAATTAGAGTGGAGACTGTTTCTGACATGGACTCTGTTGCCTGATGGGCAGCTTTGTCTTCATGAGGATCCCCTAACAATTAGAGTGGAGACTGTTTCTGACATGGACTCTGTTGCCTGATTTGGGATTACTTGCTCTCAGCGGGGTTGCCTTGTTGAGCCTCAGGAAAAGAGGATGTGTTTAGTCCTGATGTGACTTGATGTGCTAGGGAGGGTTGGTATGGGGCTCCCCTTTTCTGAGGAGAAGGAGAGGAAGGAGGGACCAGGAGGAAAGGAGGGAGAGGGCTGTGATAGTGATGAAAGGCAGATAGATAGATAGATAGATAGATAGATAGATAGATAGATAGATAGATAGAT
>NW_026587556.1:2138011-2170259 GCF_907164565.1 Psammomys obesus
GATAGATAGATAGATAGATAGATAGATAGATAGATAGATAGATAGATGGATATGAATAAATAAATGGGAAAAGTTATTAAATGAAATTTGGACTTAAGATTAAGACAGGGTTTCCCATGCTTCTAAAAGAGCCTTAAGCACACTTTTATTCTTGTGTACTGTGTTCATATTATGAGGTGTGCTTGAGATTGATAATAATAAAATCTAAATATTAATCAGCTCTGGAAATTCTTGAAGATGTTCTAGGTCCTGAAGAGTCAAATATTCAGCAATGATCTAATTCTTCATGCAAAACTAAGCAAAGCATCCACGCCATCAGTATGACAATTGGTTTCATAGTCGAAAAACTATAAAATGGTATCTTTATCAAACCTCTTTTAAAATAAATGCCTTTACACTTTCTTCACATGCCTATATCTATGCACATAGGGTTACATAGAAAATATCTGGGACAAATGGGGGGTCATTAACACAGAAGTTTAAGGAGCACTGAACTAGAATATAGAAATCTATGCAAACTTACACTTGAATAGTCTCTTTTAGTTCAACACTGCTCTTCTCTTTCTTTACTCACTCATCCCTTCTGGGGGTAAGGGACATCCCCCCAAGCATTGGCCCTGCATAACCTGAGAGCTTCTTGAGCTATAATCTGCTCTGTTCTCCATTTGTCATGCAGGAAAAACAAGAATGGAGGAAATGGCCGACAGATGCCATTACCCCTGGAAACAGACCTGTTAAGGGATGTCTCCACCAGGATGCTCCTGGCTCTGACTCCACAGCTTTCTGAAAATGGGACACATTTCCATGCAAAATTTGACATTCATCTGCAGAAGCAAAGGGATACCGTCCAGTATTGGACATGGTCTGGGGAGTTCCTGTCCTAAGGGAGCTCCGCTCACATAAAACCAGATCCTTCATTATCCCATAGAAAACTTTCAGGACAAGTCAGACCTAAGAAAAGTTAACTACTTTACTAAATATGAGACACTCTATGTTACATGAAGATGATGCAATGCACACAACAGATATTATATGAAAGATACTTATTGGATGGAGGTAGAGAGAAAGAGAGAGAAAAAGAGAGAAAGAGACACTGTAGGGGTCCCCAGGAAAGAAAGTGAGGCAGAGAGAGTGTAAGAGAGGAGAAAGAGAGAAGCAGAGGCAGGGGTCTCTTTATCCCGGGCCCCTGGGTGACATCACCCCTGGAGATCAATGCTGACATCACAGGTGCCTAAGAAACCTGGGAGTGGGCTAGTGCCTCAAGATTTGTGAACTAACATTCCCCTCTTTTACTATAATTTAAAAAGGGGGACCAAAGAAGGGTGGTGAGGTGGAAATGAGGACATTGGACTGCTTCTCTTGCAAGGCAAGTTAAAAGCATATAAATGTAGGTTCATTGGAGGCAGCTCTTGGTTGCCATGCAAGGGAGAGACAGAGAAAAAAGTAAGAGCATCAAAATACCCAAATTGCACAGTGAGGGGGAAGGGAAGCCCCGGCCCTGGAAAGTTCAGGGTAGAGGGTGGGGTTGTCAGCCATCCCCAGCAGCAGGTAGGGACTGAGGAATGCTGGGAGAACCTGGAGCTGCTGGTCCTGGGCCTGAAGCACATCCATTCAGCCTTTTGTTGATAATAAGTGGGTAACGGGTGAAAAATATCTTCTGTCTACTTCCTGCTGACACTAGGGCAGCTATACGGAGGCCAAGAGGCTGAAATGTTGACCAAGTCCAGGAAGAGTAGGCTGTTTTGATGCTGTCTAGGATCTGTAAGAACATGTGTGGCTAGGTGGGAAAGTGCAGGTCCAGCTTGACGCAGTCTTTGAGGTTAGGCTGGAACACCTGTGGGCAGCTGCTTTGGCGCTGTATTGGGCGTAGGGAACACCTGGCAGGATGCTGGAACATGTATATGTGCATAAGACAAAGTTAAGTAGGTTAGGGACAAAAAAAAATTTAGGTGTACACTTGAAACTCTTGGGGAGAATAAGCAGAGAGGGAAGGTTTTGGAGTAAAGAAGAGAAGCTTGAACATAGGAACCTTTATTTACCCAATTGTTGACCATAATTTAAAAGGTTTTGCTTTGGATCTGTCATCTAAGGGCTACTGAGGCCAAGTTTGATTGCAGAGGCATGTAAGTTTAAAGGTCCTTAAAGTGGGCACTGAGTGTAGGAATCCAAAATTCTCCAGAAGACATCCAGAGGAGAATCTGGAGGGAAGGGCTAACGGAATATTCCCATGGGGAGAGTGGAGTCAGTGACCCACCAAGGCATCCCAAGAGCAACGTTTGACTCAAGGAGATTGATGCAATCTGTTCCAGCAACTCATTAGCACTGGTCAAAGACCAAGGGCACAGTTGCCCAGAAAGACACGGTTTACCCAGTACTAGGATTTTCAACAGCAGATGAAACCATGCTGGTGAGGATCTCACCCAAGGGGAAGGTCCTAACTGACTGTCAGCGAGGAGGATCAACTGTAGTCATGAAGGCTATGGTTGGAGGTATCTCCACTCCCCAGTGAACCAGAAAGTGCCGGTGGTCTCAAGTACATTACCAAGAGTAGCTTTTACGCCAACCAGACTCACCAATCATCCAGTACTGGGTTCAGGAATGTAGTGACTGGGTAATTGGGGGAGGGTAGTCCCAAAACCAGGGAAAAGGGAAGGAATCCCAACCTCTGAGGTAGGCAATAGGATCAGTACTTATCTGGAACCCAGCTGACCTGAGAGTTGGATTCAGGTGGATTTCCTACAGTTTATGAGAATTCTTTTTTAAGTTTACAAAGGGGATAAACTTTAGACATGTTACCATCACCATTGTAATCTATACTGAAATATGCATTGTAGAAAAGGCAGTAGATATACAGCTTTGTGTTAACAGCATAAACACTCTTTAAGGTGACCTCCAGAAAGGGAGAAACCTTCTGTGAAGTAGAAGGGGTGAAAGGTCACTTGATCTTAACTTTTAGTATGATTACACATCATGGAGGAGAGGCTTCTCCCTACCCAGAAGACTATATGTATATAAGTCTAGCACAATGAGAAAGAATGTTTAAGTCTATATTTAAAAGACAAACCAAAGGAGATTTAAAATCTTGAGCTTGGGACCGTGACAGTGGCTCTTATAGTAAAATGTATTTTGTCAGAGTTAGAGTAATAAATTAGGCCTCTAGTGATAAATGTCAAATCTCTGAACAGTTAACCTAACAGTTTCATAGCAACAGGAAGAAATCTGAAGCATTTTTATTTATTTATGATACCTTAAATCACCTTAGGCCTTTTAACCTTTATAACTTGCATTTATCAATCTTAAAACTTCTTTTTAGTCCCCCAAATACTTTCTTAGAGGCTTCATAAGTTAAATATTTGTATCCTTAGGCATTGTGTCTAATTATTTACCATGAGACATGGGTGAAATTGCTGGGAGCAGTGACTGTAAAGTAAGTTCCTTTAGCTAAAGGAATAGTAAAAACTTACATCTGAGACCTGCTTTTTAAGTCTGGTAACAAGCTAGACTGTTTTTAGACCTGACATCATTATCTGATTGAGTGAAGACCTGGTCTTAGCTGTCAACATAACCAGAGACCCGAGAAGGGTTAATTGTAATCTAAATGAATCTCTGTATTTACCAAAATGAGAGAGGTGACTAGTCAGTCACAGTCCATTGCCTAGAGAGTTGTCCCATTCCCTATGGCAATGCTGGCAGAGACAGTCTGGTCATTAGGTGCAGAGGATAAGTGCCCCACCCACCCATGGAAGGAGAACATGTGAGAGGTCAACCTCACTTCGTTTTCTGCAACACAAGACAACTCTCCAGGTATCCAGCCTGCCCATAGTTTAGACTGCACTGTAGCAGTGAGCCACATGGGACAATATTGCCCAGTAGTCAGCATACCACAATCCAGAGTTGAAGCCATCCATCATTGTGCCCAAATCTTTTCAGAGATCTTGGGGAGCTACTGCTGGAATCTGGGACTCTCTGTCAAAATAAGCTTAAACATGTTAAATGTCATATTCAGTGGATCTCTGACGGGTTTGAAGTCTAGCATACTTGAGCTAAGTGATCTATGTCTATACCTAGCTGTTTGCTCTAAATTACACTTTGCAAACAGAAAACAGAGTGCTATGATCTGTGTTATGTCATTTTGTAGGTAAGTGTTTGAGAATCACGTCTATTTTAAGTAGATATAACTACTAATTAAAGCTTAATCCTGCAATAAATCAAAGGTCTTTAGCTTATCTTAATCATTAAAGATTAAGACTTTAGGTTTCATCCCTGTTAAGTTGGAGCCTTAAAAAAGAATAAACAACCCAGATGTCCCTCAACAGAGGAATGGATACAGAAAGTGTGTTATATTTACAGCATGGAATACTACTCAGCAATTAAAAACAAGAAAATCATGAAATTTGCAGGCAAATGGTGGTAACTAAAAAATATAATCCTGAGTGAGGTAACACAGAAGCAGAAAGACACACATGGTATATACTCACTTATAAGTGGATATTAGTTGTATAATATCGGATAAACATACTAAAATCTGTACACCTAAAGAAGCTAAACAAGAAGGAGGACTCTAGGGAAGTTGCTCAATCCTCACTCAGAAAGCAAATGAGATAGACATTGGAAGTGGGAGAAAACAGGGACAGGACAGGAGCCTAACACAGAGGGCCTCTGAAATACTCTACCCAGCAGGGTATCAAAGCAGATGCTGAGACTCATAGCCAAACTTTGGGCAGAGTGCAGGGAATCTTATGAAAGAAGGGGGGATAGAAAAACCTGGAGGGGACTAGAGCTCCACAAGGAGAGCAACAGAACCCAAAAATCTTGGCCCAGGGGTCTTTTCTGAGACTGATACTCCAACCAAGGACCATGCATGGAAATAACCTAGAACCCCTGCACAGATGTAGCCCATGGCAGCTCAGTCTCCAAATGTGCTTTCTAGTAAGGGGAATAGGGACTGTCTCTGATATGAACTCAGTGGCTGGCTCTTTGATCACCTACCCCTGAGGAGTAAGGCTGAGGCAGGCAGCCTTACCAGGCCACAGGGGAAGAGTATGAAAAACAGTCCTGATGAGACCTGATAGGCTAGGGTCAGAGGGAAGGGGAGGAGGACCTTCTATATCAGCAGATTTGGGGAGAGGCATGGGAGGAGAAGAGGGACTGAGGGTAGGATTGGGAGGGTGAGACAAGGAAGAGGACCACAGCCAGGATACAAATTGAATAAATTGTAATAAATGATAATAAAAATATTCAATTAAAAAAAGAATAAACAGTCCATAAAGAGAGAGAGAGAGCTTAACAGTTTCCTGTATGACTTAGTTTATGGAAAGTCCACAGCTTATAGAAGTTTAAGGCTATAATTCAAAAAAAGGCTAAATATATCTATGGGTCTGTGAATTTTGACCTTTTTGAGAGTGCAGCATAAGCAAAATGACCAAGCTTTAACTTTGCATCATATAGTTTAAGGGTATCTAGGCAAAAAACTTTTACGAGCTATGAGTTTTAGAACCAATAATATAGTGGAACAGTAGAAAACAAGTTTAAAATTACATTTGAATTTGTTATATTAAATCTATTAGCCAGAAGAAACCAGATCACAGGCAGCAGGTGGCAGAAAACGGCATTCCTTCTTTAATTTAGAAACTGCTAAAGACATAAGCACTTAGACATTTATTTTGAAATAGCTTGTTAATCTGAATAGACCTCTATAGCCTCCAAAGCCTTGAAATTTTAGCATTACATAAAAATTATTTTGAACCGGGATTCCATCATAGATACAGCATGTTGTAAAAACAGAACTTTGAGTTTATATAAAAACCCATACCCATTTAGAATTAGGCTTTGCTGCTTTGTTAGTCTAAAAGAAGATAAAATAAGATGAGAGTCAACTAGGATTAAAAAGTTTTAAAATTGTTGTCCCACACCATGTGATCATCCTAACATTTACCTTTAATCTTAAGGTTTTTTTGAGAGCAGAAAAAGAAATGAGAAAGGACTTTTTTTATTTTTAAGAGTTGGACAGTACAGTTTTAGAATTAATTAAATCAACTAGTGTGGGAGAATATAGAGAAACAGACAGGGAGGGAGAGAGAGGCAATAAAACACAGGAACAATGAAATACAGACAAAGCAGAAGAGTCCTAAAAGAGAATATAAGGCTAACTTCTTTCTAGTTTCAACTCAGCCATAGCTTCCATAGTTTCTTTCTTTCTTCCTTCCTTTATTTATTTTCCCCCCTATGGTAGAAAAATGCAAACATGTAATAGTAAAACAACAAAATAAGCAAAGCTCCATGGTTTCAGAATGGGCGTTCTAGCTGTATAAAAGTTCACTGAGATGCATAGAACTTAGAACTAAGTAGATCCATTAAACTATCCTGTCTATTACTTTTGTTTGATCTAATTAGAATAAGGCGATCTTATTAAAAATGAAAAAAATAATTTATACTCAGAACATAGGGATAGGCTTCTCAAGAGAGAGTTGTTTCTAATTTTCTAAACAGTGGTCTCCCTCTTCTCTATTGATATGTAAGTAGGTAGGTAGATACTCAAGTAGACAGACAGACAGAGACATATATACCTTCACACAGACTATATGATTTTCAAACTGCTATTGCTTAGAGCATATAAATTACAAGGTTGAAAATTTAAATTAAAAAAGCAACAATTACTTTAGTTCCATTAAAGAATTTCCTCTTGTAAACGATATGGTGTGGTGGTTCTACAAGGCACAGTGTTCATATTTAGGGACCAAATGGGGGGTGCACATTCAGCTAAGCCAAAATGCTCCAAACACTGCCCCTAACTGTATTATAAATACAGTAACTTTTATTTGTGTTGTTTAGGTCCTTGGAAATGTTACCTCTGTAGGCAATTCTGATTGTGTCAATCATGTTGAAGCCTGATGCCTCTCAGCCAATGGGAAAGTGCAAAGGAGGCCCCAGATAAAAGGCCTCTTTTCTTCTCACAAGGACCCTTTATTTTCTCTGAAGATGGTACAACATCTACAGAACTCAAGAAAAATATTTCACACACTCAAAAATCTTACTGTAGCCACTACTCACCGTGACAGGGAAAAGAACCAAGCAAATACTGACAGGGCAGATAGCTTCTAAGGAGAGAGTCGCCTGATAATTCAGGTCAGCCAAATCCCACAGGCTGTTCTGCAAACACTGTCCTTTACTCAAGGTCCATCATGTATCACCATGGACACGTGCTTTACAGATAGGTGCTTTGAATAGTCACTAAAACTGAGCTTCACACTGAAAAGAAAGCACAGTGGCAAAGTCAAAGTCCTCCCTGTGTGACAATGAAGATGCTATTTTCTTAAAAAAAAAAAAAAGGAAGTTTATTAATTGTGAGGCTAAAAGATGTTGAAAAGGAAAAGCCCTCAGAGCCCCTTCTTCATGACCTGGCTCTGCTGTTTCTTTACCCTCTGCCAATAGTCTCAGCTGTCCTGTGCTTCTCACCTCACACTGACAGACAATGCCCTGGAGCCCTGCTGGGACAGAGGAGAGATTCCAGATTCAAAGGAGAGACCCCTGTGCCCCTCCCTGCTGAGAATGGAGGCAACTGCTGGGAACAAAGACAGGGACCTCCTGAGGCTGGGCCCTCTGCCCTTCCCTTCCCATCAGGAAAGGAGCAGCTACAGGGTCCCAAAGCTAAGTCTCCTTCTAGGAGTCTTAGAAATCCTAAGACTGTCACACACAACATGGGGGAGGAAGTATGTGTTTTCCCTCCGGGGTTTGTCCATTTCTCTATAATACTATAAATAAGCCCACCTCTCCTTGTCAATTTCTATGCCCTAATGTTTTAATGTAGGAACGTAACCCGAGGGTTACAGGGTGACATAATTAATGATAGCTGCACTACAGTGTGACTTCTGTTTTCTAAAAGGAATATACAGGGTTCAACTCCAGGGAATATATGTACACCATGCTTAAGTCACTTAGAGTTTGAGGAAAGACGGTGCCGTCACTGTGGATAAGCGAGCTTGCTCATTGGGTTCACATTATGAGTGAATTTGAGAAATTTTTCTTTTGTTGTTGTTTGCTTGCTTTCTCCAAATAACTAATTAACATCACAAGAATATCCAAAAACATAAATAAGATTTTTTTGAAACCCCTTGAGTGTTTTAAACGAATGCACGTATGTATACCAGGTGGACGCTTGGTGCCTGTGAGGCCCAACAGGGGTCTCAGAATGTCTGTAATTGGAGTTACAGATGGCTGTGAAACACCATGTGTGGTGTGGAGAGCCAGGGTCCCTCAAGAAAAATCTCTCCAGCCTCTTTTTAAAAACGTTTAATGGTTTCCTCGAAGCTGTTAAAGGATATCAACTTAATGAATAATTAGAAATAAGTTTTGTTAGTAGACAAATGATGACATCTTGAATTTTATGCAGGCAGCCACTGAAGTCCGTGGTACCAACAGCTCACTTTACTGTTTAATGCATACCTGGTGTGCACGCACGTGTGTGTGTGAACACGCAAACACATGTGGTGTGTGAGTGACGGGGGAGGTGCCACTCTCATGTCAGGCTTCTGCTTCTTCTTCCTATCGCTAAGTGCAGATGTTTAATTAATTAATTTATTCATTTCATAAGCCAAATAAAAATAGTATATCAAAATTGATGTTTTAATAGATATATGTAACTTAAAACAATCCTCCCTTTCCTTAATTTGCTTATCAAACACAGGGCCAGAGGTGAGTCTTTATTAGTAAACACCAAATAATGGCTTATCTCAGAATAATTTTCACTACATCTGATTGCATCCTCAGAATTAGTCCTGTACATTAAATAAAAAAAATAGACTGAATTATACTAAAATTAACAGAGAGCTTTCATATTCAACGAGAAAGTGAATTTATTCCTAAGAAGAATTATTAAATGTAGGAGAACTGCACCAAATCAGTTACCAAGTCACAGCTGGGTCACAAGAAAACTCAGAAAGAGTGTTAACAATAGAGTTAACACATTATACTCAAACAAACAATCCAAAAAGCTTGAAATGGTTTAGGACTACAACATTTTTTAAATTTATGTCTATATGTTTGGGTATGTATGTATGTATAATATACATTATATAATATATATTATACATATACATATACGTATAATATAATGTATGTTATATTGTACATATACATATGTGTATATAATGTATATTCTACTATACATGTATGTATAATATATTATACATACATGTTGTATTATACATATTATACATATATGTGTGTATGTAAATATATACATACACATATGTCCATACAGGTGCCTATGGAGACTGAGTGTTTGATTCCCCTGGAGCTGGAGTTACAGCTGCCTGTGAACCGTTTCATGTAGATGCTGAGATCCGATTCATTCATGTCTTATAGAAGAGCAGCATGTATTCTTTACCACTGAGCCATCTCTAGACACCCACAAAGACAATCTGAGACCAAAGAAAACTGGAATGATGCCTTTGAAACACTGATGATAAAACCCCAGAAAATTAGATGTAAATGTAACATATTCTCTGGGTCCGAAGCATGCATGGGCTACAGTTCTCAGCGTGATCACCTTTGCAACTAGTCACGGCAACGGATCAAATCATCTAGTCTAGAGCCATGAATGTAGTCAGTACATCTCTGCAGTGTGTTGACTCCTCTTGTCTGAGGAGTCAATGAAGACATTACCTGTGTTTAGGAAGACTTCCTTTGAAGGACAAACTGACCTGCAAACTTTAAAACTCTTACAATGGTGAATTATGTTTTACCTCCACAAAAGATAAAATAATGTAGGATCAAAGTCATCACTCTAGCAACAAATGAGTACTTTGTTTTAACTAGAGAAGAAGTCAACCTCTAGGAACTCATGCTGCTGGGCAAAGTCCCTGGGCACTTGTTTTTGTGCACGCCATTAACCATGCCTGCTGTAGAACAGGATTATAAACTAAGTGGAAACCAATGAAAACGGGGAGACAAATTCATTCCTAGGAAATACTTTTAAATGTCGGAAAAGTGGCCCATATCAGTTACCAAATCATAGCCGGGTCACGAGGACAGCTCAGATGGAGTTACCCAGGAAGATGAGTGTGGCTGGAGATGTGCTCAGCGCTAGAACAATTACCTCGAATGCAATAGGCCCTGCGGTCAATGCCGTGTACCCCCCAAAGAGGAGAGCCTCTAACTTCTATTTGATAGTAACATTTTTAATTGTGGCGTGGTTAATACAAGTTTAACAACTGTGATATGAATAGAAAAACTGAGAAGGAATGTATGTATTCGTTTTCCTTTCTTCCTTTCTTCCTTTCTCTGTGTCTGAGTGTTTCCTTAAATGTACATATGTGTACTGCACGCATGTGCTGGTGCGTGGAGAGGCCAGAAGAGGATACGGGATCTCATTGGGACACATTCACATTCAGGCAAATGTCCATACATATAAAGTAAAAATCATATAAAATAAAAAGGAAGAAAATAATAAAAAAGGAAAACTAATCCAAGCAGCAAGAAGTGGAACCATGAATGACTTTTAGTTGCATTTGTGATTAATTAAAAATACATTGGGGCTAGAGAGATGGCTCGGGAGTTACGAGCACACCCTGCCTATACTAAGGGCTCTGGTTCTGGTCCTAACCCACGGGGCAGCCCACAGCTGCCAGTAAGTTCAGCTCCTCACTATCCGGTGCTCTCTTCTGGCATCCAAAGGCAAGCATACTCATGTGCGCAGATGCACACACATAAACACATAATTAAAATAACTCTAAACATGTGCTACAGTAAGGCAATGTAGGTACTGTTTGAGAACATAATCTCCATGAGAGAAGGGACTCTTGTCTTTCCTGTTACTCTCCAATGACTCGATTCAAAACATGCTCCTTGGCCAAATTCCTAGGAGATAGTCCAATTAAGGGAACAATGAGGAAGATATGTCTCTTTCCACTCATATACCTTGCATGTCCTCAGAGCCCAAAGTCATGTTATAAAGAAAAATTAGGAAATAAAAAAAAATAGTTTCATCAACTATGGATTGAGAGATTATGAAATACCCTGAATCATAAATGGATGGTTATTCAATAATTAATCAAAGAACAAGTTTCTAAGTATATGTTCATAGACACACACACACACACACACACAGCAAATGGTTGAACACAAAGAGCCTCTTGTTTATATCTAATAGACTATGCATCATGAGAGTAGTATGGCCTGCCTGCGGTATCATCTGTGATGTTTGTGTTCTCTCATTCAGAACCTCAAGAACAAAATCCAAGGATAATGAAGCATGGGCAAAATGAAACCATGGAAGAGAAGTCAGCATTCAGATGAGGTTCTCGGGAATAATAAATATGTTCTGAGTCTCACCTTGGGTGACTACCTAGGTGAGAAATCAAAATGTTGGCTGATTCAGTCTCCCATTCTGGAACTCAGGCTGCTGCATGGCTGGTGAATAACCCTGAGAGCAAGTCCCCTAGGTGTACAGACCAAGCTGTGAGTGACATGGGCCATCATGATAACTACAGAGATGTGAAATTAGAAAGCATAATGGAGGAGAGCTATTTAATTAACTTGGAAGCAACACTGAAATTGAGAGCACAGAAGTACCATTTTTTTTAAAGATTCTACATTTTATTACTGGACAAATCCCATCCCCAAGTTAGACAACACCAAGTGTCCAGGTTAAAAATGTAAAACTCCATCTGGTAGGATTGATAGATGACCATGATTCAGTGTAAATTTTCAGTCTTGCCACTGTGTGAATCTTTTTAAACCCAGCTTCATTCTCCTCCAGTGTCTTCTCTTGGAGTTGTACCCAATGTTGTTACCAGCTTTCATCCAAATCCATTGCAGAATAGGATGATTTCACTTTTGCTGCCTGGCTAGGAATCACTTGATTCAGAAAGCCCTGTGAGAAGGCATGGCAAGAAGCTGAGTTAGGTATGAAGCGCACAATGGCAGGAGGAAAGGAGAAGGGCAGAAGTACCATTTTAATATATGATATATAATATATAAAATATACACATAAACTGTATAAAATTTAAAGGTATTTTGTAGTTCTTAAAAAGCAAGAGAAATAAAATATTTAGAAATATTAGGGCTAAAAATGAATATCAGGTTCATGCTCCTTTTTGCATTTTTTATTAATTATTATTATTTATTACAATGTATTCACTTTGTATCCCAGCTGTAGCCCCCTCACTCATCTCCTCCCAATCCTATTCCTCACTCCCTCTTCTTCCCCTATGCTCCTCCCCTAGTCCACTAATAGGGGAAGTCCTCCTCCCCTTTTATCTGACCCTAACCTATCAGGTCTCATCAGGACTGGCTGCATTGTCTTCCTCTATGGCCTGACAAGGCTGCACCTCCCAGGGGAGGTGATCAGAGAGCCTGCCACTGAGTTCATGACAGAGACAGCCCCTGCTCCCCTGACTAGAAAAGCCACTTGGAGACTGAGTCTATGGGCTACATCTGAGCAGGGGTTTTAGGTCCTCTCCACTCATGGTCCTTGGTTCGGGTATCAGTCTCTGCAGGGGCCCCCGGAGCTCAGTAATTTTGGTTCTGTAGCTCTCTTTTTGGAACTCCTGTTCCCTTAAGTTTTTTTCTATCTTCCCTTCTTTCATAAGATTCCATGCACTTTGCCCAAAGTTTGGCTATGAGTGTCAGTCTCTGCTTTGATACCTCAATGAGTAGTCTTTCACAGGCCCTCTGTGGTAGGCTCCTGTCCTGTTCCTTTTCTTCTCCTACTTCCGATATCTATCATATTTGTCCTTCTGAATCAGGATTAAATGTCTTTCCCTTGGGTCCTCCTTGTTGTTTAGCTTCTTTAGGTGTATACATTTTAGTATGTTTATCCTATATTATATGTCTAATAACCACTTAAAAGTGAGTATATACCATGTGTGCCTTTCTGCTTCTGGGTTAACTCACTCAGAATGATCTTTTTTAGTTTTCATCATTTGTCCTCAAATTTCATGACTTGTTTGGTTTGGTTGTTAAGTGACCAGTGAGTAGATTCCACTATGACCCAGAGATTTTTTTAAAGATCACCAACTGGATGTCTACATGCAGAAAAATGAAAATAGATCCATATTTATCACCCTGCACAAAACTAAAGTCCAAGTGGATCAAAGACCTCAACATAAAACCAGACACATTAAATCAGTTAGAAGAAAAAGTGCGGAAGACCCTAGAACTCATTGGCACAGGAGACTACTTCCTGAACAGAACACCAACAGCATAGGCTCTAAGATCAACAATAAATAAATGAGACCTCATGAAATTGAAAAGCTTCTGTAAAGCAAAAGACACTGTCATCAAAACAAAACGGCACCTACAGACTGGGAAAGTATCTTCACCAACCCTGTATCTGACAGAAGGTTAATATCCAGAATATATAAAGAACTCAAGAAGTTAAAAAGCAACAGTTCAAGTAATCCAATTAAAAAATGGGGTAGGGAGCTAAATAGAGAACTCTCTGTAGAGGATTATAGAATGCCAGAAAAACACTTAAAGAAATGCTCAACATCTTTAGCCATCAGAGAGATGCAAATCAAAACGACCCTGAGATTTCGTCTTATACCCATCAGAATGGCTAAGATCAAAAACTCAAGTGATAACACATGCTGAAGAGGTTGTGGAGAAAGGGGAACCCTTTTCCATTGCTGGTGGGAATGTAAACTTGTACAACCACTTTAGAAACCAATATGGTGCTTTCTCAGACAATTAGGAATAGTGCTTCCTCAAGATCCAGCTATATCACTCCTAGGCATATATCCAAAATATACTCAAGTATACAACAAGGACATTTGTTCAACCATGTTTGTAGCAGCTTTATTCATAATAGCCAGAACCTGGAAACAACCCAGATGCCCCTCAATTGAGGAATGGATACAGAAATTGTGGTACATTTACACAATGGAATACTACTCAGCAATTAAAAACAAGGAAATTGTGAAATTTGCATGCAAATGGTGGGACCTAGAAAAGATTATCCTGGGTGAGGTATCCCAGAAGCAGAAAGAAACACATGGTATATACTCACTTATAAGTGGTACTAGACCAATAAGATAGCATAAACATACTAAAATCTGTACACTTAAAGAAGCTAAACGAGAAGGAGGACCCAGGGTAAGAAGATCATTTCTTACTTAGAAAGACAAATAGGATGGACATTGGAAGTAAGAGAAAACAAGAAGCAGGATAGGAGCCTACCATATAGGGCTTCTGAAAGACTCTACATAGCAGTTATCAAAGCAGATGCTGAGACTCATGGCCAAACTTTGGGCAGAGTGCAGGGAATCATATGAAAGAAGACCTGGAGAGAACAGGAGCTCCACAAGGACCAAATACATCTGGGCACAGGGGCTTGTCTGAGACTGATTTTCCAACCAGGGACCATGTATGTATATAACCTAGAACCGCTGCTGGACATAGCCCATGGCCAAGTGGTTTCCCTAGTAAGGGTAACAGGGACTGTCTCTGGCATGAACTTTATGGCTAGCTCTTTGACTTCCCCAGTCCCCCATTGGAGGAGCAGTCTAGGCCACAGAGAATGACATTGCAGCCAGTCCTGGTGAGACCTGATAAGCTAGGGTCAGATGGAAGGGGAGGAGGTCCTCCCCTATCAGTGAACTTAGATGGGGGCAAGAAGGAGATGAGGGAGGGAAGGTAGGATTGGGAGGGAATGAGAAAGGGGGCTACAGCTGGGACACAAAGTAAAAAAACTGTAATTAATATAAAAAATTAAAAAATAACATTAGAAAAAGAAAAAGATCAAGGGGGGATCCAAGGAGCTCCCACACACAAGCAAAATATACATAACCCCCCCCAAAAAAAACAAAAACAAAATCACAACTATGAAATGAATACAGGCATTTGTAGGATACAAATTTCTTTAAAAACAAACTAGAAAATATATTAGCATCTGCCATCATGCTAACAAGTTTTGTGTTTCTAAAAATCTCTGTGTTGAAACCTTAACCAATGAGGTATCAGTAACAGAGGGTGAGGACTCCAGGGCCATGATTAGGTCATGAAAGTAGAGTCATTACATGTGAAATTACACCATTTATAAAAGTCCCTCGTGTGTCTTCAGCCACATGAGGTCATAGTGAGAAGATGACCATTTACTAAGGATATGAACTCTACAGAAAATGAAGCTGTAGAATTTTTAATCCCTATATTTCTCAACTGCTAAACTTGTAAGAAAGATATTTGTGTTGTTTGTAAGACAGATGAGGACATTTTGTCATAGTACTTAAATAGGCTGAAAAATTTTATCTGTCATTTGTTTAAGTAAGTATGTTAATACATTATTCTGAATTTTAGTTCATTCAGTCTTCCCTTTCATTAATGTACTTTAAGCCTTCTATGTTCAAAATACTTGTAATTCTATTAAAACAAACAAAGATAAAAATTTCAATTTCTGACCCGAAATGTTCAACACAATAGTAGATCCATAAAACATGAAATCCTCATTAGATGGTGATAAGAGGGTTTTATGTCAATGATCTTAAGAGATGAGTAGAATATAAGAAAACACTATATGCCAATGCAGGTTGCTTTCTGTTGCTATGATAAAATACCTTGACAAAAAGCAATTCATGGGAGAATAGGTTTATTTTAACTCACAAATTATAGCCCATCAGAAGGGATTTAGGAAATTGGGAAATTGAAACAGCTATGCACACCACATCCATGAGCAAGAGCAGAAATCAGTTCATGCACATTATTGGCAAGCTGCCTGTAGCTCATTTGCTTCCACTCTTACACAGTTCAAAACCTGGACCTAGAAAATAGTGACACACACAGAAATGGCTACAGGCCATCCATCATCAGGTCTCTTTTCCCAGATGGTCATAGGTTGTGTCAAGTTAAAGCTAACCATTTGAAAAGTGAAGAAAAAAAAAAAAACTCCCTAGAAGGAGCATCTGAGTGGCAGAGCACACTGGAAATGAGAAGAAAAAGAACTCATCAAATGAGGGTGTGCAAGGAAGGAATCAGGCTCCCTGAGAACTGCATCTGCCAAAGATATAAGTGGGACCAAGAAGATGGCAAGAAACTCCTGCTAGGAGCTAAGTTGGGCTGTATTAAAACAAATCTTTGCATGACAGTATGCTAACACATTTGCACTCATAGGATACAACACAAAATTAGTTTTGCTTATGCTTAGAAAAGAGATAAATCTACATTTTTTTCAAGTATCATTCTGATTACACAATGTGGAAATTTAACTCCATGAAGTTAAATTTAGGAAGCAACATTTTGGTGATATTAATGGGGACAGAAGGTAAAGGATGGGCTTCTGGGTATTTAGAAGATAAGATTGATTTTCTGTGCCAAGAGATTACACATGGCTATTAGACTTGGAATTATTTCCAAGTTTCTAACTTTAAAAACTACACTGGCAATGGTTCCCATTCATCATGATAATGGCTACTTAGGAGAGGATCAGATGAGCTGGAGTGGGAATAAATGAGTTTAGTCAAGAATGTGTTGTTTTAAAGATGCCTGAGGGATGCCAAGGCAGATGGGCAGAAGTCAGATGGGTGAAAGAAAATAAAAAATCAGAAGAGAGATCTTCATGGATAAACAGAGCTGTCATGATAAATGATTACCGAATTACATGAGTCCTTAATGCATCCATAGAAATAATTAATGATCACAGACAGTAAAAACCATCAAGAATTACAATCAATACTTTAAAATTGCGTTTTGAATACATATCTGCAGGAGAAAGAAAGGTCTAAGATTCAGGTTATTTGGCTCAAAAATGATGGTTCAGTGGGTAAAGGTACATGCTCTCAAGAGAAAGAGAGAGAGAGAGAAAGGGAGAGAGAGAGGGTAGGAAAACAACATCTTTCGGACAGCATCAAGAGTAAGTGCTAAGAAAAACATACTAGCATTTCTGTAGAGAATTCCACCTCATCTTCATCAGGCAGTCCTGCACGGGCTGAGGAGACTGCCCGATGGGCAAGAGCACTTGCTGTTCTTGCAGCAGACCTGCATTCAGATCCCAGCATGCACGTGGAGCTGTGAACATCCCCCGTAATTCCAGCTCCGGGAGATCTAATGTCCTGCCCTGGCCTAGATGAGCACCGTAGGCGAGTGCCCATGTGCACACACATGAGTAAAACTCAATAAATAAAATAAATATTTGTAAAGTTCTTTACAGTTTGACTCTGCTGTACTGGCATTGAACCTTTTAAAAATCATCTATTTCATGGCATGAAAGACAAAGGAAACCATTCAGGTATGGAACAATGCAAGTGTAGGCAGACAGGTACTGTCACTATCCACTCTTAGACAGCACAGCTCTGGTTAATAAAGTATCTCTAATCACTGTCCTATACGTGCATGAAGACTTCACTTGCAAAGGCCACCAAACCAATGCAGCCACTCCTGATGAGACCTAATTGACTAGAATCAGAAGGAAGGAAAAGAAGACCTCCCCTATCAGTGGACTTGGGGAGGGGCATGCGTGCAGAGGGTGGAGGAAGGGAGGGATTGGGACGGGAGGAGGGAGAGAACCACAGGGGGGATACAAAGTGAATAAAGTGTAATTAATAAAGAAAAAAAAATAAAAAAACAAAAAACTTGAAGTTTGTTTTATGACTTTTTAAAAGAATTAATGTATTAATATGTTACTTTTATCCTTGCATCAACAGTCTAAGATTAAAGCTATGAAAGAATAAAAGGCAAAAGCTTACATTATCTAAATGACGTCAGTAACTGCTGTTATTATTATGGCACTGCTAACGTAGATGCTGCTTAGGAGCATATATAAACTGCCCCCTAGTTCATCATCTACCAGTCTCTCCTGAGCATTTACCTGCATGTACACCAACATATACATTCTCTGTGACTATTTAATTAACTACATGATATATATTTTACTCATATTGTGCTCTAGTTCACAAATGTTCAATAATTTATTTAGTTTCTCTCTATTAATTTTTAATTTTTTGTAATGTTATCTATTGTTGAGCCAAATTTTGTGTTTTAAAAATATTGTTAAACTGTAAATGTTTATTTATTCACTTTTCCTCATGTGTGTATATACATACATGCATGCAGTGCTCACATAGAGCACAGAAGAGGACATCCAGTGCCAGAGAGGACATTGGATCTCTTGGAGCTGGGATGCAAGTGCACCTACTGAAAGAACAGCAAGTTGACCACTAAGCCTGCTCTTCAGACACATAAAGATGAGGTGGAGGTCTCAACAGAAACGTCAGGATTTTTTTCTTAGCATTTATTGTTGATGTTTTCCTAAGGATATTGATCTCCCTCTGCCTATCTCCCCCTCTCCTTCCCCTCCCTCTCCCCGTGTGCCCTCTCTCTCTCTCTCTCTCTCTCTCTCTCTCTCTCTGTGTGTGTGTGTGTGTGTGTGTGTGTGTGTGATGTACATATGTGTGTGTGTATAGGGTCAGAGGAGAAGTAGTAGGATTTGGTTATCTCCTTCCACCCTGTGGCATCTGGGTAACAAACTCACATTATCATGCCTGCATAGCAAGGACTTTGATATGTGGAGCCATTTCACCAGTACCATCTCATTATTTCAAATTCCAACCTTAACCATTTTTTTCAAACCAGTATAAGTAACTTCTAAATATGAAAACATTCATATAAGGTTAATATATGAGTAGACTTCATCTAGCACCGATTTTATAAAAGTGTAAGACTACAATAGAATCAGACTAACGAGTAATCCACACTGTAAACGATGCTTGTTTACCGTGATCTCCCATCTCTAATTCACTTTGCAATAAGCAGCATCAATTCTTCTTCAGGATTTTGTCAAATAGACTTGCTTTAAATGAATCAGAACTGAAAACTAAACTGTTTACAAGTTTAAAATGCCTCCAGTGTGCCATTAGGGCATCCATCACACTTCAGGCTCTCACTGCTAGGGGCTGTGTCATTTAGCATCTAGAGGCTTATCAACTGGCATAAACAAATTAAATAATGCATTCATACCTTGGTGAAGAAAAACAGTGTTTCACTGGCTTTTCAATGATAGTGGTTTGGGAACTGAAGAGATCATTCAGCAGTTCAGAGCACTGGCTGTTCTTGCCAAGCATCTGGTTAGATGCCCAGCACCACATGGTGACTCATAACCATCTTTAACTCCAGCGGAACTGATGCCAACTTCTGGACCCCATCGAAAGTGCATGGATGGTGCACAGATATAAGCGCAGGCAAAACACCCATATGCAAAAGTTAAAAATGAATAAATCTTAATAATAATGATGATAATGGTTTGGCTTTATAAGTCCGTAAAGGCTATGAAGGTATGATAGATAGTATGAAATCCTTCTAAGGGGTCTCTTATAGCACAGACAGACCTTGATTTCCCTGTATGGTGAAGGATGACCTGTGGCAACCTCTGAAGTACAGAGTATGCAAGCATGGTCCACCATGCCCAGTGTTATGTGTTTTCATGAATCAAACCCAGGACTTCATGTATCCTAGCACTGAATCAACAGAGTTACAACCCAATTCCACCAGGAGCTTCCCAGTCAGCAAGGACAGTAAAGGAAGATTCAGGAATGTGAAAGTCACTGTGTGCTGTAAGTAGAAGTCAGATAGTACAGTACAGTAGAGTAAGGCAAAAATAGTGGGTGCCAGTTATAAGGTTGGAGAGTAATGAAGACTACTGCATTAGTCAAGAATACCAGGAGGAACAGAACCAACAGAGTGAGTATATGTTAAAATAAGATTTATTAGGTTGCATTCCTCAATATGATCTGGGTAATGTAACAGTGGCTGTCTCACGTTGAGGAGATTGAAGGATGTAGTATTATCTCAGTTCATAAGAAGAGGATAACTCATCAGTCACAGTCTAGAGGCCCAAAGGATTCTCAGAGAGCCACTGGTCTTCAGTCTTCCATTGGAAAGCTGAAAAATCTGGATTCTGATATCAGCCAATTATGGTGGTAGCAGAGGTGGCAGCAGTGGCAATGGCAGGAGCAGTAACAGCAAAGAGTGCAGGGAACTTCCAGCAAGATGAAAGGCAAGCAGGCACAAACCATAAGCTTTTCCCAAAGATGTCTTCACATCTGGGCTACCTCTGGATGTTTCCACCTGTTGCAGCCTAATAAGAAACTCCCTCACAGGCATACATAAAGGCTAACCTGTAGATTATCCTTCACATGTTTTTCTAGAGGCTTGCCTTATGGGGGTTCTATGTTTTGTCAAGCTGATAATCAGTATTATCTATCACAACTCCCAAAGAATTTGAAACTCTGATCCACAAAAAAGAGAATGGTTTGTTCTTGTGTGCCATATGAGACAAAATTTAATGAGAAATTAGTCTCAAGCTATCAAGGGGATCTGTCAGTTTTAAAGACAGCCTGTTTCAATGACGGCAAAGTCAGCCGTCTTGACTATAAAGAAATTTAATGGCAGAAGAATTACGTGTATGGTGCTGAACACTAATGGTCAACATGACGGTACCTGAATCACCTGCAGACACACATCTGGGTGTTTCTATGAAGCTGTTTCCAGGGGCATTTGAATAAAATGGGAAGATAAACTTTGAGGGTGGCCAGAACCAACCTATGAGCTTTGGTCACGGACAGAATAAAAAGAATAAAGTGACATTCGTCTCTCTCTCTCTCTGCTTCATGCCTCTGGGTACAATGTGACCAGTGCCTCATGCTCTTGCTGACATGACTTTCCTACCATGGTGGATTATAGCCTGAAACTGTGGGCCCAAGTAAACCCTTCATTTCTTAAGTTGCTTTTGTTGTGTATTTTGTCAATACATCACACCTAGTCACCCTGAAGGGACATGGTAGAAAGCAGTCAACCTACCTTTGTCTTCCCCTCGCACACCTGTGAGGCTTTGTCACTTTTGTAGACCATGGTATATTTGTACTAATAGAGAAATTTGCCATAAATTACTCTGTGTTCCACATCCAAGATAAAAAAATCAAGTACTTCCTGTTTCCCTTCTTCAAACAAATATGATTTTCTGAGCAAATCACAAATAGATTTTAGTGTGATTATTTTAAAGCAATAAACATTAGTGATAATTTGCTAAATTAGTACGTTTCCCAAAAAATCAGAGCAGGGCATAACTTGGGAGACAACTTGAGCTTATAAATAGGAGTTAGACAAATGTCCTTTCCCACGTGCTGTGTCCAATGAATGGACTAGACATGATAAATGGATATGAATCTCATTCACAAATTAGATTTTTAATTTTTGAGAAAGGTGAGTCTCAAACTTGCTGAGTTTCAAGCACGAGCTTGACCTCCTAATTCTCCTGTCTTCACTTTCCTGAATATTGGGATTGCCATGTGTAAGCCACAAAGCGTAGTTTTATGTGGTGCTGGGGGTTGGACACAAGGCCTTGTGCATGCTGGGCAAGTACCCTATCAACTGAGCCACACCTTCAACTTCCTGGGTTAGAATTTGACCCAGAACAAAGAAAGAAAAGCACTAAGGAGATGATTCAACCGCACAGTGTTTCCTAACATGGATAAAGTCCTGGCTTCTAGCCCACATGCTACAGTAAGGGTCATTTCATCAGCCCTCACCCAACACACGTAACCTAACCATAGGCATCCGTAGATGCTCCTGGACTTACGATGAGGGTCACACCCTGGTGAGCTCATCAAATGTGAGAGCATGACAGGTGAGAAATGCTTACGGAATTTACTGCACATCAGGACTTACCACCACTGCACTGCGGGCAGTCACTGTTACATGTGGACCTCACGGCTGATGGAAGCTGCCACTCAGGACTGCTGCCCCTCATGTCATAGGACCCAAGCGACCTGAGCCCAGGAAAGCCACAGTGTTAAATTCAGTGTGCTTTATTGATTCCACTGCATGTAAATTCCTTTCATGTCATCACAAAATCAGTAAAGAAAATATCAAGTCATCCAGCCAAGGTGCCATCTGTAAAACATTTAGTGATATGGTAGACACCATATCACTCGAATATGCTTGCTGGTTGATAGGACATTTTTCCCCTCTGTGGTGAATATCTTAAATCAACCTATTGGATGTTCTCTCTTTCTTTTTCTTTTCTTTTCTATTTTTTTGAGGGTTTTACTCATTGTTGCTTAATGAAACTTATTTGTATATATAAAATCACTATGTTACTTCTGTGGCCAGATAACTATAAAGTAATTAGCATAAGCCAGTGAGATGACTCTGTAGGCGAAGACACTGAGATGGAATCCACGTATCCACACAGAGGAAAGGGAGCACTGCCGCCCATAGCTGTCCTCTGATCTCCACGCTTCATGCCACAGCACACAGGGAGCTGCATGCACACATGCACACAATGAATCAGTCAATCAATAAAACAAAGTTAATTTAAAAAAATAAAATAATTAGGAAGTAAATGGAGCATGTTCTTTCAAGCATTCAGAGAAAAGAAATTCGTAAGGCCCTATATCCAGAAAGACCTTTAAGCAGGAAAGATAAATGGAGGGAAAGAAATACTCGCCTTGGGCACATGATTATTCATAGTGACATGAAAATTAAGCAAATTAACAGGATGCACAAATGTTAAAGATCATGTCTTCTTTTCAGAAGGCATTCCAAGATATGCAATATATCCAAAGTCCCTTTCTGAAGGATGCATAGCGTTAAAGGGAAACACAGCTTCAATCAAGAGCTCATACTTTGTTACATACCGTTGCTAAAATAACTGGTTGACTGGCTTTTATGTGGTCCTTACGAATGTCACCTAACAAACCATTAGCTAACTGCTGCCTTTCAGTGCTTTGTAACCAGACTGGCAGAAGCTGAAGCAATGACAGTTTAGTGAAGGACAGGACTGTACCTTGATGAGGACATCCTTACCATCCATAGCTCTGGTCCTCTACTCAAATCTAAACCTCATGTCAGACCCATGAAGATGGACTTGGCAGAGTGCAGTGCTCATTGGATCTCTTTTTTCCTCTTCCAAGAGGAAATAAATCTTTTCTGCCCTGCTTTTCACTATTAATGAATGTCTCTTTGTAATTGGCTTACTGAAAACAGCTAAGAGAATCTGGCCTGTTGGCGCTGTCTGTGCACAGGCTTTGACTCTAACAACTCTGATAATATATAAGGAACAAACAGCCTGCTAAAATGAAGTCTCCATTTACAGTAAAAATATTTATAGACATAATAAATTATTAATCTCACCATAAATCATTTAAACGAGAAAACTCCAATACACAAAGAATGTTTTGAAATCCAGCATATTTGAAAGAGATTTACACCTTTTCAAACCTAGAAATCTATACAAGTTATTTTTTTTTTCAAGGATAAATACGCTTTCCAGATGGTTTTACACCAACATAAGCAGCTCAGATTGCTTCCCTCCACCTGGCCTCATTCACTTTCTACTTCCTAATTACTATGTTCTAGCCACGTTGACTCCCAATACTGACAAGGCTGTGATCTCTTGGAGAAGGTGGTAATAACTCCATTTTTATGAATCTGGAGCATTTGGAGTTCGTGTATGGCTCTACAATCCTCAATTAATTCAATAACTTTACAATCAAGATTCTTTAAGCCAAAGTTAAACCACTTGATTTCTTAGGATCTCTTTTAATTCCTCATCCGTTTTCACTTCTATGTTTCAGTGAAAGCTTATGTAAAGCCTCAGACCATGTCCTTAGATGATCATTCTCAAAGAGAGGCTACATTTCTTCAGTTATATCACTAGCTCCGCCATGGCTCCATTTTGGAGATGTCAGAATATGAGACTTCTTTTCTTGTTTAAAGAATTTAGTTAAGCATACAAAGTTTAAAAAAAAAGCATTATCACTGCATTTAATACATATATGCATTACCCTTTGTTCTCATCTGTTATCATGCCCACTTCCCTCCTCTCTATCTGGTTCTATATCTTTCCCCAGTTAGTGAGAATATGGGATATCTAGGCCTAGGGATATATAATAGCTAATTTGGAAAGTGTTTGCCTAACATACTTAAGAGACCTGAATAAAAATAATGCATGGTGGTTTCTATCTGTAATCCTAGCACTGGAGAAATGGAACAGGAGGATCAGAAGTTCAAGCTCATCTTGAGTTTGAATTCAAAGCCAGCCTGGAGTACATCAGCCCCTGTCCAAAGAAAATGATGGTGGGGGGGTGGGGGGCACTTCTATTCTAAGCCTCCCTGACCATGAGTCATTTTCTTAATGTACCACCAACTGCATCTATCTATATGGCTCTGTCTATGCTTCTCTATAAAATCCCAGCAAACATTCTTGTTGTTAAGCGGAGCCCTTTAGGAATTGGGTCTCCTTTATACAAACACACTATAGGATGGATGAGGTGACCCAGCAGGTAAAGGTGCCTCCCATCAAGCCTGATGTCCTAAGTTCCATTAACATAGTTGAAGGAGAGAAACAACTCCTGCCCTCAGACTTCTACATGTGTGCACTCACACACTAAGTAAATAAAATATAGAAAATAATGATGTAATTGTGTTAAAAAATGATCTTATTAACAGAGTTTATCAACAATGGGTCATTTATGTATATGAGTGATAAAACAGGTCAAACTACCTGAACAGAAGCAAATGAAATGAAGAGCATAAAGAATATTTTGGCCATTTATAAAAACTTGATGCTGTAAAATTACTCAAAAATTCAAAGCTGCTGATTCTGGACAAATTATGCAATCCTCCCTGACAAATATTATTTTGCTCTATGTTACGTTTCCTTTGGACAGGCAAGAACAGGAGCGTGTAGAAACTAAGGTATTTTAAAGGGAGGGATTGTTTTCTAGCTTGAGCTGTAGCTGTGACTCCTTTAGGATGCTGTCTCTGCTACCTCCTTTCTCTGTACAGCGACCAGCTGCTGTGACGGCCCACAGAGCATTTCAGGGGCTCACCTGGGAGTTCAGAATCCATTTTCAAAATATCAACTCCAATTTCACTCTCAATAAGAACAGGAAAGGCTCAACTCCGAGAAAAGAAATCCCATGTGTTTTTGTCTAGACTGAAACAAATCTATCCCCTTTGGTGAGATGGAACGGGGATGCCCCTCCAAGGGTGAGTAGGGCACTGAGGAATTAAATTAATAGTATTTTGCTCTTGTTGTTAAAGATAGTCATCTAAGTCTACAGAAGGCAATGCTTCCTTTGGTCAATTTTGTGAGTTTTGCTTGTGTCCGGATGCATTTGTATGGGAGGGTGTATATGCACATATGTGCACAGACATGTGGAACCTTTAAGCCAAACTCAACCAGGCTTCCTCAGGAGCCAGCACCTTGTTTTTTGAAGCAGGGTCTCTCGTCTCTCACTTGACTAGAACTTGCTGGTGCTGTTAAACACCAGGGATCTACTTCTCTCCTCTTCAAAGCTCTGAGTACATGGATGCCTCAGGATGGATGCCTCAGGAACACCAGCCAGGATACTCAGTACCAGCCGTAGCCACACCTTTTATGTAGATGCTGGGAACTGATCTTGCAACTTCATGTTCTCAAGGTAAATGCAGTACCTGCTGAGCTGTCTCCTCCCCTTCCCGCTATATGAGTTTCATGGGCCTAGTCTGAGATTAGCAATGTCTCAGCCATCTTGGTGGTATCATTCTCTGAGTCATGACATCATCTTTATGAACAAAAGGTAATAAATAAATTTATCAATTAAAACAATTTAGTATGAATGTGAACGAAAAAAATAAGTACTGTTAAAATCAATAGAGGAGGACCTGGACGTGTGAGGAGAATTTATAATCAGGCTTCACCTTTCAACAAACTTCAGATTCCATCATGAAATGTGTCCCAGTTTCAAAGTGGGTACAAGTCTAAGAAGAAAACCTGAGCTAGGCCTTATGAAGTACAGAGAAATTTGGAACTTTATCTGACCAATCGAAACTTTTAAAAATGTTTTTTAATTTAATTATATGTATACCTGTGTGTCTCTGTGTAGCTTTGTACACATGAATACAGTGCCCACAAAGGACAGAAGAGGGTGTCTGATGCCCCTGGAACTGGAGTTACAGGAGGATGTGAGCCACCCAAGGTGGGTGCTGGGAAACTTCCCTGTAAGAGCACTCCAGACTCTTCACTACTGAGCCGCAAACCCTGTTTTTAGAAATCCAAGTAGTGTGGGGCTGCTGGGATATGTTAGAGGTTCTGTGTTGGATAAACTCACCCAACAGAGGTAAATATCAGGCCCAGAAACTTTGGTCAGTGTTGAGTCTACCTGAGAGTCAACAGGGAAGGAGTAAAACACTGCCTAATGCCATCAGATAGAACCACAGACAACAATCAGCTGCTCTCACGTTCCAGGAGTTTCATCCTGAACCCAGGCAGTGATGTTCCTCGAATCTCCACGCATTCTCCTTAAACTCCATCCAGAAATTGGCATTTATTTCCCTAAATACATTAACTTAAAATATTTGACTTCAAAGAATCATCAAATCTAATATTTTTCCCTCCATGAGCAGACTGTCTATGTAGCTAAATGAGAGCAGCTTGACAGAGCCATGAATTTTCTCACAGGACCCCAATCTGTCATCCTTTGTCACCGAAGTGTGAAGTGAACTTTAAGATGAAAGTGTAGATTGATTCGCTCCTGTTCACATCCATCTTCATAGATTTCTTTGCCAAAAAAAAAGCTACTTGAGAAGTCCCAGGCAACCCTTTATGTTTAAAAAATATATCCCCCATTCTACACTTAGCATAAAATTTTGTTTTATTTATTTTTAAGCAGTTTAACTTTTCTGGTGCTGAAGGGAATCCATGGAGTGTGGGCTGGCCCAATACAGGCAGAATTTTAAAGAGTGATGGAACTTAAAGTCAATAGCATCATGTGATTTTTTTTTCTCTAAATATTGAGAGAAGTTTGTTGAAATGTACTTTTTTTCTAGGCAAGCAAATACTTTTGTTAATTCTGCCCAGTGACTCCTCTAAGGAGATGAGCCAAGAAGGAATAGGTCAAGGAAAAAACAAAAGACTGCCAAAGTATACAGAACATTTGACTCTGTGTGTGTGTGTGTGTGTGTGTGTGTGTGTGTGTGTGTGTGTGTGTTATATGCAAGTAGGCATGTGTGTAATGGAGGCATGTGTGCTTTCACAGTGTGTATAAAGGACAGATGCCAAATCTGGATATGTCTCCTCATCATTGGACCTTACTTCAGTCTCTTACTGAATCTGAATCTTATAATTTCAGGGAGGATAGCTGGCGAAGCGAGGCTCTGAGATCTTCTTGTCTCCTCACCCCTATGCTGGGGTCACAGCACACATCACCACAGTGGCTTTATTATATGAATTTGGGCCGAACTCAGGTCCTTACACACACAATCTCAGACACTGTCCACATTTTTTTTTTTTTTTTGAGACAGGCTCTCTCACTGGCCTGGAACCAAGCACGTGTGCTGATTGGCCAATGAGCACTCGGAATCCTCCTGTTTCTACCTCCCCAGCACTGGCACTACTAACACATGCCATCATGCCCAGGATTTTTTATTTTATTTTATTAATTAGACTTTATTCACTTTGTATCCCCCCCATAAGCCTCTCCCTCCTCCCCTTCCGGTCCCACCCTCCCCCTTCTTCACAAATGCCCCTCCCCAAGTCCACTGATAGGTGAGGTCCTCCTCTCCTTCCTTCTGATCTCAGTCTATCAGATCACATCAGGAGTGGCTGCATTGTCATCTTCTGTGGCCTGGTAAGGCTGCGCCCCCCTCAAGGGGAGGTGATCAAAGAGCAGGCCAATCAGATTATGTCAGAGGCAGTCCCTCTTCCCATTACTATGTAACCCACTTGGACACTAAACTGCCATGGGTTACATCTGTGCAGGGGTTCTAGGTTATCTACATGCCTGGTACTTGGTTGGAGTATGAGTCTCTGGGAAGACCCCTGTGTTCAAATTTCTGGTTCTGTTGCTCTCCTTGTGGAGTTCCTGTCCTCTCCAGATCTTACTATTTCCCACTTCTTACATAAGATTCCATGCACTCTGCCCAACAGTCGGCCATAAGTCTCAGCATCTGCTTTGATAGTTTGCAGGGCAGAGCCTTTCAGAGGCCCTCCGTGGCAGGTTCCTAGGTTGTTTCCTGTTTTCTTCTTCTGATATCCATCCTCTTTGCCTTTTGGAATAGGGATTGAGCGTTTTAGTCAGGGTCCTCTCTCTTGATTAGTTTCTTTAGGTGTACAGATTTTATAAGTTTATCCTATACGTCTATATGAGTGAGTATATACCGTGTGTGTCTTTCTGCTTCTGGGACAGCTCACTCAAGACCAGGATTTTTTTATATGGGTTGGTGATCAAACTCACATCCTCATGCTTGCCTGGCAAACACTACCCAGTGAGCTCACTCACCAGGCCATCCTGGCAGTTTGTTAAGCCAGTGGTGAAAACTGAAATCAGTGCTGTTAATGAGCAAGCTGATACCTGGTAACATTAATATTAAGGGGAAAAAAGTGAAACGAAATACAAAGACCATATTCTGAAAAATAATTTAATTCTGAAAATCTTAACAGATTCCTTTCAGCTATTTGGAGTTTGTGGGCTTTTGTAGAACGGGCAAATATGGTGGTTATAAGAAAAATCCAGACTCATTCCCATTTTATTTTAGTAAATGACTTTTGAAAGTTTTAAGAGGGAGCAGTCAACTGTGCTAGAACTAATGTGTGTTTGAAATGTTAAAGTCTTTAATATGCAGCCGACTTTTATTTTATAACATTTTCTGTGCATCATTTGCATAGACTCCTATCTTTGACAAAAAGCCTTCTGTTCGGTGAGTGTAATTAATGTTCACTTTGGGTACTCTGCCTCTTGTACACTCAGAACCTATGAATTCTGTCTTCCTTTTGCAGGTTATTTTTTTTCTATTTCTATTTCTTCTTGGTCACTGAGGGTTGGAGATCTGAAGCGATGCCAGATAGTGAGTGACAAAGTCTGAAGTAACCGTCTCTTTGGGGAAGTCACACAGCCAAGCCACAAGAATGTTCAGTCTCACTATGCTGTTTTGGATCAGGACGCAAAAGCACCCCTAAAAGGCTCATGTGTTACAGTCTTGTCACCCAGTGCAACAGTGTTCAAAAGTAGGGTATTGGGAGCCCTGATGACAGGGGCTATGAGTACATGGCTTAAGGGGCTCTTGAAAAGTCAAGGAGACTTAAGGATGAAGTCAACAGGCCACTGGGAGCATGGGCTTAGATTAAAAGGTATATTCTCCTTACCTGCTTTCTTCCCTCCCCTCCTCACCCCTCTCCTCTTTTCCTCTCCCCCGCCTCGTCTCACCTTTTCCTTTTTCTCCTTTCCTCTCCTCCTCCACTTCCCAAATCCCAGCTCCCATGATGTGAACAGCTTTGGCCTACTAGATGCTCTCTGCCAGTTCTGCTTCACCAAAGGCCAAGAAGCAAGCCTGAGCTGTGATCTCATATAATAAGCTGGTAATCTAGGAAGTGCAGAGTTTCTCCGAGTTCTGCGAGCCATTCTCGGAAATGATTCAGCGAGAGGCAAAGGCAGTGTGGTAGGACACCCTGACATATTGCCTAGAAGAGGAGCCATCTAGACTTGTGATTGACACCTGAGTAAGTGGGGGTTGGATGCCGCTCTAGTTGCCAGCTTGGGTCCGGGGAGCCATAACGATATGGTCTCTGCCACCCATCCCCAACAGGTCAATTGAAGAGACAATTGAGAGAGAGAAAAAGGAGAGTTCTTCAATATGGTCACCTCGGAATGGGAACAAAAGGTTCCCCTCTCCCACAAGTCTCTAATCAGGGTCCTGACACGATGATTGGTTGTAAACGGATGTGTGCTTAGGTAAGCAATCCTGGATGTGTGTGGTTCGGTTCACCGTCCCTAAGCCATCAAGGTTCCAGTCTCTCCTGCAATGTGGTCTGACAAGCTAGAAGAACGGTGTAAAACCTTTCCCAAGCTGAGCTCTTCCTTGGCCTGGCACCAGGCTCCCGCCATTTTCTTCTTCCAATGTGAGATCCCTGTAGAAATCTGTTGCTTTGGGATCATTGCTCTCAGTGGTCTGAGAGCCAAAGGGACTGATACAAGTGTCTCTTTGAAATATCTTCATTCCTGCCAAGATGGCTGCATGGGGAACTATCTCAGGACACTCAACTCTTAACTTCAGAAAGTATGAGATCCTGTGTTTACCCCATCTCTGCCATGAAGAAAAAACCAGAATATAAAATATTTGTCAGTACCATCTTTTTAATCCATCAGGTTTTTCTTCTTTAAAATTATTAAGGAATTTTAAAAAGGAAAATTTGCTTGAGAAGTTAAAGCCAGGGTTACGAATCTGTGTGGCAGCCGGCTCCCAAGCAGAAAGGCATTTCTAGTGAGCGTGCTTGCCTCATACCACATGTGAACACTGTTTATAACCTTTCCCACAGAGCTAACACAACATTCTGAACTTCCTTGGGGAAGCCCTGAGAGAGTCACACTTCCATGGTAGTGAGAATGGGCTGCTTCTGACACAGCAGCATGAGCTCGTCAGCACCTGTCTGGATCAACTTACCCCAGACAGCTAAGCCTGCCTTTCACACTGGCACCCTTGATTGCAGCGGGCACAAGGGCACTTTCCCTGAAGTGTGTCCAATTGCTGCCAGCCAGAGCTGTGGAGTCCCCCTGGCACCCTCAGTTTCACTTCCTCAATAAATTGTCTCCTTTTCTATCATTACCTGAAAGTTCTTGGATGCAAGAACCTGGACTACTCATGAGGTGGCCTCTGGAGGCCAAGTCACCCCTATAGCAGTTGCACATCACCCCAGAAAAGACAGCAGGGCTCGTGAGACGGCGTGTGTTAGGCAAAGAATGGAGTCCACCACAGAGTTGCATGTAGCCGCAGCACATTGCCCACACAACACAAGACAATGAAACCGCATTGCTGCTATGGAAAGGAAACAATGTATATTCAGACCCACATGTGAGTATGTGTACCGCAGTGTCTCTGTGCACATAGGTACGTACATGTGTTTGTGTGTATGTGTTTATATGTGTATGCATAAGAGTATGAATGTGTATGCGTGTGTATGTGTGTGTATATTTGTGTGTGCATAATCTACAGCTTCCCTGTTCCAGTCTTAGGCTCTATCTCCACCTCTTTTCTCTCTATATATATAGGGCAATACGTCTATGCATTACAGATATTATATATGGTATACATTGCAGAGAAACAAGCTATTTTATATGTAAGGTCTAGCAAACTCTACTTAGTAAATCTCCAACTCTGGGTTATGAAGTAATATCATTGGTTGTTTAAGAACATTTCAATTCTTCTTATAATGGGGACAGATGATGAGAAGGGGAAAGAGGCAAAGGTTTGTCTCTAACAGCCTGAGCCATGCAAGAGGACAGGGGCATTGAAAAGGAGGGCAAGTGCTGGATAGTCTTTTATAATTCACAAAGAACGAACAAGGGAACAGGAAGGGAGAGAAAAGCAAAGGGTCCTGCTGGCATCAAGCCCTGGGACACAGAGCTGAAAGGAATGTTGAGGAAGAACGCAGAGGCACGACTAATACACTAAGACCAAAGGCGTTGGAACAGAGAACAGGCAAGAGGCAGGGGTGCATGATGCACTTAGAGATGCGATTAGAAGTGATGGGAAGGCCAGGCAGCTACTAAGATCTGCTGCTTGCCAAGGATGGAGCTAATTAGCCTGAACAAGGCTTTGCTCCAGGCGATTGGCTTGCTGATGTGGGAGACCCCAGGAAGCAGCTGACAGAGCAAAGTAGGTTAGTGTGGTTGTATAACAAGAACCTCATATCCCAACTCTGTCCCTAAAGAACTCCTCCACATGGGACCTCATCTTTTCATTTATGGTAATAGACAGACACTGTCACGTTATAACATGGATGTACATGTGGTGAACGACACGCTCCTTATAAACCATTCATAGGGTGAGTCCTCCTGGAAATTATTGAGACAATGAAGAAATATTTGGAGTCCCTGGTTCAGCGGCCATTCATAGGGTTATGGCTCTTTTTGGCAACAGTTTATCTGAAATGATAACTACTTCTAAGGAAGAAGAAGAGGAGAAAGGGTCAAGGCAGAAAAGAGAAAATGCTGCATAATCAGTACAGACATTAATATCTGTTGCCTCTATTACCACAGCAATCTCTCTAGTGCAGACTTCTTTACGTAGGTACTCTGCCTGGCAGGAGCTCCTGTTTAGCACACTCCTATGCAAAAGTGCCAAAATGCAGACCAGTGACTCAGCAGTACAGTGAGGTCAGGGGTGCTGAACCTGTTTATCACATCTGGATTTTCCTGCAGAATCCTGTAATGACATGAGCATTCACTTTCACCAAAATCATCATCATCATCATCATCATCATCATCATCATCATCATCATCAT
>NW_026587556.1:2170269-2173734 GCF_907164565.1 Psammomys obesus
ATCATCATCATCATCATCATCATCATCATCATCATCATCATCATCATCATCATAGCTTTCAGTTGAGGCTTTGGAAACCGCTGCTGTGCAACAGACTCTTTCCCTGCATTCAGCTCCCTGCTCTCAGATCTCAGGTACACTGCGGACTTGAAATAGAAGCTTAATGTGTAAGCAAGGAGGCTTTGCCTTGCTCTGCTCTCCACGGCTTTCTCTATCCCTGCCTAGGCCTGGCTTTTTCCCTAAATTCCTTTCTGAGCCTGACCATGAGTAGGAGCCTGCATGCACAGCTCTGTTAACACTCCCCAGTGCCAGCAGCAGAGTGGCCAGTTTCTGTTGTCTCTGAAGGATGCTGTGATTTAGGGAAGGGCAATACCTCAAGAGAGGAAGCCCAAGGCTAGGGGACAGACAGCTTAAATGACTCCACCCCATTCACGGGAACATGTCATTTGGGGTAACCTAAACTAGTGTTTCCAGGGCATGGTTGCTCATGTTTGGCTCCAAAATAAATTCTCTTATTCCCTTGGAGGTAAGAGCTGTGGGTTTTTGTTGTTGTTGTTGTTGTTGTTTTGTTTTGTTTTGTTTTGTTTTGAATTAGTGTTTTACACATTATTTTAAAGTTCAAGTCATTTGGCTCTTAACTGGTAACACTACAAATCTCCACAGTCACTGACGTTTTTATCAGTCTGCTTTATAGACTATTTGATATGGGTGTGGTTTTTATGGGGGATAATTCTGTTCACAGCCAAGGGAACCACTTTGGCTAGACCCAAATATCTCTAAACCAGTAGTTCTCAACTTTCCTAATGCTGTGACCCTTTAAAACAGTTCCTAATGTTGTGGTGTCCCACTATGATAAAATTATTTTGTTTCAACTTTGTAACTACAATTTTGCTATTGTTATGAATTGTAATGTGAACAACTGATTTACAGGATATCCGATAATGGATCCCCAAAATGATCATGACTCACCAGTTAAAAACTGCTGGTCTAAACAGCCAGAGTCTTGTTTTGTTGTTCTGTTTTCTACACTAGTGCTCTCCCATTGTAATAAATGGCACAAGAAAAGGGAAAATGATCAAGGTCCACACACAGCTCTCACCTCAGAAGGAATAAAGAGTCTTGTTTAGGAACAAAAATAAAATTGCAGCCATAAACTGATAATACAGACTCAGGTTGCTCCAAACACTGTGTTCTAATGTGATAGGACCAGGAAGTCCTTAGAGTGAGAGTAAATTAATTCATAAACTAATGGACTTCTAAAAATACACTGTCTGAGGGCCTCTGACACGGTCTGATCTTAGTCTTAGCTTTGGTTTGGTGAGAACAAGAGGTCTGTTTGGACAGTCCTAAGAGGATTTTACCAGGGAGACACGAGGATGTTAGATCAAATACAGAGGTGAGCAAAGAGTGACTGTTTGAGAAGGCAAAATAGAACAACATAATTTGCCTCTAGATCTGTAAAGTTCTAGCTTCTTACAATCACTGGCTTTGATCCATTAGCTTTATGGATATTTGATCCAGTCACAGCTTTTTTTTTTTTTTTTTTTATTTTTCTGGAAACTTTGTTTAACAGCTGAAATCTCTACTTCAGCTAGTGGTTATTGTGTGTCACTATGGAAACAACTTCTTCACCTCCAGAACACACCTGAGCTCCATGCCTGTGGCTGTTAACATCGGCTGTCAACCTCTCAGGGTCTAGAACCACCTAGAACTCATATCTCTGGGCATGCCTGCTGAGGACATTCTAGAGTCCCTTAAAGAAGTTGGTAAGTCTCACCCAAAAGTGTGGGCCACAGCATCTCATGGACTGATGTCCCAGCTTGAGAAAGAGGCTGGGGGCCAGCACTTATCTCTCTCTCCGCTCCCTTGTTGCAGAGTGACCAGCCTCCTCACTTCCAACCCTAATCCAAAAGAAATCCTCCCTCCTTTAAACTGCTTCTTGGCCAGTATTTTGTTACAGGGATGATAAAACTAATTAACATCCTCTCCTCACTGAGGTTTTTTTTTTTTTTTTTAATAGCTGGTACATGAGCAGACATCTTTATAACAAGTTTTATAATCTAGCTCTAAAGAGCAGGTAAGATACATGTGTTCCATCCTGACAGGAACATTGCTCAGCTACATTTGGGCTCATCTATGGATCTGCAACAATACAAACATATCTATCTAGCTATCTATTTCTGAAATATCTATCTAGCTATCTAGCTATCTATCTAGCTATCTATTTCTGAAACCAGATCTCACCATGCAAGGCAAACTGATCTTGAAACTCACAATTCTCCTGCCTCCATCTCCCAAGTGTTAGGAATGCAGGTGTGTGTCACCACATCTCACCTGACTTTGGTTTGTATTTGACACTACAGGAGGAGATGGAAGATGCTTTCTGTCTACAATCAACATAAACGACCTAGGAGACCAATTCTCCAGGATCCCTAGCTGTCAAAACATGCAACAAAATGCCTTACTGCACAGCACAAGCACCAGCTTTTGGTGATGTGTGGGGCACACGGGGATGTCAGCACTGATAACTCTTCTCAGAGTTCAGCCAAGTCAACAGGCTTCTATTCCCAGAATGTCTTAGCCCAAAGCGGAGCATCGTATTAGAAGACAGAACCTCAGACACTTGTCTGTAACTACTCATTTCTAGCTGTAATGTAACTTCTCTGACAAACCAGGAAGGAGGCCAGTCAGCTTAAAGTGCACGCCCCTTAGCAAGATGAATTTACAGGCATTGATAACAAGTTGTGAAAAACCAGAACACTGTCATTCCCGCTCATGTATTCAGCAGAGTAGACACTCCTTAATCTTTTCAAATGGTATTTCAACAATCTCCCCAGTCCCTGCTCACATTAGATTACAGACCATGTCATCTTATTTTGTTACTTTCCCTGAAGATATGTACTTATTGCTTTTTTTTTCTAGCCTTATCATATGTTGTGTCTCATGGTACTTAGAGTGGCATGTGTGTGTTCCTGTGCATGCAGAGGCAGGAATGTGTGCAGCTGTGCATGTGTGCAAGAGAGCACTGTAATTCCTCAGGACACCATCTACTTTTTTTTTTATTTAATATGGCATTTCTCACTGATTCAGTTAGGTTGGTTTGACAGCAAGTCCTGGGGATCTGCATGCCTCCCTCTCCCCATCATGTTGGGATTACACGTTCACATCACACCTTCTGCTTTTATGTGGGTGCTAGGAATCAAACTCAGGTCCTCAATCTTACACATCAAGCACTTAACCAACTGAGCTGTCTCCTCAGCTCCTCATCTTTACTTTCTTAAATGCCACAAGGAAAGAGAATGATCTGTTTGCAACTACAGGGCATCACTGTTTCTAATTCTTAGTTCAATATTCTACAGAATGTGTGTGTGTGTGTGTGTGTGTGTGTGTGTGTGTGTGTAGACAGAGAGAGAAAGAGAGAAAGAGAGAAAGAGAGAAAGAGAGAAAGAGAGAAAGAGAGAAAGA
>NW_026587556.1:2173744-2278591 GCF_907164565.1 Psammomys obesus
AGAAAGAAAGAAAGAAAGAAAGAAAGAAAGAAAGAAAGAAAGAAAGACTAGGGTCTGACTTTGTAGCCATGGTTGGCCTGTCCTGAAACTACATAGACTACACTGGCATTGAACTCATAGATAACCACCTCCCTCTGTCTCCCAGGTGCTTAGAGCTAAAGGTGTTTACTACCATGCCTGGCAGAAAATTTCACTTTGCTCTAAGAGAAACACAAGACTGAACTAGCACTCCTTGACTACCGATGGCTAGGGTGCACAAACACGGAGTTAGTCAGCTTTAAAATTGCCAGCAAATAGTGTAAATAAATGTATTTACAAAACAGGCAACAGGACAGGAGCTTAAAACAGAGGGCTGTTGAAAAACTTTACCCAGCAAGGTATATGAGATGATGCTGAGACTCATAACCAAACTTTGGGCAGAGTGCAGGGAATCTTATGAAAGAAGGGGGAGATAGAAAGACTTGGAGAGGACAGGAGCTCCACAAAGAGAGCAACAGATCAAAAAATTCTGGGCACAGGGGTCTTTTCTGAGACTGATGCTCCAGCCAAGTACCATGCATGGAGATAACCTAGAACCCCTGCACAGATGTAGCCCATGGCAGCTCAGTCTCCAAGTGGGTTCCCTAGTAATGGGAACAGGAACTGTCTCTGACATGAACTCAGTGGGTGGCTCTTTAATCACCTCCCCCTGATTAGGGAGCAACCTTACCAGGCCACAGAAGAAAACAGTGCAGCCAGTCCTGATGAGACTTGATAGACTTGGATGAAAGGGAAGGGGAGGAGAACCTCCCCTATCAGTGGACATGGGGAGGAGCATGGGAGGAGATGAGACAGGAGGGTGGGATTGGGAAGGGATGAGGGAGGGGGATACAGCAGGGATACAAAGTGAATAAACTGTAATTTATAAAAATATAAATACATTTTTAAATAAGTGTATTTACAGATGTTTTGGGTTCTTTTACTTTACCATGTATTAAAAGTCTGGGGTTTGATAAAGAATTCACTAGGAACCTTCCAGTATCTTCAGAGTTGTCTGAGAATTTTGAAGGGTTTGCTCTATCAAATGATCTGAGATGCCCCCACTTACTGCGGTGCTTTTATAAGCTGCATTCCCATTTCCTAATATACCCGAACCACAGAGTGTACACTTGAGTGTCACTCAATGTCTCCAAGAAATCTTCACTCTAGAGCCTTGAGATTTCATGTCAAAGTGACTGAGATCTCAATGTTAGGCCTCTTCTCTACTGCCCATGGCTTCCAGGAAAGCATTAAGGTAATAAAACTCTGTAAGATCTTTGAAATCTTGGTACTTTACTAATGATGTTGTCTTCACCCCCAGATTAAAAAAAGAAAAAGAAAAAAGGAAACATCACACCATTGTCCCTGCAATGTAGGCTTCACTTAGAGGTGAATGATGGTGACAATGAATATCTTTCAGGTGTGAAAATGCTCTCAGGATTACATGACTTCTAAAAGGATTGATAAGGGATATACACGACTTTTTTTTCCACGTAAGCCCACAGGGTTCTCATTCAAGAGCTTTGCTGAATTCACTGACACAACTAAGCAAGCTTGTAAACTTCGCAGATCAGAATTGGAGTCTGCGATATTAGAATACAATGTTCTAATTGGTCAATGTCTATCCAATATGTGAGCCATTAACTCCTGTGTTAACCTCTTTATGTTTCTTATAGCTTTTTGTCTCTACTCTATCCAAACCCCTTCCAACACACCAATACCAGGTAGGAGAGAGAAAGGGTTAGTGGGAGAGGGGGTGCAGTTTTTTCTTAGCTGCTTCCTGCTGGTCAGGGTCCTCAGGTTCCTTGGAGCCCGTTCAATCCTCATTTCAGGAGATATCCAACTTCTTGTCTCACAACTGCAACTAGGAGCAGCCAGGGGGAAGCAGGAACAGCCTTGTTCTCTCTCAGATCTCCACATTCTCTGGGCTCTGGCATTTATTCTCTCTACATGTTCCTCAGATTTAAACTATTTGCACCTAGCAAAGAGCTCCTCTCAGAGCTCACATGAGGCAAATGTGAGGCTGTGGACCATCTGAATCAGTTCCACATCCTTCACCTGGGACCAAAACAAAAACATGTTTATATCCACAAAAATTTCCCCCTTTCCATTAAAAAAAAAGGCACCTTTCTTTTTAATATATTTTTAATATAAATGAAACTTGTTGCTTTCTTAAAAGGAGATGATCAAGGAAACAAACCCTTTTGGATCAATAATTTCTTTTATAACCCAATGACTTTCAGCTTCTCTTGTCTGGACTGACTATTTTTTGCTATTGAGACTTGAGCTAGGTTCCTAATGGCCAAAAGTTACCCAGACATTCTTGCAGAGAACCCAGTGCTGCCAGAAACAGTTCATTGGCCATTTTAAGCTCTGAGGCAGCATTGAGCATTTCTATTTTATTTTTATTTATTACAATTTATTCACTATGTATCCTAGCTATATCCCCTCCCTCCCTAATCTATCCCTATACCCCTCCTCTAGTCCACTGATAGGGGAGGCCCTCCTCCCCTTCCCTCTGACCTAGCCTATCAGGTCTCATCAGGACTGGCTGCATTGTCTTCCTCTGTGGCCTGGTAAGGCTGAACCCCCAGAGGGAAGTGATCAGAGAACCTGCCACTGAGTTCATATCAGAGACAGTCCCTGTTCCCCTTTTTAGGGAACCTACTTGGAGAATGAGCAGCTGTGGGCTTCATCTGAGCAGGGTTCTAGGGTATCTCCATGCATGGACCTTGGTTCGAGTATCAGTCACTGCAAAGACCCCATGGGCCCAGATTTTTTGGTTCTGTTGGTCTCCTTGTGGAGACAGCATTGAAATTTCAATATCTAAAAGTTTTGGCGGCTACTGGGAAAGCTAATTGTGATACTCTTAACCTGAGGCTGCTCTTCTGACAGCTCAGTTTGCTCAAGATGAACCTGTTTCCTCAAAACAGGCTTTTTGCCTTTAACCCTTTCAGCCTGTACAGCCTTCTGCTCCTCCCTGCTCTTCAGCCTGCCCAGAACTTGACAAAGAAAGTGCTAGGAGCAAGGCTGGGAGGCAACTGTGGAGCATTCTGGCTCTTAGTTACCAGGTCATCTCTCTTTACCAATGAGCTTTTGCTTTCCAAGCATTTCAACTTCTACCTGCTAGTTTTCTAGTTGCATTGCCAACTTTCCAATGAAAGAAAACCAAAGAATCTCCTCTGGGAGTAAAGCGGAATCAAACAAGCGGTAGCAGCTGCAGTAAATCAAACAGTATGCTCGCATCCTGAAACAGTATATTCTCTCTGTACCCTACTGTCTCCCATACAGCATTACTCATGATTTTAATCCCCATGTTGGGAGCCATTTGTTGTAGCCATCTTTTATTTACATTTCTTATATCTTTTTCTCCCTACTCCACCCCAATCCCTTCTGACACTTAAATACCAGGTAAGAAAGAGAAAGTGTTAGTGTTAGTGTGAGAGGGAGAGGGAGCACAGTTCTTTCTTAGCTGCTTCCTGCTGGTCAGGGTCATTGGGTTCCTTGGAGCCAGTTCAATCCTCATTTCAGGACATCTTCAACATCTTGTCTCACAACAGCAACTAGGAGCAGCCTTGTTCTTTCCCCTCCACTCTCTGGGCTCTGGCATTTATTCTCTCTCCAGAGTTCTCAGATTCAAACTATCTGCAGCTGGCAAAGAGCTCCTCTCAGAGCACACATGAGGCAAATAGTCTGCTGCTGTGGACCATCTGAATCAGTCCCACATCCCACACTTGGGACCAAAACAAAACTGCGTTTGTATCCACAACACTCCTGGGCACCGGTTAATCTAGAGTAAGCTGCACTAAAAGAATAAAATACCAAGTTATAGAGATGTAATACAAAACAAACAAACAAAAAAGACAAATAGAAAATTTATGACATTTACTGAGTTAAATAACATACATTAAGATTAATTACAAATATTTTAACATCTTTTTTCTTTTTTTGGAATGTGTCTCCTGGACATATTCATGATGATCTCACATTTCATTGGCATTATTTATTGTTCTGGATCCTAAACAAGAAAGTTTGGAAGAACAGTACTCTCAGCTCTGTCTATAGACTGTGCCTCATCTGCTGGACAGGAAAAAAAAAACCTTAAAAATATCTTAGCAGAGAGGAGAAATTGGAGGTACCTAGCACACAAGATGCTAGAAAGCAACATGATAGAAGAGTCTATCCAAAGCAAGAAAATATGAAAGAGCAAAATCAATTACATTTTAAGTCCCCAAACATCTCATTAATTTAAACAAAGTAAAAACAACTATATAAATTCTAGGGAGTAAGAAAAAGTATTCTAATTTGTAGCAGAAAATCCAATTTTTAAAAATTTCAACTACATTAAAATACAGTAGATGGTTGTGGAAAGATGGCTCAAAGGTTAACAGCACTTGCTGCCTTTGCAGAGGATCGGGGTTCAACAGACATGATGACTCACAACCGTCTTTAACTCTAGTTCCAGAATACCCAGTGTCCTCAGGCTTCTGCAGGCATCAGACACACATGCAGTGTGCACACATACATGCAGATAAAACACTCATAAAATGAAATAAATAAGCTTTTAAATAGTAAAACTGGGAATTGGAATGTTGCTCCATTTCCACGGGTTGGTTTTTCTTTTCAACTATACAAGTCCTTCAGGGTGTCCTTGCCACTAAAGATTGGTATGCAGGGACATCCTGAGATTACACTTCTGAGTACAGCTGTCTGGAAGAAAATGAAACAGTTGTTATAAAACCACCAACATTTGCTTCCAGGGATAAAAGGGTGAAAAATGGATTTTCCAGGGTTGCATGCAGACTGTGCTCTGGGATGGATCTCTCAGCAGATGGATCCTGGTCATTGGGAAGCAAGCCAATTGTCTAATCGCTGCCCATGGGGGAATCCTAAGCACTCATAACTCCATCAAAAGGCAAATGTGCCAACTTGAACACAAGTGTTCTGGTTAATGATGCAGAATTATGTAAATGATCCACGAGGGGCTTAGATGTCTTGCTGGAGATAACTGTATTTGCATATATTCATCTGTTGCCTGTTACTATAACAAAATATCTGAGGCTGAGTAATTGCAAAGAAAAGTTTTATTTAGCTCACAGTTCTGGAGGCCCAACATCATACCTCTGTATTAGTTGTTTTTCTCGTTGCCTAGGAGTCTGTCTGTCTCTGCCTACCAAGTGCTAGGATTCCCTTGCATGCTATAGGATGGCTGCTGGACTGCAGGCATTATCCTTGTAATCCAAGTAATGAGAGACAGTATAAACAGCAAATAGGAAAACATATAGACAAAGCATTTTACTTTATATACATTTACTTATAAGTTTCTCCCAAATGCTCTAGCCTCCCATTGAGCACTTTTGGCCACAAAATGTGGATGGAGAAGGTAAAAACGTGTGTGTGTGTATGTGTGTGTGTGTGTGTGTGTGTGTGTGTGTGTGTGTTTTCTAGATATGTTGTTTATCTTTCTTCTGCCTAAAAAAAAAAAAATGATAAATGGGAGGTAGCTCACTGAGTATTCACATTGCAAACTTGAGGCTCTGAGTTCAGATCCTAAGCATCCACCTACAAGCTTTCAAATTTCACCTGCGACTGCTGGGAGGTGGAGACAGGAGGCACCCAGACAGCTTTCAGGCCAGCTAGTCTAACTGAATATTGAGCTCCTGGTACAGCGAGAGACCCTGTCTCCGAAAGGAGGGCAGGGATCGTGGAGGTGGTGAACTAATGCATACCTTCAACTCCAGCACTCAAGACACAGGGGTAGATGAGTCTAGGTGAGTCTGAGGCTGGCCAGGGCTACACAGTGTGGCTCTGTCTTAATAACAGTATTAACAATAATATAGACTAATAGAAAGTGCACACACAGGAATGCACACACATGCTTAAAACACCCACAAAGGGAGAAGGAATATTGGTGTAGGTAGCAGCTTCTGTCTAGGCTGTTGCCAATTTCTCCCGAAATGGACGTGTAGACACAGACACTACATGTCAGAGTTCATGGCGTATAGAGCAGAGGTGATTCCGACCGCACTAAACAGCCTTCACCTCTCTCTCTTTAGACTCCTATTAAGATGAAATGACAAGGTAAGGATCCCTTTACTGCAGGCCAGGCCAATGTAAGGTTTGTTAGTGCTTTTAGAAGGAGGAAATGCATGGTTTGAAGGCCCTGTCTGCTACACACTGACTCCCCCAGGTTCAAAGAGAGTGCCATAAGCGGCACGGCCTTAACTCTAGTCCTGAGTTGTGTTTAATCCATAACTCGTGAGAACCCACCCCCATACCTCCACCCCCACATTCCTTCAGTTTGCTGATACCATCTGGCCACATATCCAAGTGGTACAGGCTTTGATCCCAGCACTTGGGAGGCTAAGAGATCAAGATCCTGGGTCCTAGGCCAGCCTGGGAAACATAATGAGATCCGGCCTCAAATACACAAAAGCCTTTTATTTTACATCCACTAAGATGTGCTTAATTATAATCAGTGCACATGTAACCTGTATTTCAAATTAACCTCTAAGATCTGATAGAGGTACACAAGCCTGTCATCATCATGCTAAGGGCTTGAATGAGGGTGATTACAATGTGCTTCTTATAGATGAGAATAGAATGTGGGGCACATTTCTAGGAAGACAGGGATGCTGTTACTGGTCCTAATGCTTATTGATCCCCAAGTCTTTATATCTATAAATACCTGAATCTAGGTGCTGACAACCTCCTGCATGAGAATCTTAAGATTTTAGACTGAGTTATTTTGTTTTTTTCTTCACTTGAACAGTGTATATTGCATTAGTTAAAGAGAAAGCTAATTCTGCCAGGTAGAGACCCTACCTGAGGGCTGGAGTGATGACTCAGCAGTTAGAGCACACACTGCTCTTGTGGAGGACCCAGGTTTGATTCCCAGTACTCTGGGTACTTGGGAATAGGAGCTTGGGTCCAGCTCCATGAGATCTTATGCCCTCATTTTGCCTCTATGTGCCCTGCCTTCATGTGCACGTATGTACACACAGAAACACATACACACATAATGTAAAACAAAATACAATTTTTAAAGTGTGTAGTTGGTAGGTTAGTTCCTGTGCTATTGCCCTGAAGAGAAACCATGACCAAGGCAACTCTTATATAAAAAAGCATTTGCTGTGGGCTTACTTACAATTTTAGAGGGTGAGTCTGTGATCATCATGGTGGGAAGCAGACAAGCATGGAACTGGAATGGACAGGACAGAGTGAGCTTTCTAGCCACAGAGTTCCCCTTAATGACAAAGCCATTCCTGATCTGAAGAGACTAGTCAATGCCTGTGTTTGCAAAGGATTCACAGAGACAAGAGCAGTAATTAATACAAAGGTTGTGTGTGTGTGTGTGTGTGTGTGTGTGTGTGTGCATGTGTGTGTGTGTGTGTTGTGACCACTTTCAAATCTAAAGGGAAGACTTGCTAAAATAATTAGAGTTAGTGTGCACACATTCAAGGAACTAAAAGGGTGACACCATTGTCAACCTGGGCTGGTTATTATCACACAAAACAGACACATCATTCAGAATAGAGCAGAGACCATGTCCTTACCTGTCCTGTTTGCTGTGTAGCTCATCTCTGCCACTCCACTGGTTTCTAGACATCTATTACTTCCCACAGGTGGTGCTGTTCCAACCTCACCCATTTCTGGTCTCACACTGAAAATATGAAAGAAAGGAAATCCTTTTGTGTCTTATCAGATCCTATCTAACATAGATTATTCTGCTGCTAATTTTTTTTTCACATCAAATATCTTTATACTTCATCTAGTATGCTTTCCTGGTCCATTGCTATTACAGACCACTTGAGCCTGAATGACTTATCAAAAAAAAGTAATTTCTTCAATTGTTGGAAGTTCTTAAATCCAAGGCTGAGAAACCACATCTGGTAAGGGCCTGTGTCGAGTGAGGGTACTCTGCAGAGAGCTGAGGCACAGGGACAGGACAGAGTGAGCTTTCTAGCCACAGAGTTCCCCTTAATGACAAAGGCGTTCCTGATCTGAAGAGACTAGTCAATGCCTGTGCTTGCAGAGGACCTAGGCATGTTCCACAGCTCACAACTACCTGTAACTCCAGATCCAGGGGATCTGATGGCCTCATCTGATCTCTAGGGACAACTTTTTACATGTGGTGCCCATAGGCAGAAACAGGCAAACACATACACACATTAAATAAATAACCCTTTAAAAAGAAGCCATTCCTGCATTCCCTATGAATCTGCCCAGGGACTAATGAATGGATGTTCATGCTTCAGAGATCTGAACTCTTAAGATCACACTACTCAAGATCCATTAACATATGACACTGAAAATTGAGTTTCTGAAACATAAAATTTGAAGACACATTTAAACTGCAGCCTATGCTTACACCAAGACTGAACTGGTCCACAGACCATAAACAAAGGTGTGCTAGTCATGTCATGAGGCAGGTGGTGTCAGGCCTGTGACACTTTTATAGAAGAGACATTCCAGACCCTGGGATGCCACTAAAAGCTACTCTTTATTTAGTCTAACTTGGGATTTTGTCTTTTGGGGATTTTTAATAATTTTCTCACCTGTACCAATGAAATAAAACACTGGCTGAAAAGTCCCTAAGAATTAAGAATTGGCATCCAGGAAGACATGCCTAGCCTTGGGACAAAATACTAGAAAATGAGGTTCCTGGGTGTGACTTTCTGAAAAGGAAGGTGACAATGAATGTCTCCATTGTCATATTTCATTTCTCTAAGGATCTTGAGCTGTGCTCAGGCTCCATGTCTTCCCTTCAAAGGTATTTGTAACATACACTGAAGTGTCTTTTAACAGACAGAGAAGTGTCCTCAAAAAGTTTTTTTTTTTTTTTCAAAAGGAAAGATGTCTTTTTGTCTGGGCTTCAAAGCATTAGTTATCTTCCTTGTAAGACTGTTCACCTTAAAGTGACATGGGCCATGAAATACAGAGGTGCTGGCTGGCTTTTAGCTCTTCAAAGGCTGGTATATTTTCTGTATTCTGGGTTCATCAATGATATCCTTAACTGTATATTTAAATCTTAACCAAAGTAGGGGAAATGCTGATATTTTTAATAGGCCTTGTATGGTTTTAAAAATGTTTGAAACCACATATACTGTCCATTTGGAGACTTGATTGTACAAAAATCTAATTCTGACCTTCATCCTTGGAAACCAGAATGATAATCTCATCCATCAACTTGAATGGAACATGAGGACATACATATACAAGGCCAACTAGACCATGGGAACTGTAGTGTACTCCAGAGTTACTGATTGACTGATTCAAGATTAGCATATAGTACTGTGCAGGGAGAGGGCTTGTTGGAGGAGATAGGCTGTTGAGGGCATGCTAGTGAAAGGTTTCATTTGGTTCTGGGCTCTTCTTTTTGTTCTCTACTTCCTGGCTGCAGTAGCTGAACAGACTTACCACAAACTGCTGCTGCAGTAAAATAAAATAAAATAAAATAAAATAAAATAAAATAAAATCAGATTTTTTTTTTTAGTTTAGAAAAAGCATCTGTTCACACCACCATCCTGCCCTCCTTTTTTTAAATTTTCAGTGTATGTGTGTGTGTGTGTGTGTGTGTGTGTCTGTGTGTAGGTACCTGCTGAAGTCAGAAGAGGACGTCAGATCACCAGGAGCTGGGGTTACAGAAAGTTGTGAATTACTCAATGTAGGTTCTGGGAATGCAACTCAGGTCCTCTGCAAGAACAGTAATCTGTCTTAACCGCTGAGCCATTTCTCAGCCCTCATCCTGTCCCATCATCACCCTGGAATTTACACTCCCTATATTTGGAAGCTACCAGTATGTTAATGAAACAGACACTGTTTCCCTTTGGGTTTTTAAAAATGGGTGACAGGTACAATTCTCCACTGGATCTAACAGCCTGCAGGACTGAGTGAGGAGTCTCATAGTCACAACAGGAAAAGGCATAGAGCAAAGGCATCAATGAGGGGATACATTATATCATCTTCATGCTTTGAAAAGTTGCTTCCACACACAATCTACTACACACTACACACAAACTACTACACACAGGGAGGCTACTGCATGGGACAGAGCACAGAATAGACACAGTAGGTCAAAATAGAGTTGTTCATGGTGATGTTCACACCACCAAGCCAAAGCTGAGCTGTCTGTGATGCCGGCAGTAGGAAAGAAACGAAGAAAGAGAGGGAGAGAATGAGCATCCAAGTCTCAATTGGGCAAGCTCTTGGGAACCATAAGGAAGTTTCTTTGTTTTAATGTTAGCAAAGAAAGTAACTGAGAGCAGCCACAGCCTTTTCATTTCCTGTGTCTGCTTTCCATAGCTCTTTCTGCCTATAAAACTAACCTCTACTTTCAGCTCATTACCACACTCATCCTACTTACAAATTGAGCAGCTTCCCAATTCTGGAACTACAATACAACCAATGGAGATCTTTCAACTAAGATTATTACAATGCCAATGTTTGGCAACACTCAAACACTCTGCACAGAAGCAGAAGGGTAACAGAGAAAATTAACTGTTCATTTCCTCTGCTTCTTAAAACACACATCACCATTTCTCGCTTGACTGAATTTAGTAGTCTTTCCTGTCAAGTCACTGTCTGGGCTGTCTTTTAGAAATTAAACTGAAGAAATTAGCATTTCACGGAGCTTTTAGTATAATGTATTTCACACCCAGTAACCTGTGGGTTCAGCCTGCTGGGGTAAGCGCCCTGCCTGGCTTCCAGTGTTCACTGGAAAGACTGTTTCATAATTATTCTTGTGCCAGCACACTGAAAGGCATGTTGAATAAACTCGCTTCTGTTTCCCATAGAGCTTAACAAGAAGATGGTGGGATAACCTTGATGAAAATATCGTCCTGTTTTGCCATCCCAGACCTTCAGACTCTGAGAAAACAGAATAACGTTCAAAATTTTGGAAATAATTATGGAGATTAAATACCTAAGGAGAAGGAGACAGAGAGGACTATTTTTTTTTCCTATGATTTGTTTTCTGGCATGAGGTTTAACTCATTTTTCTTACAGCAGAATGTTGGCTCCAGCTAAAGGAAGTGTTTCCCCAAATACTGATTACCATTTGCGAATTCTGGCTTCTTCACAGTTGCTTTTGTGATTTGCACAAAACAGGAAGCTAAAGTGATTATGACTTCATATTTCAGCAAGCAGAGCTTGTGCAAACAAGAGTGAATGATTTGCACAATTGTGCACAGCTATCCCCAGAAACACAGCAACCCAGAGGAAACACTCACGGAACATATTTTTGATTAAAATTTCAGTTTCTATTTGCAATTAGAAAGACTTAGCTTTAGTGTGAGGTATTCACAGAAGTACAGAATGTTGTGGTCAGAAGGCATCATCATTTACTGAGGAGGAAAGTGAGAGAGCTGAAGAGACGAGCAAGGGAAGGTCACACTCAGCAAAAACCAGACAGAACTTCAGACTGCCATGTGAGCTTAAACGCTTTGCTTGTGTGTTCATGTGCATGCATAGGTAAGTGTTCATGTATATGCTCATGCATGTGGGCATATGTATATGTATGTATGTGTCTGTGTAAATGCATATTATAGTATCATTATCATGCAAGTATGTGTTGGCTAGAGGTCATCTTTAAATGTCTTTCCTCAGGAGTCATCCATTATTTTTTGAGGTAGGATTTCTTGCAGAGATTTGGAGCTATGTAGAATAGGCTGGTTTACCCAGAAGTCCCAAGGATCCTCCTTTATCTGTCTCCACAGTGTTGGGATTACAAATGCATACTGTACTACCTGGCTTTCTACCTGAGTCCTGAAGCTTGGACTCAGGTCCTCAGACTTGCATTGCAAGCACTTACTGACTGAGCTGCCTTTCTAGCCCCTGGATGAGACATGTCAATCCTGTACTTCACCATTTTGATTCTTGGGTATTCGTTGCTCTGCTGGAGTCCCAGTGTTCAGTTCAGGTACAAGCTATACAAGCTTTTACAACCCATCAAAAGATGATTTTTAAAATCATCAAGCAGAGGTTCTAGGTTATATCTATACGTGGTCCTTCGTTGGAGAAACAGTCTCATAAAGACCCCTGTGCCCAGATATATTTGGTCCTTGTGGAGCTTCTGTTCTCTCCAGGTCATATTAATTCCCCCTTCTTGCATATGATTCCGTGCACTCTGCTGAAGGTTTGGTTATGAGTCTCAGTATCTACTCTGATACACTGCTAGGTAGAGTCTTTCAGAGGCTCTCTGTGGTAGCCTCCTGTCCTGTTAGTTGCTTTCTCCTACTTTCAATGTCCATCCCATTTGTCTTTTTAAGTGAGAATTAATCATCTTACCCCGTGTCTTCTTTCTTGTTTATCTTCTTTAGGTGTATAGATTTCAGTATGTTTATCATATCTTATAGGTCTATGTAAGTGAGTATATACCATTTCTCTAACCAAGTACCATGTATGGATATAACCTAGAACCTCTGCTTGGATGTAGCCCATGGTAGCTCAGTATCCAAGTGTGTACCCTAGTAAGGGGAACAGGGACTATTTCTGACAGGAACTCAATGGCTGACTCTTTCCTCCCCCCCCCCGCCACCAAGGGAGGAGCAGCCCTGCTAGGCCACAGAGGAGGACTTTGCAGCCAGTCCTGAAGATACCTGATAAGCTAGGGTCAGATGAAAGGGGAGGAGGTCTTCCCCCTATCAGTGGACTTGGAAAGGGGCAGGGAGGAAATGAGGGAGGAAGGGTGGGATGGGGAGGGAATGAGGGAGTGGGATACAGCTGGGATACAGAGTTAATAAAATGTAACTAATATTAAAAATATAAAAAAGAATTTTAAAAAAATCATCACGCAATCACTCGTTGCAGTGTAAAATGGTGTGGGTGTGGTTTAAGGTGTGTCTTCCAAAGGCTTGTAACCTGAATACTTGGTCTCCAATGTTGAGAGCTGAGTGACCTTTAAGAGGAGAGCACTGTGAGAATTACATTACAAAGGGATCAGTGCAGTAGTTACAGAACTCTAGTCAGCTCCCACTAGAGTGGGTAGTTATGAAAAGATGGAGTCAGGCTCCCAACCTCTCTGACTTCCAGTCTCACCATGTGATGTGTGGACCCCAACCATCATGAATGCCATCCCCTGCTAAGGTCTGCCTTTAGAACTGTGAGATAAATGAGTACTCAGCCTCAGAGGCTTTGCTTCAGCTATAGAAGATGAAGATTTGTCACCAGGACCTCCACCTGGCTCCACTCAGGTCCCTGATCCTTGTGATCTCAATGGAAGAATAGAAGTAAGTTACACAGAAGACAGTACACAAGATAGGTAGTTTATTATAAAATGAAGGACAGCATTCGCTTTAATACCCTGCTGGGTAGTCTTTCAGAGGCCCTCTGTGGTAGGCTCCTGTCTTGTTTCTTGTTTTCACCTTCTTTCGATGTCTATCTCATTTGCCTTTCTGAATGAGGATTGAGCATCTTACCCAGGGTCCTCCTTCTTGATTAGCTTCTTTAGGTGTATAGACTTTAGTATGTTTATGCTATATTATACTTCTACTATCCACTTATAAGTGAGTATATACCACATGTGTCTTTCTGCTTCTGGGATACTTCACTTAGGGTGATCTTTTCAACTCCCATGATATGCCTGCAAATTTCATGATTTCCTTGTTTTTAATTGCTGAGTAGTATTCCATTGTGTAAATGTACCACAATTTCTGTATCCATTCCTCAATTGAGGAACATCCAGCCTGTTTCCAGATTCTGGCTATTACGAATAAAGCTACTATGAACATGGTTGAACAAATGCAGGGAATCTTATGAAAGAAGGAGATAGAAAGAACTGGAAGGGTCTGGAGCTCCACAAGGAGAACAGAACCAAAAATTCTGGTTCTAGGGCTCTTTTCTGAGACTGATACTCCAACCAAGGACCATTCATGAAGATAACCTAGAACCCCTGCACAGAGGTAGCCCATGGCAGTCAGTCTCCAAATGGGCTTCCTAGTAAGGGGAGCAGGGGCTGTCTCTGACGTGAACTCAGTGGCTGGCTCTTTGATCACCTCTTTCTGATGGGGAAGCAGCCTTACCAGGTCACAGAAGAAAACAATATCAGCAGTCCTGATGAGACCTGATAGGCTAGGGTCAGACGGAAGGGGAGGAGGGTCTCCCTTATCAGTGGTCTGGGGAAGGCATGGGAGGAGATGAGGGAGGAAGGGTGGGATTGAGAGGGGATGAGGGAGGGGGCTACAGCTTGGATACAAAGTAAATAAATTTTAATACATAAAAATATATTAAAAAAGAAAACAATAACAACAAACAAAGAGCAAAAGCAAGTGTGAGCAATGGCCTTAGAGAACACCTGCATTTCAGGAAAGCTTTGTACCTTCTTTTTATACTTTTTTTTTTTCTTGGTAGTGGATCTCATTTATTCAGGCTTGGCCACAAGCTCACTATCTAGCCAAGGATAGCCTTGAACTTTTGATTTTTTTGCCCCTACCTCTCAAGTGCTGTGATTACAGACGCAATCACCATGCTCTGTCTTGTGCTCCTGCTAGATCTGTTACCAGGCATGGCCGAAGATCAAATTTATGAGCACAGAGTCATCTGCAGCTATATGATCAACCAGCTCTCATGATAGTCATAGACTAGAGGAGCGACTACTGGTAACTGAATTCAAAACAGGCTTTCTTGACGTTATGATGATATTCCTCTGAATCTAGTCTTCTACACAGGAGAACATTGTGGACATTTAGAATTCTCATACTCTGATGTCTGAAGTCTGCTAAAATTGCTGAAATGTAAATCATATTTTTTATAAAGGCATGTAAGTACATATGGAACATTAAATTCAGTACTAAAGACCATGCCAATATCTCATGATGATCTAGAAAAACATATCTATTCTTGATAATTCTGACCTAAGAGAAGAGTAATTACTGATGGGGAGGAACTGGGGGAGGAGAGAAAAGGCAAACTCTAATCAAAATATATTATATGAGAAAAAACCTATTTCTAATGAAAGAGGTAATTGTTGTTTGGGTTGTTTTGTTTTGTTTTAATTAGTCTGAGACAGGGTCTCACTTTGTAGCCCTGGCTGGCCTGGAACTCACTGTATAGACCAGGCTGGCCTCAAACTCATAGAGATCTATATGCTTCTGCCTTTAGAGTGCTGGGATTGAGGGAATATGCCACCAAGGTTGGCAGGAATTGTTTTGTTAAGTGATTCATTTTCATAGAAAAAAGTCCTCTCAGAGAAAAATGTAACATTTTTTGGTCCTTGGAATAGATAAATAAATCTCTCTTTGTACCCAGAGTTAAGTCTAGGAGAAGCCACCATTTCCTAAAATAATTTCACTCATGCCAGGGAACCCTAATAAAAATATATAAAGTTATTATATTTTCACAAAATTATGGGGGAAGGCTTATCAACAATTGACTATTTTCCCTTATTCTTCATGGATAAGAATAAAATGGTCATTGTGATTCCCATAACAATGATGTCTGCTTTCTGTGTATCCAAATAAGAAAGCAGTACAGATATAATCTAGTTTCCATACACTCTAATACCCTGCACGATGATGGTGCAATTAAATCTACCTAAACTGCGCGTTTATCATAGACTCAACAAAGATATGGAGAGACTGTCATAGCAAACACTGTGTGCTAAAGTCATTGGAGAAATGAAGGAAAGGGCACTGTCTGTTTACCCAGAATGCTTTCAATGTCATGAGAGAAATACATTTGGTGGAAGAATCATCTTGATAACAAGAAAATAGAGGAGCATTATAAACCAACCTAGATGCAGATTATAGACAAGGTCCTTTCTCTCTAAATCAAACACATTTATATAAATGTCTATGTCAATGCTGAAATCACTCAAACACATTAGGTGTCCATCTTAACTAATGGTAAATATCAATATGGAACATGAAGATTCTGAAGTCGTGGTTTATAGAAGGCTCATGAGATTAACCGCAGAGGATACCGACACTGAACTAATAAGACAAGAGCAGAGAGGTGCCTTTCTTGCTGACAAGTATGCAGTCAGGAAGCAGAGAGAGATGAATGTTGGTACTCAGTACACTCTGTCATTTCCCGCTATTATTCAGTCCAAGCCCCTAGCCCATGGGATGCTGCCACCCTCTTTCAGGGTAGATCTTTCCTCCTGTATTAGTTACTTCTCTGTTACTGGGATAAAACACTGTAACCAAAAGTGAATTATGAGAAGAGAGTGTATTTGGATTTACAGTACCAGAGAGATAAGAGTCCTTCTTGGTGGGGAAGGATGACAGGAGGTAGGTATGCTGACCAGAAAAAGAAACGAAGAACTCACATCTTCAAATGCAACTAGAAGCAGAGAAAACTGACTGGAGGTAACAAAAACCTGTAAGCTCCCAGAGCCAGCCTCAGCCCTGCACTCCCTCCACAAGGCTCTGCTTCTTCAAGTTTCCACAACCTCCCGAAACAGTGCCCATAACCACAGACCAAGGGTTCAAACACACTGCACGACTCTATGTTTACAGGAGACATTCTCATTCAGACTACCACAGTGGGATTTAAAGTTCAGATCCCCAGAATCTACATGAAAGCCAGCCTCAGTGGTGGGCATCTGTAAACCCATAGCTGGAAGGGGGGAGATTAGAGGATCCAGCCGGTCTTCCTAAGTCAGTGAGCTCGAGGATCAGTGATGGGCCTGTCTCAAGAAAAGGGTGGGGCATGACTGAGGAAGGTAATCAACACTGACATCCTGTGTGCACCCACATAAACACATCCGTGGTGTACCAGATGTACACCACACATATAAAAGAGCAGCCATATGGAAATATTTTTATTTCAACACTGGAGACCTTTGATGCAACAGATTTAAACAGAGTCCATTTTGCACATACATGCTATAAACCTAATGGATCACACATTCCATGACATAACATATACCCAAGAAAAATAAAGGCAGATGATCTGTAAAAAAGAATACACAAACATTCATCCAAGCATTGTCTACATTATCCTCCAAAGTTGAAAACTATCCAAATGTCTACCAAGCCTGGAATGGATAAACAAAACATGGCATATCCATACCACAGTTTATTCATGAATAACATAAACACCAGATTGATTCATGTTATAGCAAAGATGAACCTTGAAAACATTATTTCAAATGCCAGAAGACAGTCACAAAATTTTGCATAGCCTTTGTTCTATTTATTAGATGCTTCATATAGAAAGCAAATCTACACACATAGAAAATAGATTAGTGCTTGCCGGACCCTGGGGACCAAGAGGAGGAACACTGTCAGCTAACGACCCTGGCTAGTTTTTAGAACAATGTGAATGGTTTAACTTTTGCTTTGGGCCGTGATCCTGGAAGTGGCCTGGCAGAGATGAAGGTTTTCTAAAGAGACACTTGCAGCCCTCCCTCCAGCTTTCAGATTGTTTGAACAAAGAAACCCCCAAAACTAGAATTTCACCAGGAATCTCATATTGGAAGAAGAGAAAGCCTAAAGCTTGAGCCAGCTTCAGGGGGAAAAAAAAACAGAATCGACATTTGTTAGACCATTTTACAGAAGAGACAGTGATAGGTCAGTTCTGGGCAAGACGACTCGTTGAGCAGGATTGCTGAGGATGGCATAACTGTGGCTTAGACTGAATCGTTAAAGCTACTTCAAGAAACCAAAAATGGACTTTGGGGGCTCCCTTGATCTCTTTGTCCCTCTTCCCACTGTAGTCACATGGAATACATCTCCTTTTATGTTTGTTTGTTTGTTTGTTTGTTTTTCACGATATTGTGATTCATTAGTTAATTTTAATCTTATGTGCATTGGTGTTTTGCCTGCACTTATGTCTTCATGAGGGTGTTGATCCTGGGATTACAGACAGCTGTGGGCTGCCATGTGGGTACTTGGAATTGGACCTGAGTCCTCAGGTAGAGCGGTCAGTGCTCTTAACTGCTGAGCTATGTTTCCAGCCTACCTTTTCACTATTATTGTGACTGTTTTAATTTGCCAATTTAAAATATATGGCCAAAAATGGGCTTGCTGTTGCTATGGCATAGTCTGTGACCTTGCTATGGCATAGTCTGTGACTGTGATTGTGGTTAAGAAAAAAAAAAAAAAAAAAAAAGGTACAAGTCTGTTGATATATTACAAACCATTCAAGTATGTATTTTAAACAGACATATATGAGTCACATCACAATAAAGCTATGAAAATTAGTACAAAACATCTCACCCCATGATTCCATTCTCACTCTATTTGCCATCTGAGTCTAAAAACATTTTTTCTACCCCAGACCTCACTATTTTCCTCTCTTGAAATATCTTCATCATGTTACATAGAACTCAAGTCCAGCCACAAACAAATCTCTTCCTGAACCCTCTTTTCCTTTCACAGTCTCTTCAAACTCCAGCCTTGGCTAAAAATCAAATTTTCTCTGAATCAGTTTCCCTTGAGAGGTTTCAAAGACTTGATTTTTTTTTTAATTTTATATGTGTTTCATGCTTCAAGACCTGTGGTTTTCCTAAATTATCAACTTTCTTAAGTACTTAACTAAATTTTTTAAGAGAATGTACATTATTAGAGTCCATTTTGATCTGTAGGTCTGTGACTGACACTGCATGTCCTGGGAATGGCTGCCACCAGCACGGACATCCAAGTAGCCATGCTGGCAGGAGTGAGCATCTTCTGAACAGACCCATGGGCTCCAAGAAATTGAAATTTCTCCAGGAATTCCAGGACAGGCAAAGGAAACAGCCTGGGAACCTTGAGTTAGCCTCAGGGAGAGTTTTCTCTGGGAAATAAATTTCACACAGTTCTAATAGTTTGTCAGACCACCTTGCAAGAGGCACTAAAGCTGGGACCGTGCAGGAACCACACCTTAACCAGGACTGCATACTTCTTACCCTCCATTTAAACCTAAACCTCATATCAGAACTCTAGAACTGACTTAGGTGGGTGCAGGATGGATTGCTTGGCCCACTTTCTTCATTTTTCTTCCTAGTGTGGCCATGTTAAAGAAATCTCCCTTCTTTCTCTTTAACTATCTTTCCTCTTTAATTGGCCTATAGAGGATCATGCTAAGCCTAGCTTAGTAAGGCTTCCAGGGCCCAGACTTTGATCCTATCCACTTCTATAATATCAGCTTAAAATCAGCTTCATCTTCATCCCAACCTAAGCCTCACCCCCAACAACAGAGACACCATCTGTACCTATAGGAATAGCCCAACACAGCTGAAATTCTCAACAAAGCCCACTCCTTGACTCCCAAAGCCTTCCTGTGACTCTCCATAGGACATCACACAGCTTACGTCTGAGACGGTAAAGTTAGCAAACAGGCTACACCCACCTTGGAAGCCAACACAGGATGATTTGGGCACAGAATTCCACGGTTCATATATCCACTGTGTAGTCTTCCCACTCCGCATGGCTTCCCCTCTTGGATCCATATAATCTTACTCAGAAGAGAGACCCGAGGCAAGAGACAGAGCTGCACCGAGCCTCACAAAGCCTGAAATCTAGAATAGAAACTCATTCACCTGAGCCTGAAGCTGCTACTGTCCTTATACTACACCACGGATAGACATATTTGAAAGTTTCCACAGGGAGACAAATATTCTTTTCTGTGAATGAGATTTTAGAAGAGATATTAATGCTATAGACAGGCAGATAGCAGCATGACTTGACTCCTTTCTTACAGGGTGGGGAGGAAGTGGGGTGAGGAGGAGATTGAGAATATCCTCCTTTTGGCCCTCAGTTGGCTGTTGCTGGGATGGCCAGTTGAAAAACCATAGTTGAAAAATGTCAGCTGACAGAAAAACACCCTCTTTAGCTGGTCATTACTGGGGGTTTGTAGGGTGGAAGAGCAGCAGGGTTCTAGAGGAACACGTGACTTTTATTCCAAAGTACCCCAGGCTTTTGAAATTTTCACACAGTTTCACTAAAAAGGAGGACATTTACAAAAATGCACGGCCATTGCCAACAGTACTTCCTGACATGAAACCAGCTCATTGACTGGTTTTGCAAGTGAAATTCCTTTTATCTTGGAACTTGACAGTGGAACAGAGGAAGCCACAGCAGATTCATCTGCAAACATCATCCTTAAGCATACTTTAATCTGCTCGCTCAGCTTGTCTCTGGTTTGGCAAATGCCTCCTGCTGCTACGAATCAATAACAAAAGGTATAAAATTGGTCCTCTGATGTTGAAACACATGTCTAAAGTCACTCGTAATCAGAGAAGCATGCATTAGATCCACATTGAGATAGCATTTTTTTCTTATCAGATTTTTTGAAGAAGCATGATAGCACATTCTTTTGCAGGCCTGTGAGGGAGTATTTGCTGCCTTTCAATCCAGTTGGTCAGGGTTCCTGGATCTGTCCCGATTACTGACCCATCACAAACTCTACGAAAACAAAAGTCTGATGTGTTTTAGATGGAAAACATGGGAAGGCTGTCTATCATTGCAAGTACAATCTAAATAGCTGCCATGGTTAATCCGCAATTGTCAACTGGACAGGTTTAGAATCCCCGTCGGAACACACTTCTGGGTGTATCTATGAGGGCATCTCCAGATAGTTTTAACTGAAGAGGACAAAACTCTACGCTGAATGGGCACTACCCCTTGGGTTGGACCCCCTAAAATAAAATGGACAAAGTGAGCTAAGTGGCATTCATCTTTCTCCTCCTGACTGCAGATGCAACTTGGCCAGCTGCCTCACTCCTGCTGCCCAAACCCTCCCCATGATGAACCGCACCCCAAAGCTGCAAGCCAGAATTAATCCCTGACTTCCTGGAGTTGTTCTTGGTGGATATTTTGTTGTAGCAATACAAAAAGTAATTAATATGATGAGAAAAGTAGCTAACACACTGCTCATACAAAGCAAATTCATTGAATAATTTAAGGTGAATGTGCATACTGTAGTTCATGTGTGTGGGGTGGTGGGTGTGGGTGTGTATTTGAGTCGAGAGGCCAGTGAGGTGGATCAGTAGAGAAAGGGATTGCTGTCAACCAGAGTTTGATACTCAGGACCCACCTGGTAGAAGGAGAAAAATGGGAAGAAATTCCCAAATTTTCCTCTGATCTCCAGACATATTTATAGCATGTACATGGAACACACACACACACACACACACACACACACACACACACACATACACACACTACATAAACATAATGAAATAAATTTTAAAGAGATTGGGGAAGAGGCACATGAGCCGATGACCAGGTGTTTTCTGACATACTGTGAGGCAAAGCTAAGCAGGGTACAAGTGATTTTCATAATTCTTTATGTAAAAAACAGAGGGGGGGTAAATTTTACCTGCATTTGTAAAGAAATACTGGAAGTATGTAGCAGAATCTAAGGAACCAGTTTACCTAAAGAGGATGTGCACTACAGCAGTGGGGAGATGGAAGGAATGGGAATGAGTGCTGACAAATCTTAGAATCTATCTTTTTTTGTAGGCTCCTAACCCTTCAAACCTTAATCAGATTCCACACACAAAATGTAGAACCAGATGAACTCAACCAGATGCCAGAGGCAACACTCAGACCAGGACATAAGCACACACTGAAAAGGTGAGGGAGAGGAAGAAGTGACCCTGATCACTTCGGGAAACAGTGTGTTGGTTAAATATCATGAAGCAAAGAGACTTCTATGTGAAAATGTTATCTAGTGAGTAATGTTGCCTCTTACGAGGGAGTGGCTTAGAGACTCGGAATATACTCTGTTCACAGAAGGGCTGGGCTAAGAAAGGAACAAACAAAGAGGAGACAGCCAACTATACCTGTGCTGAGAAACCAAGGGGCATATTTCATACACATCACACAATGGAAGGCCAGAACGATGCCTGTGTGGGTTTGGAATGAGTGGGTAGAGGAAAGCAGAATATCTCTTTTACTGTATGTAAGCATTCTGCATAAAGAGAGTGTTTGCAACAAAGAACTTCAACAGGGGCTGGTGAAAAGGCTCAGCAGTAAAGTGTGTTTGTTCTTCCAGAGGGCCCGATTCAGCTCCAACTACACACGTGGTGGGCTCACAACCATCTGTAACCCCATTCCAAGGGATTTATAGCCCTCTTCTGGCTTTTGTGGGAACTGCGCATACATGAAGCACAGGCATTCATGTAGGCAAAATACCCATACATATAAAACAAAATAAATTTTAAAAACTTTTTTTTTTCAGAAAGAAATTCAACAGGCACCACCTTATTCAAATGATCATGGGGACATGGCATATTGTAAAATAGATTAATAACAGTGTTCTAGGTATAACACACAAAAATAATATAGCAGTTCTATGACATTTCTGAAAAAATGACCAACCCTAATCTAAAAATGAGAAAACTCCAGATGGTGAGTTTTAAGAACATTCTACAAAATAAGTGACTAGTACTTTCTGGAAGTAGTATCAGAGCTGATGAGAAATCTTGGTAGCTGTAGTATTTGTGGTATGAGCTTAAAGACCTCAGCTGTATCCCAATGGAAATAAAAAATAAAAAAATAAAAAAATAAAAAAACAGCCAGAAAAATGTTTACACATGCGTAATTCCAGCACAGAGGGTGCAGGGGAAGGAGGATCCCTGGAGCTCATTGACTGGCCAGCCAGCCAAAGATAAAAGACTCAGGACAATGAGAGAACATGCTTCACAAAACAAGGTGGACTATTCCTGAGGAATGATACCTAGACACCTGCGATTGTCCTTTGCAACACACACTCATGTGCGCACACACACTCCCGCACATAACACACCAGAGTGTTACCAATGACTAGGAAGGCTGAAACACTACAATCATCTGAGGAGATGAAGAACAACCAACTAGCAAGGCAAGACTACACTAGCTGCAAGAACAAAAGGGCAAATTTAAATAAGGTCCATAACTACGTATACAAAATAATATCAATGCCAGTTTTCTGGTCTTAATAATCATGCTGTAGCCACAGCCAGTTGTCACATTAGAAGTAGACTGAAGGATGTAAAAGAACCTTCTGGAAATCAAAAGGTAGCTTCATCTAGGAAAGTGTCTTAGCTTCTTTCTATCTGTATCTGCGGGCTGGTGTGTGTGAATTTTGAAGGGCCATCTTCTCTTTTACACTCCAATGGCTATATGTGTTTAAGAATTTTAGAGACTACGCTGGGACCTCTTGAGGTTTTCTAAAGTTCTGGACAGGGTAAGAGAAGGAAGAGGGGAGAGGAGAGGAAGCATGTGTCCCAGCTAAAGCGAGCAGGAGCATCAGAATGGCCACCATGAACTGTCAGAAACATTTGTAACATGGGGACAGTAAAATAATACCCTTTGTCAAAAGAAATTTACTATACTACCAAAACTGGAAAGTGCGCTAGCTGTCAGTGTTGTAGCTACAGAGCTTAGCAGGAGGTCTAGTTCTCTACTAAGATAACAGCCCTCGTCAGCAGCGCTAACACAGTCAAGTGCCTCTAGTCACATTGTTCAGTGTCGCTTAGCAGAGGAGTCTGAAGGGATGGAATCCAGGTGACAGCCATGCTTTAAGGATGAGAACACAGGGACTTCACTCAAATCTCAACTCACCTGGGTAGCGCCTGCTGACCCTATTTGGCTCAGGAGGCTTCCAGCCTTGCCCCTGGTCCCCTGCCTTGGAATGTCACAGCACTGAGGGTACTGTGGCATACCAGTCTGTTGTCTATCCACACCTATTCTGCATTCCAACAAGTATCACAGCAGCAGCAAAGAAAATCACAGCCAACTTTTTTGAGGTAGAGGAGGAGAAAAAAAAACACTCTAGAGAGAGTCCAGTTAGAAAAGAACCCAAACTGGATGAGAATTCAATTTTATCTCGGCCAAGTGAGACACAGACACTTCAGCTGTGACATTTAGTTTTAATTGTCAACTCAACCCAGTCTAAAATCACCAGGGAAATTGTCTAGATCAAGCTGGCCTGTAAGCATGTTCATACTGGATTATCTTGATGGTGTTCACTGAGGTGTGATTACCTGCTCACCATGGGTGACACCAATCCCTAGGCAACCCTGAACTGGGTAAAAGTGGAGAGATTTAGCTGAGTGAAAGCAAGCATGCATTCTCTCTCTCTCTCTCTCTCTCTCTCTCTTCTTTCTTGTAAATGTGACTGCTGCTTCAAGTTCCTGCTGCCTTTACTTCCCCGGTGAGAGACTTGAACCTGGGGTTGTGAGCCAAATAAACCCTTCTTGCCTAAGTTTTGTTGTTTTTTTTGTTTTGTTTTGTTTTTTGTTTTTCGGTTTTTTTTTTTATATATATCGAGGTTGTTTTTAACCTACAGCGAGGAAGCTAAAGAGCAGCTCAAACTTGATATTTTTCTTTTATACAGCAGGGTAAGAGTGATGAGGGGCTAAAAGAGTTCAATTGTTAATATTCAAATTCTCATATCTAAGCCTATCTGGGGAAAAAAAAATCCTCTCAAAATGTTAGCATAGCCCTCCTCTCCAGTTCTCTTGATTGTCAGCCCCCTTCAATTTCCCCCATCCTTTATCTTTCCACATAATTATTTTATCTATGAATATTTGATGACAGTTTGCAAGCAATCCACTTTCAAAAGCTCTTTTCAGAATGTGCCTCTGAGTTTAATAATCTTAATGGGCCAGCCTATTTTTATGCCAAAGAGCTCGAAGTCTTGTTATCTACTCAAGTGAGCTTGTTTGTTAGAATCACAATCTCAGCAAGAAGAGTCACTTAAAGGACTCCCCCCCCCTTTTTTTTTCTTCAGCTCTAATAATTATAATAGTCATTGATGACAAACTTCAAAAGTAAAATCAACTTTTAAATAATGTTGGAACTCTTAACTTTTTCACCGAGAGTATTTTTTTAATTTTGTAGCTTAAAAAACAGACAAACCAACCAACCAACCACAAATGCTCTATCCTTATACAGATACTATAATTGTTAGATATGATATTGCCATTGTGCTTGAAAAAGAGAGGTTTTTCTCTTCCATAAATTAAGATAGTTTGTAGAGGGTAATTTCTTCTTTTTAAAAGTATAACAATTTGGGCTGGTAAGATGGCTCAGCAGGCAAAAGCATTCACCACCAAGCTTGATGACCTGAGTTCCCCGGGTAGAAGGACAGACCTGACTTCTGCAAGTTGTCCTCTGATCTCCATACTCATGCCAGAGCAAACATTCACCTGAAAGATGTATCACACACACGCATATACCATACACACACAGTATCACACACACATATAAATAAGCAAATAATTTTTAAAAATATACAACGCTTTGAGACTAGGATTTAAGTTCCCTCATGCAGTGCTGGTCTAGCATGTATGAAGTTCCAGTTTTGATTCTCAGTACTGCCAAAAATAAATAAACAAGCAACAGCTTTAACGTCTGGTTAGTAAAGCATACACACACAAAAACACAAATTTGAATGAACTAAATACAGTGACTGTTTTATAACTCCTTTATGCAACTCCTTGTAACAAATTCTGAGACAGAGATGAATGGAGCTGTTGGGGGTGGGGGTGTCTGGATGAAAGCATGAGTTATGGGAAGATATTGAGAGGCTGAATAGGACCAGAAACTAAATAGAACATATGAACACTGAGAACCAGGGTTTCAGAAAACTGAGAAACTCTCTCTCTCTCCATCTTCATATCTGTCATCATCATCCTATACTAGGTGCCAAGCTTTCTTTACATGTCAGATGATACCAAAGCCTTTGAAGAGTGTTGCAGGTTTTTCCCAAGACCCAGCCTAACATGGCTCCATCTTTATACTTGTATCTTTTGCCAAGACTCAGAGAAACCATGGTCTCACTTTTCTTTTAGAATTCCACATTTAGATGTTTGCTAGCTTCAAATATGGTTCTTAAGAAGACTGTCCATTTAACAGTCCTTGATCACCCCCCAACTCTTTGTCCTTTGCCATTGCTGAGCTTGAAACTTTACCACACATACAACACAACACCGCTGAAAATTAAAAGAAATTAAAAGAAGTGGCAAACAAGAGCATCATTAGGATTCATCTTGGAGAAGTAAACAGAAACAGTTTAAAGGCAGAAGAGCACATGAGCACTGGAATGGATGTTCCCTGTGTACACAGAATCATATGGCTTTCTATTCAGCGATGATCTCATTACTCCTCTTATGCAACGAGTAATATTTAAGTCACCACAAGACTCTAAATGCTGCTTAGTTAGGGTGAATGTAAAATATTTTCATGTCCATCTATATGCAATACTTGAGACATTTAATTGAGGTTGTGTCCAACTATAACTATTTAGATTCCATGAATATAAAAATAGTGCCAGACCAATATGTTTTTATTTCATTTTACATCTTTTTTTGTAGCCTCATCCCTCATCACCTCCCAGTCCCACTCCTTTTCTCCCCCACCTCCTCACCCACCCCCCTGCGCCTCCTGGGTCCTCTTTGAAAAGGGGAGCTCCCTTTCCCATCCAGCCCAGCTCATTAAGTTGCATAAGAACTAAGCTTGTCCTCTTCACCTGTGGCCTAGAAAGGCAGTCCCACTGGTTGATGCTTCAGCCTCAGCAAGCCCCTCTAGGCCTGCTTAGTTGGATCTGTTGGTCTTCTTGTGGAGTTCCTGTCACCTCCAGGTCCTTTTCTATTTCCTCCCACTCTTCCACAAGATGTCCTACACATCACTCAATGTTTTGCTGTGAGTCTCAGCACCTTTTTTGAGGCACTGCTGGTTACAGCCTCTCAGAGGACAACTCTGTCAGGCTCCTGTCTGCGAGTTTAGCAGAGTATAGTTCCTAGTGTCAGGGGTTGGCACTTTGATTGGGCCAAGCATTGTATGGACATTCCCTAAATATTTGCTCTATCTGCACATCTTGTAAGGAGGGTAAATTTTCAGTTGAAGTTTTTGTGGTTGGGCTGGTGTTCCCCTCTCTCTGCTAGGAAACTACTCGAGTTACTAGGTGCCCTGTTCAGTCTCTATGGCCTCTGCTACCAGGAATCTCTGCTTGAGTCCCCCTCATTTCCTCCCAGGAGCCTACCCTGACTTAGGTTTCCAGCTTGTCACAGAAATACCCCCCCTCAGTTTCTCTTTTCTCTACAGTCCTTCTGTCCTCTCACTCTTGCTCTACCCAGGTCTGTTCTTAACCCTCTTAACTCTCTGTACCTCCTCTCCTACCTTGCTCCTTCTCTTCAGCCACTACCTCTGTCTATTCTATTTCCCTTTCTGAGTGAGATTTATACATCTTAGCTTGGTTCCTCTTTGATACTTATCGTCTTTGAGTCTGTGCCTGATAGTGCGCTTATCCTATAAAATATGGCTAAAATCCACTTATAAATGAATACATACCATGTGTGTCTTTCTGAGCCTGGGTTACCTCATTCAGGATGATCTTTTCTAGCTCCATCCATTTGCCTGCAAATTTCATGATTTCTTTCTTTTTAAAAGCTAAGTAGTATTTCATTGTGTAAATGTGCCACCGTTTCTGTACCTATTCTTTGGTTGAGAAACATCTAGGTTGTTTCCAGATTCTGGCTATTGTGAATAAAGCAGCTATGAACATAGTTCAGCAAGTGTTCTTGTTGTATGGGTAGTCATTTGGATACCAGGAATGGTATAGCTGGGTCTTGAGGTAAAGTTATTCCCAACTTTCTGAGAAAGCACCAGACTGATTTCCAAAGTGTTAATACCACCCTACACTCCCGCCAGCAATGGAGGAGTGTTCCCCTTTCTCCACACCCTCACCAGCATGTTCTATCACTTGAAATTTTGATCTTAGCCATTCTGACCAGTGTGAAATGGAATCTCAGAGTCATTTTGATTTGCATTTCCCTGATGACTAAGAAAGTTGAACATTTCTTTAAGTGCTTATTGGCCATTTGAAATTCATCTGTTGAGAAATCTCTGTTTAGTTCTGTGCCCCATTTTTTAATTGGGTTATTTTGTTTATTGGTGTTTGATTTCTTGAGTTCATTATATATTTTGGATATTAGCCCTTTGTCAGATGCAGGATTGGTAAAGATCTTTTTCCAATCTGTAGACTACTGTTAAGCTCTATTGGCAGTGTTTTTTTGCCTTGTAGAAACTTTTCAGTTTCAAGAGGTCTCATTTATTAATTGTTGATCTTAGATCTTGAGCCGTTAGTGTTTTCTGAAGAAAGTTGTACTTGCTGTTTCTATAAAGCTCTCTTTCTCCCTGTCATGTGACTAGCCTCTATGCTGGATTGACTCAATGGGTATGGCATTTTAATTTTCCTGCTCTTCTCCGTTCTCTGCTATTGGGCAGCTGCCAAAATTATAGCCTGCCTACACTGAGCTTTTTCCCCTTTCAAACTTTAATAAAACTGTTTCCCATTTTTTGTTTATTAATGACACTAAGAACCCCAATTTCTTCAGTTATGTTGTCTGACAACCATAAAGGGATCCCCCAGAATTTCAAGTAACCCTTGCTGGTGCTATTTTCTTGAAACTGCTTGGAGCAGGAGGCTGGGATGAGAACAAACTGTGTCTAGCTTTTCCTGTGTATCTTCTGTCTGCAAGTTCCTTAGCTCTGCCCTGCCCAGGCTGCTCTTCAGGGCCTGAGAAAAGTTGCTTCACACATGCTCATCTTCTTACAGAAATTCACTATGAGAACAAGTAGTGAATAACTCTTCACCTCTTCATAATTTTCTGAAAGAAAGAAAGAAAGAAAGAAAGAAAGAAAGAAAGAAAGAAAGAAAGCGATTGCCCCAATTTCTGTATTTATTTGGGACTTATTATAATCCTTAATCGCACAAAGCTTTCACGAGCCATCAGAGCTGAAAATGCACAGCAATATACCTGTGCACAGATGGCCCTCCAGCACAGCACTTCAGGATTTGTTCCCACCCATCTCCACAGCTGAGTGCATTATGCGCCTCAGGTGGAGCCTATGCATTTACAAAGTTCCTCCCTGTTCATCACAGTGGTTCTCAACCTTCTAATACTGTGACCCTTTAATACAATTCCCCATATAGTGGTACATATGCAATTCCCCATAAAATTGTTTTCATTGCTACTTTATGGCCATAATTTTGCTACTGTTATGAAACATAATATAAATATCTGATATGTGGGATATCTGATACACAAAGGCCTCTAAAAGGGTCATACAATCCCCAAAGGGGTTGCAACCCACAGGCGGAGAACCTATGGCTTAAAAGGAAGTATGTTATAAACACAATTATGCATCGATCCATTTGTTTGAAGCAAGACTCTGAGCCTCATTCTTCCCCCTTCTGGGCTAGGTTGTTCTCAATATTATGGATATGCCATTTTGTATTCAACCAGTCTGCTTGTAATTGGCATCTCAATCATTTTCAGTTTTGCGCTATTATAAATAATGCTGAGAACATCAGTCCTTGCCAGGGTGTCGCTGAAAGATTCCAAATAGTAAGATTTTGGGGCCAAATGAAAGATTCTCTTTATTCAGTATCTGATTTCTCTACAATTTTTACATGTTATACAGTATATATACTTCAAATAAACAGTGATTGAGACATACTGGGTCTGGAAGCCAACCCCTTCTGGCTATGTCCCTGGTGGAAGGACTGAGGAAAGCAAACCAGAGAGCAAAAGCAACATCCCTATCTGCATTCAGGTCAAGGCAAAACCACAACCTGATCAAAGCTATGCGACAGGAGCATAGGGGCTGAACTGAAACAACAAGATCAGCCTATGAAAGACGGCAGTTTGTGGACAATGAATGAAACCCCCTCTGTACCTGGCCTCATCTAATAAGCAGAGGATGCAGGGGACAAGCCCAACCATGCACACAGCAGGAGTGGATGCTGCAAATGCCTTATAAAGTGATGTGTACATCAGAGCCGGAAGACTGTCTAGCTTTCCCCTCCACTCTCTCATCTACGCCCATCCTCAGAGTGTTTGCCCTTTCTTAAGTAAACTGCCCCTGTTTTGCTTGTGTCCTTACTAAAATCTTTTGCCCTGAGAAATAATCGTTTGGAATCTTATGACCTTGGAACTCAGATCTATGCCCACGGTAAGCATAGCTCACCTTTCCCTTTTCTACATCTCTTTATGTGATGCCATCCAAACTCCTGACCGTGCTTTCACTGACACTCTGAACCTGCTCATTCTTTCTCTGACCTCCATGCCTGGTTTAGAGGCATAACTTTCTTTCCATCTAGCTTACCGTAGCTGTCAGCCAGGATTTACAGCTTGTCTACCTTGATGTCTCCTTCAAACTCTAATGAAATCATCCTTGAGCTTCTCCCGGCTTCATTTCTTAATTCTTTTATGAGTGAGGCTAAGAACCCAAAAAGAAACCTCTGTTTCCCAGTCACTTCTGCAACAACTACTAGCCAGTATCAGATTCTACTGGGTAAAAACCATACACATAGGTCAGGAGTTCTGAGTGGCTCTCTGTTCATATTGAACTGTGTCCCCCAAATGAACTCCTCTTCTTTCCCTTCCTGCTATCCTCTAGTAAATTATTTTACCAACCTAGGACTCCAAACTACCACAAAAATATACAATATTTGATGGCATGTTGACATGTTCCCTCCCTATGTCCCTTGACATAGGAAACTTGGTGAACTATGTTGAAATTTGAAGACAACTGACCATCCCTCACTGGGGCTGCTCCTTCTTCAGGCCTCAAAATCTCTGTTTTATTTATGAAAGCTTTAAAACCCTGAGCACAGTGGTTCCCAACCTTCCTATTGTTTCAAGCCTTCATATTGTGATGACACCAACAATAAAATTGTTTCACTTTTTATGTTACCTCACAGCTTAAAACTTTATGCCCGTGGGTAAAGTTGCTTCTCACTAACATGGTGACCTGAGATCCATGGAAACCACATGATGGAAGCAGGGAACAGACTTCTGTAAGTTATCCTCTGAACTCCACATGCTCTCACCAGTGTGTGTGTGTATGCCTTCAAATGCATACACACACACACAATTAATGATGATGATAATAAACAAACTTTTAAAAATATTTTATATAATGACTGTAACTTTTGTCCCATCTAGTTTCTTCTAAATTGTCATTTTCTGAACTTTATCTTTACTTGTTGTATATTCCCCCAAGTCTCACATAATATTTGGTAAACACAGACAAAATAAAAAAAAAATTAATATTACTTTGGACCATAAAGTTAGCTAAGGGCCTTTTGTTGTATCGGGAAGGTTCTGACTTCTCATTTGTATCATTATTTTTAATTATTATTATTACTTTTAAAATGTTGTATGGGTGTCTGTGCACATGTCTACATGTGTGTGTAGAGGTCAGAGAACAACTCAAAGTCGTTAGTTCTCTCCTTTCATCACATAGATTCTGGGACCTGAACTCTTGTCAGACTTGGTGGCAGGTGCCTTTACCCACTAAGGCACCTGGCTTATCATTTCTGATAAATGATCATTTATTTATTCTCTAATACCTTTGTCTCTAGTTGCAAATAATTTCCATCATTATGAATACATAGGGGCTAAACGTCTTTTATTTTCTATGAGAACATAATAACTTGGAAGCTTCAAGATCTATTTTCACATCTGAAGAACAAAATCTGTGGGGAAGGAACACAGAGAGGTATGTGCGGAAAAACAAACCAATGTTTGACTTTAGCAGCGACTGGCGAAGGCCTGTGCCATGCAAGAAGAAGCGAGACAGTGCTGGGGTGTCTTTTCTGTTGCTGTGACAACGTACCCAGACCAAAAACAAAAACAAAACAAACAACAACGGAACAACTTAATGAAGGAAGAGTTGATTTTGGCTCACAGCTCCAGGGCACAGTCCGTCATGACAGAAAAGACATGGCAGCAGGACTGTGAGGCACCCAGGCACAGGGCATCAGAGGTTAGGAAGCAGAGGGTGGTGAATACTGATGCTCAGTTCCCTTTCTCCTTCTAGCCACCCAGGGACCCAGCCCATAGAACCGTGTTGACCACATTTAGGGTATATCTTCCCATCCTGATTAATCCAGTCAAGAAAATGCCTTACAGAGAGAGGCCCCGAGGTGATTAGATGTCCTATCAAGTTGACAAGGGATAGAAATCACCACATGTAACAACATGAAGACACAGGGTGAGGAGAGAAAATGAGAGATGGTGATATGGGCACAGAATGATAGCATCAGTATATAAACAGTAACAAATTCGCTGGAGAATTTGATCAAAGCACAGAACCTGAGACATAACCCTTAAGGAAAACACACACACACACACACACACACACACACAAGGAATTTGTCAAAAAAAATGGCAGTAATTTTAGGCTATGGGTCAATTAGCCACACTAGCTAGCAGCAATGTTTTCCTTTCTCCCTAGTCTCAAAGATACTGGCACGTACCCAGCACTTATGCACTTCAGATTATCCTTATCTGAAGCGCTCAGTTTATTCTAGGATCCTTGTTGCTACAGGGAGAGACAAAGCCCTGCTCTGTGCCTGTGTGTGAATCTATAATGCTCTAAGACACACACACATACACACACACACATGCACACACACACACACCAGGTACTTGGGTCCCAAAATTTTCACTTCCTTGAAGAATGTTACAAACTTCAGTATCCCAAACTCTGGAACATTGGAGGGCTACTAGTACAATGGGGGCAAGCCAATGAAATATGCCTGTCCTCGATACCTCTATCACATCCTATAATCATGTATTAACAAGACACCTTCTTTCCATACCTCCTTCCATTCCCAAAAAGCCTTAAGATCACCTTCTTCACTTTTGGGGAAGACCCAAATTCCTTTCTCTTTTGACCATCCCCCATCCCACATTTTCTGACATTAAATAAGTCATGTGATCTTGAGTGCTCTGAATTGAATTTAAGAACTTACAACTAGTGGACAAATACTGGCAATTAATTAGCTGTGACTTACTTTTGTGAAACCTTGAATGATTCTCTTAAATAACATCAAAACAACTTAAACGTGGGGAGAAAATAATCCCTGAGCCTATAGATTTTCTCACAAGGACATCACAGAAGATGAAGAGTTGATAATGTTATTGATTGAAACAATCCCTCCACAGAGCACAATACCAATAATAACCAAAAGAACAAGAAATCACAGAGATGCATACACAGATCAATGTAGCAAACTGTCAAATTTTGCACGTAAATTTTTGTACACAACTTATTCTTTGAAAAAAATATGCATTCAGCCCCTGAGAATGTGATCAATGGGAAAAATCACATGCGATGTGCACAAATAACACAAAGATACGTCAAGAGACAAAGCTCAAGATACCAGAGAAAACCAAGCCATCTCCTTACTAAGTTAGCGTATCTGAATAATTTAAAAGGTTATGACCTATTAAAATCTTTGTGTGAAAAGCATCACCAAGGATTTGGGAACATTGAGCGACATGTGGTCAGTTGAATGATGGATTGTTAAATAGCAGGTCTATCTTGCTAGACTCTTCTAAACACATCCACATGCATACATAGAAATACCTTCTAAACACACTCACACATATGTTATGAAACTTGGGGTCATATCCAGTTCCCCAAGCCAGGTTCCGCCATTTATCCTCAGTAAGCCAATCAAAAGCACCAAGTTAAAAGGAAATCTATTAATATGGTTGCATTGGGAAGAGAGACAAAAGAAAGCCAAAATGGTGGCTCAGTGGTTAAAAGCACTTTTTGCTCTTTAGAGAGGGCCTAGGTTTGATTCCCAGCACCAACATGGTGTTTCAATCTCCCATAACCTTAGTTCCATAGAATCGGATACTTACTTTTGACCTCCTCAGTCACCAAGCACACACACGGTACTCACATATATGTGTAGGAAAACGCAAAAGATAAAATTAATAATTCTAATTTTAAAAATTAAACATATATCTATATTTTACAGGGATCCAATGAACCTCAGAAGTACATCTTCCTGGAGTTCTGAAGTGAGATTAAAGTTTCAACAGAGGAACAAGAATATGTATATCTCAGCAGTCCTAGTAAAGGTGTGGTCCCAGTCACCACTGACCCATCTTATCGAGTGAGGTGGTATCAGTACAAGAAATACACAACTCTCATTTTAAAGTGAATAAGAGATAGCTTATTCTGGAGCCGTTTTTAGTGACCATGACATGGGAACACAGAATGAGCTTATTCCAAATTCTGTGTTCCAACATGGAGACATTTTCAAGAAGTTTTAATTTTACAGAAAAAAGAAAGTCATAAACCAAGGCAAGTTTAAATCATAGTGGTAGCTATACCAAAGATGTTGTTACAACAAGATGGGGAAAGCCTTTCTATGGTCCTAAGGTGCTTTACATGGTGACAATCTCAGGTCTGAGGTTGATAGAAGCTACCGGCTTTCTAAGTTTAGAGATCCCAAATGCTTTTATCTATTAGTCACAGGATGTTAGTTCTGACACAGAGGTGGAAAAGAACACTGTTCCTGGGGCTAAAACTAGCTCAAGATAAGGTAATTAGCATCTGAACCTGCAACATCCCAGCCTCTTCACATCACTGCAGTTCTAACAAGTCAGTCAGTCTCTCCATACACAGTTTCTTCCTGGGAAGCCCTTTTTACAGTGGTACCCCTGGCAAAGGCCCATTTATTCTTTTGATATGAGAATCTCAGGGAAATTTCCATGTCTCTGAAGCCTACTGTTGAATAGTCTGATGAAATTTGGAATTTCTCCAAGAGGCTCATGAAGTAAAAAAGGGAAAGTATGAGACTTTGTGCCAGCCAGAGGAGGAGCTTGTCTTCCAGCAAGAGGTTTCACAAAATTCTCACATCAGACCACCAGGTAGGAGAAACTGAGCTCCAGACAATGATGATGAATAAGTTGACACCATGAGCAGAACTACTTAGTGATGTCTATCTAAACTTCTACTCAAAACTAAAATTTATGTCAAGAGCCTGAAGATAGACACATGGGGTATGAGAGGACACTGGACCTCTTTGTTCATCTTCCCAATATGGTCCTATTGACTACATCTCCATTTCCTGTTTTGTTTTGTTTTTCCTATCCCTTGTGTTGGGGACAAATTAAATCATGACGCTTAGGCGCACGACAGATCTTATAGGAAGGAGGTTTATTAAATGAAGATGTAGAGAGAGAGAGAGAAGGTAGAGCAGGACATGATGGGGAGAAAGAGAGGGGAGGCACCCCGAGAGAAAGGGGAGAGCAAGAGGGGGCAAGAGGCAAGAGAAGCAAGAGAGAAGAGGCCAGGAGCAAGAGAAAGAACACATGGCAGATTGTTCCCTTTTAAGGAGCAAGGTAACCATGCCTTCCAGGTGTAACCACCTGGAGGGCAACATGATAACATCATAAGTTGCTAGGCAACCAAGGAGCAGGTTTAGTTCCAAAATCCTAAAACCTTGCCTATTTAATTGGCCTATGGCATACCCTGCCTAGCTTGTTAGGGCTTCCAGGCCCTGTGTCTGATCCTAGTCAGTAAGTGAAAGGGGCTATTTCTAATCCCATAACATTGAATAATAAATGGCATTATCATCAATGCAGAAAGAAAGCCCTATCCTAAGCTCTCGCATACCAGGGAGCAATTACAAATGTTCTTTGAAATAAAGCAAGCCTTCAATCGTTCTAAGAGACAAAAGGAAGAGGACTTCTTCATAAGCTTTGCCCACACTGAATTTTTTTAGCTGGAAGATATCTATGGCTGAGGAAGTGTAGTTCATCAGTCAAGTAAGCATATTGTACTGTAGCTTTACAATAAAGCTGTCAATATTAACAGAATTACATAAAGCAATTAGGAGCTAATCAGGGATACTGAAATTATCTTCTCTTCTATGGAATTCTTGAGTTTATTCTGCAACCATGGGGGTATCACAAATGCCGATGGGTAACTTCACAATGCCACATAAGCACAGCAAAATCCTAGCATAGTATTTAGGCAAAAACCTATGCTTCTTCTTACTAATGTGAAAACAGCTTCAAATCACTGAAGGCTGAGTGACAGGATGAGATGCCGCATCTCACACCGACTATTGTATCCTGCTGATTCTCAAATTAAAGCCAAACAAAGGAATTTAACAAACTCACAAAGACCCACAATCAAAGGCACTCCTCTGTGGGTTGAAAAATAAACTGTAATTGCTGTTTGTTTTAAACTCCTATTGAAGAGTACATGTGAAGTCTTTCCAGGGAGAAAAAAATATATAACTTTTCTTCCTTGAGTCTTGCTGCTGACTGCTCCTGGATGATATGAAAGAATTCATTATAAACTTTATGCATCATTTAATAATGTTTTGGTATTGAAATGTTGATTTTAACCCCCAACTGTTTTTATGAAAAGCTCTTAGGTCATGTAAATTTAAAATGCAGGTGAGAACATACCATGAGTAATTGTGTGTATGGGGGACATTTTATCAAACTGGCCATACAAAAATCTACTTCCACCAGCTTATGTGCAGCAAATCAAAACAATTCTTTTTTACATATGCATACACATACGTCTGTTGTTTGTGTGGGCACCAGTGCCCAGAAGAGGACATCTGATCAACTGAAGCTGGAATCCAGGTAGTTGTGAGTGGCCTGATGTGTGTGCTGGGAAACAAACTGGGGTCTTCTGCAAGAGCAGAAAGTATTTTGACCACTGAGTCATCTCTCCATTCCCCACCTAAGTCTTTTCTTTTTAAATCCCAATAGTTAGTTACTTAATTTTTGTGTTGAGTATTAAATCTCAGACCTTGTGTAAATCAAATATTCTACCCCAAGCTACATTCTTGGGATTGTTTTAATGTTTTGTTTTGTTTTCAAGACATAGTCTCACTAAATTGCCCAGGCTGGCCTTCGGACTAGTATTCTATGACCTCTGCCTCCAGAATAGCTGGGAAGACAAGGCCTGTGCCATCAGGCCCAGCTAATTAGTTTATTTTAAATGCCCTCTTTGCTATGATGATTTTTTTCCCTAGTAATGCTAAAATTGTACTGTGCAGATTGAAATCCTGGGTTGTAGTTTTTTTTTTCCTACTTCACCATCATCCTGTTCCATTTACACACATCCGGCTGTACACACAGGCATTTAACAAGCATCCTACATTCTACATTCACTACACCATTCATTCACTGCTAAGTTCTCTGAAAGTGGATACTGTTGTCTGTGGGTTTGCTTCCTGCCCTGCTACTACCATGCTTTTCTGAGGACTCCTCTGTCATACATCTGGGATGAACATTCCACAATCCCTTTACTCATGCACCTTCATGACTCTAAAGCCAGAACAACATGGAAGACACTGCAGAATTCCAATTTAGGGTGAGCCCTGGAATCCTTGAATCGCATTTCTAGAAGTTCTCCTTTGTTGTTGATTTTTAAGGTGGAAAATCTCTTAGGTCTTTTATTTTTATAAATTGGAAGCTTAGGTTGGTGGGGTCTTGGCCTAAGGGTACCCTTCCCTTTATTCCATTTTGGATCAGGCCTCTCTTTCAGGAAAGGCCTTGGATTCAACATTAAATTCCTTGATGCCCTTTTTCTCTTTAATCTATGTACTTTGTATTCCAATTTGCCCCCACTTGCTCCTTCTTTTTGGAGATAAACACCTCTACACAAGAGTGGTTACTAACAACCGTGCGATAGAGCCAACATTAAACCGTCTTGAAATCTCCTCTGCCAAAGGTATTAGTCCATTACCCTTCCATTCAATCTCAGGAAAATTTGTAGGACAAGTGCAAAGATCAGCCACACTCCTTGCCAAAACATCACAAAAATACTTCCTAATATGATTCCCCTTTGAAGCCTTCTGAGCTGGGCCTCCACAATACACATCTCTCCTAACACTACTATTTTCAAGATCCTACTAGAATGGTCCATTAAAGCTCTGTTTAAGTATTTAACTGCTTTTTTTAGCCCAAAGTTCCAAGTCCTTTATATTCATTCAAAAACAAACAAACAAACAAAACACATGGTTAGGGCTGACACCTCAGTAGCTCACTCCTTAGTGAGAACTTTTGTCTTTGTTACATTTTTATTGCTGTGATAATCAATATATTGATATATATTGACCAAGGCAGCATATAAAAGAAAGAATTTAACTTGGGCTTATAGTTTCTGAGGGTTAGAGTCCATGATGGTAGAGCAAAGAAATAGGTGAGAGCTTACATCTTGATTACAACCAGAAGGCAAAAGAGACCACATTGGGGTTATATGAGTCTTTTGAAACTTCGAAGCCTGCCCCAGTGACACACCTCCTCCAACAAGTCCATACTTCCTAATTTCTCCCAAATAGTTCCACCAACTGGGGACCAAGTATTCAATGTGTTTCCAAGTGAGTATAAAACATATAACCTAAGGGAGCCGTTCTCACTTAAACCATCACATGGAAATAAATCTCTAAGTATACCTGTGAGACAGAAATTAAATCAAATGAGGAAGACCTTTGGGCACCATTGCATGGGCTAAGGTCCTGGACCACATAAAAAGAAGAACCGGCATTTATCACTGTATTCCTGTACAAATCCAGGGATGGATCTGACTAAGGTAGCAAGGGAATCAAGAAAAGACAAATACAAACAAACAGATGGACAGAAAGCTGGGGTCTAGTGGCCTGGGTTCTCTGCTGGAGAAGCGTTGTTTATTGTATAGAGTTCAACGTGGAGGCAAGGTTATTGCTTCCAGATGGAAAAGAAGGCAGGCTATTGCAAACATAGATAAGAAAGCAAGGTTTGTGGTATTTAGCTGAATAAGGAGGCAGGCTTATTCCTGTAAATTCGGTTAAACACATGACTGTTAGAGACAAAGAGAAGTAGATAAAGATTGAAAATCAGTTCTGGAGGTGAAAACTTTTAAAACAAGAAACTTGAAGGAAAGAGAGACAAGGGCCAGGGGGCTGCAAAATTGTTCAGTGGACAAAGGTGCCTGTTGCCGAGCCTGATGAGTTCAGTTCAAACCTTGAAACCAACAAGGTGGAAAGAAAGAACTGATTTCTATAAGAAGTCCTCTTACCTCCACATGAGTATAACAATACTGGTGCATATGGAGACACACACACAGACATACAATGGATGCACGCACACACACAAACATTCACATAGGCACACACATACACAATGAACTTTTTAAAAGAGTAAAAGGGAATCATGACATTTTCAAATATGATTAAATGTGAGACCTTGCTACCTGAGACTCTAAGGCAGATATAAATCAATGAACTCTCAAAGGACGTGCATAAACACAATGATTGTAATTAGCACTTATCCAAGGCATTTAGGGAAGTATTATGTAATTAATGCTTGGAGGAACAGGTGAGTCCATGCAAAAGAATTTCTTTGCAATATTTTGCTTCAAACAGAATCCTTCCTACTTGTTCTTGTGTTTCTTTTTCTAAATATTTTGTTTTGATTCTACTGTAAATGTTTATTTTATTTTTTATTTTTATTCACTGAATATCCTGTTTGGGAAAATCTGAGCTTTATGTACCTGGATGTCCATTTGGCAAATTTTCCATTATTATTTTAAGGAAGTTTCTACTCCTTTCTTTATTCTTCTCCTGGAATCTCCACTGTGAAACCTTGCTGCATTTAGTGACACCACCCCTGGCCCAGAACTCGCTCCATCTTTGTACACATGTCCGTCCTTTTGTCTCAACAATTTCAAATGGCCTATGTTCAAGTTCATAGATACTTTCCTCTGTGTGAGTGAGTCTTTGCTAAATCTACTAAACTTCTTATTTCATTCCTGTTTTCACTGGCTCTGGGGTATTTGTTTGTTTTTTTTTAATTTTTCTTTTGCATTTCTAGCTCCACAGACTACAGTTTTCCTGGTAATGCTGAGTTTTCTATACGCATTATCTTGCAGCCCACTATGCTTCCTTAAGACAGCTATTTATTTCTACTTGTGGATACATACAGACATCTACTTCTTTTATGTATGTATTTAAAATTTTAATTTTGTAAAAATTTTCATATATACATATATTTTGGTTATTTTTAACCCCATCTATAACCTTGTCTCATTTCCTCAGTTCTCTCTGAACTTTCTTTTCCTGGTGTTCCTTTCATGTTTTCATGTCTTTAAAGTTTTTTTTTTAATTTTTATTTTATATGGGGCTCAGTGGGCAAATGTAACTACCATCAATCCTCATGACCCAAATTAAATCTTCAAGAATCACATGGTGGGAGGAGAAGGAAGAATCCTCAAATTGTCATCTGATCCCCACTCATACTCTGTGACAGATATGTAAACACACACATACACACACACACACACACACACACACACACACACACAAAACACACTGACATGCACTCACGCACACACATGTGCAAGCACCCGCACCCACACCTGCACACACACATACACATACATATAACACAATGAATAAGTATGTAACAAATAAAAAAAAAAACCCTGAATCATTTGGTAAATATTAAGTGAGTTAAAATTTAAGGTATTTTTCCTGTGCTTATTCTGCCTACCTGGCATCACCCATGAAACTAAGTCTCTTTCCTAGCTGACTTAACAGCTTTAATGACAACCAGAGGACAAGGCAGGTTTATAGCTAGCTCTTCTCTCCTGCTACTTTAATCTTTTTATAAATTTTTATGCAAATCCCAAAAGTTTCCCATTATAGCTCTAAAGCTAGAACACTTTAAAGATTTATTTTGCTCTTAATCATGTGTGTATGTGTGGGTTTGTAGATGTGAGTGAAGGTACCTGTGGAGACTATAAAGGTCGTTGAATCCCCTGTACATGGAGTTACAAGTGGTTGTGGACCACCTGACATGGGTTCTAGGACTGAACTCCTGTCCTCGTGGAAGGCAGAGAACACTCAACGGCAGAGCCATTTCTGCAGCCCCTCACCATTTTAATACACCAACTTCTGTATCCCTTTAAAGATCATCTGGCTCTTTAACTCCCGTTTTTCCATACATTCTAGAACCACCTTGTGAATTTCCTAAGAGTTAAGCATTTGATTGAGATTACACTGAGCCTGTTTTTTAACAATGTTTTGTCTTACTGCCTAGGAATATGATTCAACCCTCCCTTTATAAGGGCTGAATTATTCTCAGCAGTATTTTGCAGTGTTTTGCTGTAAAAAAAAAAATAATACATTGACTTAAATCATAGATGTTGAATTTTTAGTGCTGCTGAGAACTACATTTCATTTCTAAGTTATACATTGATGCGATTTGAAGCGGAATTGAGTTTTATGGTGTTGGTCTTATGCCCTAATGGTCTTGCCAAATGCTTCCTACGCTGAGTAGGGCCTTTTTCAGGCTCTGTAGTGGTCATGGCATGAGTAATGCTTTTAATGACACCAACTTTTAATTGTTGGAAGCTTCAGAAGTCATCTTATATGACAAAGGAAAATAAAACACTGTAGATGTGATTAAAGTATATCATGAATTACTGCAATGATGTCTGCACACAATTGCTTGTGTTCTTCAAAATGCAGGCTCAGGCCCAGATAAGGCCTTATGAAGACAGAGAAGAGACAGGGTAGAGGAAACTGGCAGTGAAGACTGGAGCAGTGAGGCTCTAAGCCAAACAACACTTAGGCCAACAGATCCTGGAAGCCAAGAAACAGATCCTCTCTGTAGAGGACTGTAGAGGAGACATAGTGCTAATGACATGGGAATTTGGGCCCAGAGAAATACCAAAATAATTGTCATGTTTTTTACCTGCCTCAATGCTTCTGTGTCATGATGGACTTTTATTCTGTCTGGAATTTTTAATTAATTAATTAATTTTTTAATTCACTGTACATCCTAGTTGTAGCCCCATCCCTCCTTATCCATTACCTCTTAGTCCCATCCTCCCTCCTCTGCCCTCCATCCTCCCTCCTCTTCGCTCCCCCTCACTCTATCCTCAGAAGAGGAGGCTCCCCTTTCCCATTCACCCAGCTCATCAAGTCACATCAGGATTGAGTATGTCTTGATGAGGCAGTGCCGCCAGAAGGAAGTGATCAAAAAACTGACAAGAGAGTCTGTCAAATGCAGGCCCTGCTTCCCTTGCTGAAGACCCACTTGCAGCTCCTGTCTACTCTGGGCCCTTTTATATTCCCCTTCTTGGTGTTTGATTGCTCGAGATCATTATATACTTTGGATATTAGCCCTTTGTAAGATGTAGGGTTGGTGAAGATCTTTTCCCAATCTGTAGGCTGTCATTTCATTCTGTTAATAGTGTCCTTTGTCTTACAGAAGCTTTTTAGTTTCATGAGGTCCCATTTATTGATTGTTGATCTTAGAGCCTGAGCTGTTGGTGTTCTGTTCAGGAAGTTGTCTCCTGTGCCAATACGTTCAAGGCTCTTTCACACTTTCTCTTCTAACAGGTTTAGTGTAGTTTAATCTGCTGTTATACTGAGGTCTTTGATCCATCTGGACTTTACTTTTGTGCAGGGAGATAAATATGGATCTATTTGCATTTTTCTACATGTAGACATCCAGTTAGACCAGCAGCCCATCTGTAATTTGTGTGTATATGTGTGTGTGTATGTGTCCTTCCCAGCCTTTGTCTATTTTTTTAATTTTTAATTTTTATATTAATTACAGCTTATTTATTTTATATTCCATCTGCAGCACTGTCCCTCAATTCCTCCCAATCCCACTCTTCCTCACTCAGCTGCTCCCATGCCCCTCTCCAAGTCCAATGATAGGGAAGGTCCTCCTCCCTTTCCATCTGACCCTAGCCTATCAGGTCTTATCAGGATTGGATGTATTGTCTTCCTCTGTGGCCTGGTAAGGCTGCTTTCCCATCAGGGGGAGGTGATCAAAGAGCCAGCCCCTGAGTTCATGCCAGAGACAGTCCCTGTTCCCATTACTCTAGGGAACCCACTTAAAGACTGAGCTGCCATGGGCTACATCTATTCAGGGGTTCTAGGTTATCTCCATGCATGGTCCTTGGTTGGAGTATCAGTCTCAGAAAAGAGCCCTGTGACCAGAATTTTTGGTTCTGTTGCTCTCCCTATGGAGCTCCTATCCCCTCCAGGTCTTTCTCTCTCCTCCTTCTTTCATAAGATTCCCTGCACTCTGCTCAAAGTTTGGCTGTGAGTCTCAGCATCTGCTTTGATATCCTGCTGGGTAGAGTCTTTCAGAGAACCTCTGTGGTAGGCTCCTGTCCTGTTCCCTGTTTCCTTCCTCTTCTAATGTCCATCTCGTTTGCCTTTCTGAGTATGGATTGATTACCTTACCCAGGGTCCTCCTTCTTGCTTAGCTTCTTTAGGTATACAGATTTTAGAATGTTTATCCTATATTATTTTCTAATATCTACTTATAAGTGAGTATATACCATGTGTGTCTTTCTGCTTCTGGGATACCTCGCTCAGGATGATCTTTTCCAGTTCCCACCATTTGCCTGCAAATTTCATGATTTCCTTGTTTTTAATTGCTGAGTAGTATTCCATTGTGTAAATGTACCACAATTTCTGTATCCATTCCCTAGCTGAGGGACATCTGAGTTGTTTCCAGATTCTAGTTATTACAGTAAAGCTGCTAAGAACATGGTTAAGTGAATGTCCTTGTTGTGTACTTGAGTATATTTTGTATATATGCCTAGGAGTGGTATAGCTGAATCTTGATTCTGACAATTAGCTATTCCTAATTGTCTGAGATAGTGCCAGATTGATTTCCAAAGTGCTTGTACAAGTTTACATTCCCACCAGCAATGTAGGAGGGTTCCCCTTTCTCCACATCCTCTCCAACATATGTTGTCACTTGAGTTTTTGATGTTAGCCATTCTGATGTGTGTAAGGTAAAATCTCAGGGTCATTTTGATTTCCATTTTTTGGAGCATTTCTTTAAGTGTTTCTCTGCCATTTGATATTTCTCTACAGAGAATTCTCTGTTTAGCTCTGTACCCCATTTTTTAATTGGATTACTAGATCTGTTTCTTTTTAACTTCTTGAGTTCTTTATATAGTCTGAATATCAGCCCTCTGTCAGATATAGGGTTTCCCAGTCTGTAGGCTTGTTTTGTTTTGTTTTGTTTCTGACGACAGTGTCCTTTGCTTTACAGAAGCTTTTCAGTTTCATGAGGTCCCATTGATTGATTGTTGATCCCATCTGGAACTTTGAGCTTGGATAAATTCTTTCCTTCTAAATTGCTTTGGTCACAGTGCTTTATCACAGCAACTGTAAAGAAACCAATATATTAGTGTTATGTGTGTGTGTGTGTGTGTGTGTGTGTATGGGTGTGTATGTATACGTGTGTATGTGTATACACGTGTGTATGTTTGCATATATACATGTGTATATGTATGGTGTGTGTGTGTGTGAGCTTGCGCATGTGAGTTCGTGCATGTGTGTGTGTATGCGCACGTGCAGACACATGCACACTATTCTATTATATACATATACAGCATACAATCTGCAAATATTAATAATGGTTTTATTTCTTACTCTTCAAATTCTATGCTGTTTCTTACCCAATGTCTTGCAGTTCTCATGTAATGTTTAATAGAAGTGTGGAGGGCATGTGTCTTTTTCTTGTTCTTAATATTTGAAGGAAGGAGTTTCAATGACTACTTTTTCAGTTTGTTTATTTCTGTTGGACATTTTCTTGTTAATATTTCTTATTAATAAAAAAAGAAGAAAGAAAGACAGACAAATCTGGTCTTGTGCAGTTTGATCTTGTTAATAAAATTTTCAAAAAACATTGAGTGTTCTTAAAAGCAACAATCTTACCTCAATCACAAACATATATGTTAATCTTGGATGACAGCTAGAATTATATCATAGCCTCCTATGTATTACTGGCCTTTCTAGTGACTTCTTTTTTAATTAAATTTTTATTTTTTATGTTAAAAAACAATTTGAGTAAATCATTTCAGTTTCAAGTTTGTTGGCAGGCTATTTTTAATTTTATATATTTTAATTAATATAAGATTACTTCACTCTTCTCCCCTTCCTTTTCTTTCCCCAACGCCTCTAGGCTATTTTTTTTTATTTCCCAAGTGGAGGTAGTATTTGCAAGCCACTTCCTCCTCATTATTATTATGCTTATTAAAGAAATAATATTATTTTTTTCTTTGCTATGTTCATCTGGTGACATGTACTGTCTGATTATTTTAATGTGAAAGTAACATTGATCTATGAAGACAAATTGTACTTGATCACCTATGCTGTACATTCTATGTTCTAAGTTTTAAGTCACCAACAGCTTATTAAGCATTTCTTCATGTCGGGCTGGAGAGATAGCTCAGCAGTTAAGAACCAGTACCGGTCCTGCAAAGAACTTGAGTGTGTTTCCCAGAGCCCACACTAGGAGGCTCAAAACCACTGTAACTCCAACTCTAGGGGCTCTGACGGCAACTTCTGGTCTCCACGGGCATTTGCGTTCAGTGTACATACTACACACAGACATTAAAAAAAAATTACATAATTTGGAAGGCAGTTTTTCCTTCTCTACACTTGGAACAAACTTATGAACTATCGCTAATACTTGTTCCAGAACACTTCTAGAATTAATTAATTCATAAAGCCATCTGGATCTGAAGTTGGTGTTAGAAAAGTCTTTTTAAAGTAATATTTTATTAATTCTTCTAGAACTTCATACAATGTATTTTAATCATATTCCCCCCAGCTCTTCTCATACACACTCTCACCTTTCTACCTTCTCAACTTTTGTGTTTTCTTTTTTTTCTTTTTTTAATTTTTCCACTCTGAATATAGTTTGTGCTGCCTAATATTCTTGGCACTGGAGGCCTGTCCTAGAGTGTGGGCCAACTACCAGGGGTAACATCATTAACACAAAAACCAAAACAAAACAAAAACTTATTGTCTTTTCTCAGCATCTATCAAATGCCAATAGAGTCTAAGTTAATGGAAGGATTTTGTCCACTTTTCCCCATTTCATGCTGGGATTTTGTCTGGCTTGTGCTTGCACAGTTTTTATGTATACTATTACACCTACTGTGAGCTCAAATGTGCTACCATTCTGTTGTATTCCAGGAAACACTGCTTCCTTGAAGTTATCCACAACTTTTGGCTCTTGGATTCTTTCTTCTCTGTCATCAGGAAAGCTCTCTGAGCCTCAGGGTTAGTGGGATAATATGGAAGTCTGATTTAGGACTGAGCTCTCTGCAGTCTCTTGTTCTCAGCATGAGAACAAGAACAGTCGAGGATTTCTATGTTAACATCTATGTTCATAGATGACAATCTACGGAACCAGCTTTTCTTATGAGGCCTGAGATATGCATTGATCTATGGATTAGCAATAAGTTATTCGGGGTCAGTAATAACTATGTCCATTTGATAGAATAATAGCATTAAGTTCTATAATTAATTTAGTCGCAGGTTCTTGGCCCTGATAACAGTGCTAGGTATGAGTTCTATCTTGTGAAGTAGGCCTTAGGTCGAATTAGAAAGTGATCGCTACTTCTATAACATTTGTGTCACCACTACACTGCTGGACATGTATTGCCAGGCCATTGGTTGTTGTCGAGTTTATAGCTGGGTAAGGTTACACTTTCACTTTATACTTTTTACTTTTTTCCTCTGGTACTGTACATAAGTACCTTCTAGCACTGTGAACACTAGCCATTAAGGATGATGCTTGATTTCTCAGTGTTCTGTGACTCAAGTGTGTGGTATACTCTGCAATATCTAATAGATACATAAGGCTTATTTGGAGTCTCAACTCTTATCGTCAGTTTGGAGTTGTATTCTTTTTTAAAAACTTGGTTATATCTCATCTGCTAAATTTATCACATAATGCTGTTTGTGATATTTTCTTTATTATTATTTATAGTTTATTTACTTTGTATCCCAGTTGTAGCCCCCTCCCTCATTTCCTCCCAGCTTCACCCCTTCCCCCTTCCTCCCTATCTCTCTTCCTTAGTCCACTGCTAGGTGAAGTCCTCCTCGTCTACTGTCTGGACTCTAGCTAATCAGGTCCCATCAGGACTGTCTGGATTCTCTTCCTCTGCGGACTGGCTAGTTTGTTCCACCAGGGAGAAGTGATCAAGGAGCAGGCAACCAAGTTCATGTGAGAGACTGTCTCTTTTCACCTTACTAGGGAACCCACATGGGCTACATCTGAGCAGGGGGTCTAGGTCCTCTCTATGTACAGTCTTGGGCTGATGCATCAGTCTCTGCAGTCCCCCTTGGGCCCTGTTTATTTTTGGCTTTGTTGGTCTCCTTGTGTGGCTCCTGTCCCCTCCAGGTCCTTTTATATTCACCTTTTTTCCATCAGACTCCCTGCATGCTGTCCAAAGTTTGGCTGTGTGTTTCTGCATATGATTCGATCCCCTGCTGGGTGGAGTCTTTTAGAGGACATCTGTGGTAGGTTCCTGTCCTATTCCCTCTCTTCTACCACTTCTGTTGTCTACCTTTTTCCCTTCTGAAAGAGAATTAAGCATGTTCACGATATTCTAATTTCCCTTATCTAGTGAGATTCGCACAGTATTTCACTTCCCTTATCTAATGAGATTTGCATAGTATCTTTCTAAAGGTTTAGTTCCAGCTATCCTGATGCCTCAGAACTTGGAAAAATTCCTATATTCACTCCTTGATAGACAGTGGGGAATAGACAATTAATGAGCATATGCTCTGTGTCTTGGGATCCTGACAGCTCTAATTTATCTTATCAGCCCAAACATAGCCATCCAAGCTTGTTTGGAATCCCTCTGGCTTCCCCTCACTCTTATTTTTATAAGAGCCCTCATATTTCCTTTGCTCTGCAGGTATGAAATACATCTCTTAGCTCTAGAGGAATTTATCCCCAGTTATGTCTCATTAAAGTTTTTCTCAGACATGAGCTCTCTGGTGGGTTTTCTTTCTGCAATTACAGTTTTGCTGCTGGTAACATGTATGCCTGTCCTTCTTAGAGTAGAAGTAATTACACTCACTTGTCTAGACCCTCATCAGAGAAAGAAGTCACTCTAGTTAATTTGGATATAAGTTGTCTGTGACCAACACTTACAGATGCTCTCCCTGGGTGCTCCAAATCCAGGCATAAAGAATAGCTGGTCCCATCTAGGTGTATGTTAAGACTTAAATTTTTAAATTCTCAGCCCCCATGCATATTCAGGGAACTTGTCAGGGGGTGCTTCTTGCCTAGAACATTTTAACAAATGTATGCAGCACTTTAATTATAAAGTAAAATTAAATTTTAGGAAGTTTGTGCCTGGGACTTTAAATGCCAGACTTGAAAATAGCTCTCTCGCCATAAAAATGTTTATCACTCACTTTTCCTTTTTCTTTAGAATGACAGTCTAGAGTTAGACACCCTCAACTCACCTTGGTGGTAATAAAAACTTTCCATTTTATTCTATGCTGGAATGAACTTTATTCCAGATGGTAGGGCTTAAGCTAAGGAAACAGTACTTTTAATGAATTTTAAAATTAAACCAGAGAGATGTCTTTGACAGTTGGAATAGGAGTGTAGGATTCCAGATATGTACCTTTCCACTCAAAGTTTTTATTACTTATTTATAACTAGTATTTACCATGTGAAACTTCTAGTCTTCAAGGAGAAAGGTAACTTCTTTCTCTATCTTTGTGCATCTTTATTTTGGAACAGTGAAGGCTAATGTGCTAATAAGTTTTAAAGCACCCACCTTTAATATTAGTCCTAGGGGAGGCATTCAAAGCACTGAACATGCTAGGCAAATGTCCCACCACTGAGCCTGGTCCCCAGCTTCCAAAGTACCTTTAATTAGCAATCGTCTCCATGCATCAAATTCACCACAGGTGACACTGGAGTCCATGACTGTAAATTCATGGCTCCTGTCTTCTGTTTAAAACACAGGATTCATTTCCTCCCTCTAAGGCATGTCCTAAATTCTACACAGAATGACATGACTCAAGGTTAGGTCCCAGGAGGGTGGGGAACATGTGATTGCTGATATCTAATTATAAAATCATATTTTATTCTCTGGTTCTGTGTGTGTCTCTTTGTCTTTGTCTCCCTATCTCTCTCTCTGTCTCTCTCTCTCTGTCTCTCTCTCTCTCTTTCTCTATGTTTCTTGTTCTCATTCTCACCTTTCTTTTTCCCTTTAAAAAAAAAGTCTTAAAAAAAAAAAAACAGGTTTCATCTATGCAGCCAGGCTGTCTTAAATGGTGTTCCTCCTGCCTCAGTCTCCCGAGTGTCAACATTACAGGCACAGGTGACCCCACCCAGTGTGGTATAGATTTTTTTTTCAAAGCACTATCTGTAACTTGCTAACTAATAATTAAACTAGAACAGAACTGGACTCCACAATGGTACATAAGGGGGAAGACTCACCCAAAATAGAATGGTCACTTTTGAACAACCCCTTTAGGGACCACCCTTGCCAGACTATATTCAAAAGCTGGAAACACAGTCAAAACTCTGCTCTGTGATCCTGAAGGTCCAGGGACAGGGCACACACAAGAGTATCTGTTTTCTGGTATGTTTTAGGATCTAATCTAAATAAGTCATGTATTTGTGCTCTCAGAGTAGCTGCTAGATGTTCCTGGGACTGCCTTTCCTTCTGCCTGGATGAAAGGAAAGAGAGCTGCATTTCAAGGGATGTCACAGGAAAAAGAGCCTCTGGAAGTGACCTTAGATCTTACACACTCTGAAGAATGTGTCAATCATTGACCAACCTCTCTCATTAGGTAGGGGAAAGTTTGGGGGAAGTACCTCAAGTTTCAGAACCAGCAAGACTTAGGCTGGAGCTTGAAGAGAAACAAAAGCCACCCAACATACATAGGAACTTCCAGGAGAAAACCAAACACATGAGGAGGAAGCAAGGCACAAATCCCACTCATCCTCTTGAACAATCCTCTCATTAAATTATTTTTTTTTAATCTTACCATTTTTGGAATCATTATCATGGAAAGATGTCAGAACCATCATGAATCCCAGAAAAGCTTAAAAGAAAGTTCCCATGCACATAAAAGCATCTCCTGACTCAACATCCAGGCTTGGATAGCAGTGGGACACACCTTCTTTGAATCACACCAGCTTAGACTCCATTGTTAAGGGTTATAATCCACAGAGAGGAAGCACAGAGCAGAAAGCTATGAAAGTGCATAGGTCATTACATTCATCTGGGGATTTATGGCAGAACACTTCATCTGTCCATTCACACATGAGTCTATGCTTTAAAAACTGCATTGTGTAAACTTCTGAAACAGTATTGCCAACAGGACCAAGCTCTGAACACAAGACTGTCATTTTTTACAAAAGAACACTCAAAGGCACACTGCATATTTCAGGCAAGTAAAAGTGTTCAACTACTGTGACAAGAATTGTACTCTCCCTTCATTTCCAACCCACCCATCCGTCCAACTTCCTTCCTCCATCTCATTTTTTTTTTGAAAGAGCAACCATGGCTTTCAATCACTGAGTCATCTTTCCAGCTCTTAACCTGTTGTTTTTTTTTTTTTTTAATTACACTTTATTCCCCCATAAGCCCCTCCCTCCTCCCCTTCTGATCCCACCCTCCCTCCCATTTCTGCATGCATGCCCCTCCCCAAGTCCACTGATAGGGGAGGTTCTCTTCTCCTTTCTGGTCTTAGTCTATCAGTTATAGTCAAAAGTGGCTGCATTGTCCTCTTCTGTGGCCTGGTAGGGCTGCTCCCCCCTGAGGGGGAGGTGATCAAAGAGCAGGCCAATCAGATTATGTCAGAGGCAGTCCCTCTTCCCATTACTATATAACCCACTTGGACACTGAACTGCCATGGGCTACATCTGTGCAGGGGTTCTAGGTTATCTCCATGAATAGTCCTTGGTTGGAGTATGAATCTCTGGGAAGTTCCCTGTGTTCAAATTTTCTTGTTCTGTTGCTCTCCTTGTGGAGTTCCTGTCCTCTCCAGCTCTTACTATTTCCCACTTCTTACATAAAATTCCATTCAATTTGCCCAACAGTTGGCCATCAGGCTCAGCATCTGCTTTGATAGTCTTCAGGGCAGAGGCTTTCAGAGGCCCTCTGTGGTAGGTTCCTAGTTTGTTTCCTGTTTTCTTCTTCTGGCTTTCAGAGGACCTCTGTAGCAGGTTTCTAGGTTGTTTCCTGTTTTCTTCTTCTTCTGATGTCCATCCTCTTTGCCTTTCAGGTGGGGATTGAACATTTTAGTTAGGGTCCTCTCTCTTGCTTGGTTTCTTTAGATGCATAGATTTTAGTGGGTTTGTTCTACGTTGTATGTCTATATGACTGAGTATATACCGTGTGTGTGTTTTTGCTTCTGGGACAACTCACTCAGGATGATCCTTTCCAGGTCCCACCATTTACCTGCAAATTTCATGATTTCCTTGTTTTTCATTGCTGAGTAATACTCCATTGTATAGATGTACCACAATTTCTGCATCTATTCTTCAGTTGAGGGGCATCTGGGTTGTTTCCAGCTTCTGGATACGTTGTAGGTGGTTATTAATATTTACTATTGGTTTATCTTCTAGTAATGCTGCTGTTAATCCTCAGCAGCTGTATAACCAAATCACCACACAGAGACTGGGTTTTTAGTTAACCTAGAATACAATGCTGGGCAATATTTACTCCCTCCTAAACCTCCAAGCCCTCAGTTTCCTAACATTTAGATTTCCCACATTATACTTGCTTTTTGTGAAATCTTAGGTGTGGTTCATGCTCCACGTCCTCCAAGATCTCTCCTCCAGCTCTGCTCCTAGCTCTTCTTCTCACCCCTTCTCCTCCCTCTCATCTCCTGCTCTCTAGCTCCTCCCCTCTTTCCTGTCCTCTGGCTCCTCCCATTGCACAACATTGTATCTAGTTGCTTTATTTTGTCCTGTTTACACAGAGTTGAGACAGGATGCTTATAATGAGTATCACAATGCAATATCCGGATTGAAACCAGAGAGTTGGGGGTGGGGAAATCAGCATTTGAATTAACAAGGGTAAGGTGTATACATTTTAAAAGAACATTATATCAACATGGATATTACAAATAAAGCTGCTACAAACATGGTTGATCAAATGTCTTTTTTGTGTACTTGAGCCTCTTTTGGATATATGCCTAGGAGTGGTATGGCTGGATCTTGAGGAAGCGCTATTCCTAGTTGTCTGAAAAAGCGCCAGATTGATTTCCAGAGTGGTTGTACAAGTTTACATTCCCACCAGCAGTGGAGAAGGGTTCCCCTTTCTCCACAACCTCTCCAGCATGTGTTGTCCCTTGAGTTTTTGATCTTGGCCATTCTCATGGGTGTAAGGTGAAATCTCAGGGTTGTTTTGATTTGTATTTCCCTAATGGCTAATGAGGTTGAGCATTTCTTTAAGTGCTTCTCTGCCATTCGATATTGTTCTATTGAGAATTCTCTGTTTAGCTCTGTTGCCCATTTTTTAAGTGGATTACTTGGTTTGCTGCTTTTCAGCTTGTTTAGTTCTTTATATATACTAGATATGAGTCCTCTGTCAGATAAAGGGTTGGTGAAGATTCTTTCCCAATCTGTAGGCAGTCGTTTTGTTTTGATGACAGTGTCCTTTGCTTTACAGAAGCTTTTCATGCTCATGGCTTGGCAGGATTAACATAGTAAAAATGGCCATCTTACCAAAAGCAATCTACAGATTCAATGCAATTCCCATCAAATTACCAACACAATTCTTTACAGACCTGGAAAGAAAAATTCTCAACTTCATATGGAATAACAAGAAACCCAGAATTGCTAAAACAATCCTCTACAATAAAAGATCTTCTGGAGGTATCTCCATCCCTGATCTTAAGTTGTACTATAGAGCAACAGTTTTAAAAACTGCATGGTACTGGCATAGAAACAGAATGGTGGATCAACAGAACTGAACAGAGGACTCAGAAATAAACCCACACACTTATGGACACCTGATCTTTGACAAAGATGCCAAAACCATACAATGGAAAAAAGATAGCATCTTCAACAAATGGTGCTGGTCCAACTGGATGTCTACATGTAGAAAAATGAAAATAGATCCATACTTATCACCCTGCACAAAACTGAAGTCCAAGTGGATCAAAGACCTCAACATAAAACCAGACACATTAAATCGGCTAGAAAAAAAAGTGGGGAATACCCTAGAACTCATTGATACAGGAGAAAACTTCCTGAACAGAACACCAACAGCACAGGCTCTAAGAGCAACAATCAATAAATGGGACCTCCATCTCATTTTTGCTGATTCAGTTTTACTGTCTTTCATGTTCCCTCATCCATTCCTTTTTCTCTTTCATCCCCCATGACCTTTCTGCTTCTCTGACTCTGTACTTTTTTTTACTAATTACATTTTATTCACTTTGTATCCCAACTATAGCATCCTTCCTCGACCCCTCCTTTCCTCATCTCCTCCTAATTAAGACATGGAGCATTTCTTTAAGTGTTTTTCTGCCATTCTATATTCCTCTACAGAGAATTCTCTGTTTAGCTCTATACCCCATTTTTAATTGGATTACTTGATTTGTTGCTGTTTAACTTCTTGAGTTCTTTTATATTCTGGATATTAGCCCTCTGTCAGATATAGGATTGGTGAAGATCCTTTCCCAGTCTGTAGGGTCTAGTTTTAGGCCATAGTGGTCTGATAGATTACAAGAGATTATTCAATCTTCTCATATCTGTTGAGGCTTGCTTTGTGCCTGAGTGTATGGTCAATTTTTGAGAAGGTTCCATGAGATGCTGAAAAGAAGGTATAATCTTTTGAGTTTGGGTAAAAAGTTCTGTAGACGTCTATTAGGTCCATTTGATTTAGAACCTCTGTAAGTGCCTTTATTTCCCTATTTAGCTTCTGTCTAGATGATTTGTCCCTTGGCGAGAGTGGAGTGTTGAAGTCTCCCACTATTAAGGTGTTGGGATCGATGTGTGATTTAAGCTTTCAGTCTCAGTCACTGAACATGGAGGTTAGTGCTTGGGGCAAAGGGAAGTTCAGGGATGTTGAATATTCACCATTCTTAGTCCCCAGAGATGTCAATAGGCGACATGCATCCAAACTGTCCCAGTTCACGGGTTATCCTCTCTTGCCCCGGAAGTCTCAAAGTTGATGTTCTGGCTTCAGCTGCCCCTCCACTCACCAATTTTGGAGTTTTGGACCCTGTATACCTCAGATAAAGCGTGTGCTGGTCACCGCCACCTTAGACTTCTCTTACTCTGCCTTTTAATGTCTCCTTTTCTTATTCTCTCTCCTCTCCCACTTTCACTCTGCCCTTACTCCTTCCTACTTTCCTTCTCTCCTCTCCTATGACCATTCTGTCTAGAAAGCTCCATCTGTTATGTGGTGGATTGGAACTATCCATTGCTGTTGGATGCTAATCTAACTCCATGGCTGTTTGGGGAGTTTGGCTTAGCACCAGACTCCATTCCTACAATTGACACAGTAATCCCAGTACAAACCCGCTGCTCCTCTGGCAGCAGATCTCAATAAGCCAGACAAATGAGGGCTCCTCTGAGATGAGGGAGCCCAGCCAGATCTGATGATACAAACCTTCATTTACACACCATAGTCACTTTTTCAGGGCACTCCATGTCAGCTATAGAACACCAAGAAAGACAAGAGTTATGCACAACAGCCTACACCCATGACAAAACAAATAGTGCCAAATAACCACCCCTTCATCCTCTACCACAAATTTAGATTTTGTTCCAATGTCACCATTGACATTCCTCAATGAGCAACTTAGATGGGAGCAAAATCAACTCAATTCATAAGCTGCAATGTTGGACTTTAAATTAAGGCTATATGAGAATATAATGAGTTTGTGACTTAACATGAGAATGTCCAGTGCTGTTATTTCTTAAGAAGAGAATTTAGAATGCCAACAAATGTAGGAAGGAATACAGAAAGACCTGTGGCTTTCTTCAATTTCTAGAGAATTGTTAGAGTAAATGATGTTCCCAAACCTTGTATAGTTTTCTAAAGAAAATGAAAACAGTTTTGCTTTATAAAACCTTGAACATGCTACCCCAAGAATCAGGCTTCCTTGCTGAATGCTAAACTTGTAACTCTGTTATCTAAGGAGCTATAACAATACCAACAAGCCTTGGGATGCAATTTGCACTCATAGGCTGCATTGCCCCTGAGTCCCTGGGTTTGCTGGTTCTGTTCTTCAGGCATTAATCAGAAAAAGCTGTGAACTCAGCCTCTCACACCGTATTATGTTTAAGCTCAGTGTCCAGGCCCTCCATGCTCGGCAGGCTCTTCACCCTTACAGTCATTCTGATACTTTACTACCGTTTCCCTGAAAGTGGGAGGCTCTCCATTATCAATAGGAGTGAATAACAATAGATCCACCCTCCTTCAAAGCTGGTGGCCAGGCTCTGGATCAGTACCAACAATGGACAGTGACCAGAAGCAGCTCTGGAGAGCCATCTCCAAAGAAAAGATTTATACTCAAAGATGGCTCAGCGTCATTTACTTGAAACTGAAATGGTCAGCACTCTTCAACTGGAGATGGTAATGAAAAGGGAGACAGAAAAGGTGGAAAGAAAGAAATATCAACTCAGATACATCAGTGTGAAGATGAGATTTTATTAAATCACTCACCTTGGGGATAGGGAAATGGCTCGTCAGGTAAGGATCCTTGCAGCCAATGCTGCGGACTTAAATTTGATCATTTGATCCCTGGAACCTACCTGTGGTAGAAGAAAAAAAAAGCAATAAAGGCAAGATGTCCTTTGACCTCCAAATACATATCTTGGCATATGTATACTAATGCACATAACCCCAATAAACCAACAATGTTTTTTTAATCATTTTTTAATAAACAGGTTTCTGTTTGTTTCTAATCATGACATAGCAGACAATCCAGACAAACCAATTCTCCCATGAAGAAAATGGTCCAAACTTGCTCTGTCATTCCAGAACAAACCATCAGAGTCATTCCTACCTTGACATTCTAACTTACGTGATGAGGCAGTTATTTTATTTCTACCTTCCTTTTTTTCTGCTTGCCTGGCAGATACCACACAGGACTAAGCATATCTTTTGTGTTCTGCAGCCCCTCAGGCCAGGAGCATAGGAGAAGGATAAAAATTAAGCCACAGAAATGAATAGACTGCATTCTAATGAGGCTATGGGCCCTGAGGAATGGAGGAAGGGAAAGAACTACCTTCTTCCCTGGCAATGGTTTCCATTTCCCTGGGAGCATGTCATTTCCCTTTTCCTGAAGTAGAATTCTCTTCCCCTGCTACAGCAGGAATAGAAGGAGGGTTAGGATCAGACCCAGCCCTACCAATTAACATTTATCTTTATAACCATGACCCAAGAGAGACAGACCCAAGAGACCCTATTGCAGATGTTTCTGTAATCATTTTTTTTATTAATGACACTTTATTCACTTTGTATCCCCCCTGTAGCTCCGTCCCTCTTTCCCTCCCAATCCCTCCTTCCCCTTTCTCCACAAATGCCCCTCCCCAAGTTCACTGATAGGGGAGGTCTTCCTTTCCTTCTTTCTGATCCTAGTCTATCAGATCTCATCAGGACTGGCTGCATTGTCATCTTCTGTGGCCTGGTAAGGCTGCTCCCCCCTCAGGAAGAGGTGATCAAAGAGGAGACCAATCAGTTCATGTCAGAGACAGTCCTTGTTCCCATTACTATGGAACCCACTTGGACACTGAACTGCCATGGGCTACATCTGTGCAGGGGTTCTAGATTATCTCCATGAATGGTACTTGTTTGGAGTACCAGTCTCAGAAAATGCCCCTGTGCCCAGATTTTTTTGGTCCTGTTGCTCTCTTTGTGGAGCTCCTGTCCTCTCCAGGTCTTATTATTTCCCACTACTATGAAAATCTTGTGAGGAAATTTCACTCTCACATTGCTCTAAACTGTTTCCCAGTAATTCTTAAGTTGACAAAGAAAAAAAGAACCCAGGAGCCCAGCTGGTATCTCTTTAACCAGCCCCAGGTTACTAGCTAAACTCTCAGCACTAAATTAGAACACACAGGTAATAAAATGTCAGAGATGGAAAACAAAGATAGCACAGATGTTAAGCCCACATGCATGTACATTTTTGGACATATTCAATATAGCATAAAAGCCTACGGGTTTGTTCACCTTAGGGCAGCCTAAGGTCAAAGACATCATTCAAACGATGGTTGTTCACAAGCTTTGGAAACTTGGATGTGTCAAGACTGCACTGGGAAAGGCTTCTATTTTCAGAATCCATCACATGTCAGCTGCATGCATGGTTTATGCGAGGGTACACCTTTGACAGGCTGGCTTGGAATACTAAAGAGCAAAGCAAAGAAAAGTCAAGAGTCTGACCACGTATCTTTGTCTTCTTGCATAAGGTAAAACTCGGCCAGTGAACAGACCAACGGTAAGCGTTACACAGGTTGCAATTAGGAAATGTCAAGCAGAGACTAGGAATGAGGAAATATGGTAACTGGGAACAGACAAGCTCTATGTGTTGGAGCCTCCCAGATGTCACATATGAAGTTCAAGATGTGTTCACTCTGAAGTGCTGTGCACTTGCTGACACACAGCTGGGGTTGGGAGAGGGGCCTACTCCTTCTCCTTCTTATCCAGTTCTGTAAGGATAAAACACAAAGCATGGCAGATCAGCGGCCATGACAGAGCAGGGCTGGGCTCAGTCAGGGCACTAGGGCCACAACTGTGCTGTAATGTGAGTTCTTCAGTGGCATGTGGTCAAAGGTCAAGCAAAGAATCAGCATCTTTGTGCTTGAGAAAATGCTTGGACTGTGCAAAAGTGCCATGAGCTCATCATCTGCCCGCATGTCCTTGAAACCCAGCCATTGTGGTCACTTTGCAAGTTTGACTATAATCTCCTTGATGCTTTATTTCCCAAGAAAGCCAGAGAGACTGGGGTGAGGGGGAGGAGAGAGATGGGGTATGGTACCTTCTTCTATTTCACTGAATGAGTAAAGGCAAACAAACAACAAAGAACAACAAAGGTCAGAGGGCTGGGGTCTACAACTCAGTGGTGAGAGCCAATGCTGCTCTTTCTGAGGACTTCAGTTCAATTTCTAATACCAGGTCAGGCATCTCACAGCCATTTGCAGCTCCAGGAGGATCTAAGGACTCTTCTGGCCTCTAAGGGCTCTCCCCTCTTCTCCCTTCTCCTCCCCTCTCCTTCCCTCTCTTACCTTCTCTTCCCCACCACCCACCCCCAATCTTTTATGTAGTTTTCCATCCTGTCTAATAAACTCCTCTCTCTCTCTCTCTCTCTCTCTCTCTCTCTCTCTCTCTCTCTCCCTCCCTCCCTCTCTCATTCCCTCCCTCTCCCCTTCTCTCTCTGACACAGACATAGGCCAGAATAAACCAGATTAAAAGCAGACAAAGGCAGGTTTATTATGCATTGCTCCCTGAGCAGGTTTATCAGTCCCAAAGGGGCTAAGGAAGTCTGCTGCCCAGATTAGAGCAGGGAAGTTTTATAAACTGTAGACAAACGGTGATGACATGTCAGCCATAAACTGGGTTTGTGCTCAAGTATGGTCAAGAACTGATCACTTAGGCTGCAATTTAGGTGCTGGAAGCATCAGGGGAAAAGCGTTCAATAAACACCAATAACGTAGAACTGGGGCTCTTGTGTCCTTCTGTTCTTAGGTTTCTTAGTGGCAGGGTTTGGGGAAGGAGAACAGGGAGGTTTCCCAGCTTGTACAGACATGAGCAGGGGTTCCAGCCAAATACTATCCTGAATGGGGGCTCATTAAGACACAGGAAGTAAATACATCCCGAGTCACCCAAAGACCTCTCCCCAGGTTTTTGAAGTAGTAGAATTGCCAGTGAAATGAGACTCTAGCATGCAAATTATGCAGGGAGCTCCAGGGATGCAGCTTTCCTGAACTGGCATCCATGCTGGCCTAGGATTTTCAGTGATACAGCTGCATTTGAGAATGAGCTTTTAAATAGCTCCCCATAGCCCTGTGAGTAACCGCCCACCCCCCAAAAAAACCTCATTCATGAGTTCATTAGGTTAAGCTTTTATTGACCATAGCAACCCAGTTCAGGTGAATAGACATTTGTTCATGTCTCCCTAGGTAAATCACAAGACAGATATCCATTTTTACTCTTCTCCCTTCTTGCCACCCACCCATCTCCAACCGATTTTGACTCTCCCACCTACCGACTGGCTACAGATCCAGGTCCACTTCTGGTCTTTTGATGATTCCATTGTTAAAGGCCTCACTCTTTCCAAATAATGTAGCAACCTCCTCCTAACTGGCCTGCCTGGACCTAACATTTCTTTCTTCTAATCCAGTGGTTCTCAATCTGTAGGTTATGACCACCTTGGGGGTGGAAGGACCCTTTCACAGGGGTCCCCTAAAGAGCATGGAAAACATAGATTTATGTTTATGTTATGATTCATAACTGTAGCAAAATTACAATCATGAAGTAGCAACAGAAATAATTTTGTGGGTGGGGGATCACCCTGACAGGTGGGACTGTATTAAAGGGCCACACCATTGCAAAGGTTGAGAACCATTGTTCTAATCCAGCTTCTGTCTACAATAATGAATGTGTGATTCCTGCACTGAGCCCTGTCTGAAAAACAAAACCCAGCTCCTCTGACACTGGCTGTCACCTTCATCTCCACCCTTCTGTGTCCTCCCTCTCAGGTGCTCTTTTCTTCCACACAGTAACACTACTATTCTAGCCCCAAGGAAATCCCAATTCCTCTGTCACTAATGCTCCCTCTGCTTTGCTCTGAAATATATAGTTTGTTGGGGATTCAAAACCTTTCTTGCATCATCCTAAGCCTTTAAAAAGAGGTCTTTGGATGTTCTTCCATGATCATGAGACTTTTAAATCACTTTATATTATATTCATCTATTTTCAAGCTTACCTTTTTCATAAGCCTGTGGCTCAACCACATGCCACTGAAATGGGGTCATTACACAGTTTACTGTTCCTAAAATGAAGCACTTAATATTGTCTAATTAGCTGAATATTACTATGGAGGGTAGAGAAAAAAATAGAACAATTGATTTAAAAAGCATAAACCTTGTTTTCATTAGTTTTCACTTACAACACATTTTTTGTTTTGTTTTGTTCTATTTTAGATACAGCCTTATGTACTCACAGCTGGCCTCAAATGCAATGTGTAGCTGAGGATAACTTCGAACTTTTGACCATCCTGTCTCCATGTCCTGAAGGCTCAGATGTGTGCTACCACACAAAGCTTTACATGTTCCTTTAATATGCTTAGGGCTGGAGAGATGGCTCAGTAGTTAGGAGTACTTGCTGTTCTTGCAGAGAACTTGAGTTCAGTTCCTAATGTGCACTAATAGGCCACTCACAAATGCCTGTAACTCCAACCGCAGGGAATACAATGTCCTCTCCTTGTCTCTGCAGGCACTGCATACACATAGCAAACACACACACACACACATGCACATACACACACACACACACACACGCACACACACACACACACACACACACACATGCACATCCAGTACACATGTAAAGAGATAAATGTAGAAGTATTTCTTTGTAAACTTTTGAACAGTTGAAAATTCAATAGTGTACTAGTTGCATTTTTGTCAACTTGACACAAGCTCCAGTCATCTGTGAAGAGGGAACCTTAGCTGAAAAAGTGGCTCCATTACACTGACGTATAGGGAGGCATTTTCTTGATTAATAATTGATGTGCAAGGGCCCATCCCACCGTGAGTTGTACTACCACTGGGCAGGTGGTCCTGACTATAGAAGAAAAGCAAGCTGAGCAAGTCACGATGAGCAAGCCAGAAGTGCTGTTCCTCTAAGGCCTCTGCTTTGGTTCTTGCCTTGAGTTCTCGCCCCGACATCCCTTCATAATGAAATAATCCATTTCTTCCACAAGTTGCTTTTGGCCATGGTGTTTTTATTACAGCAATAGAGAGGAAACTGGGGCATTTTTGTGAAATATTCTGCAGTAAGGATGAAAGCCGATTATACTCTGTATTGTAAGAAGATAGATAATGACTCACAATTAAGTTTCAACATGTGAAGAAAGTCATGTTCAAAGAAGAGAAAATGATTTATACAATAAATGGATTTTTTACTGGGAAAACTGTCTCTTGCCATAAACAGCTCCCCGATTTCCACTGAGTTGAATAAGAACACAAAGGACTTGTAATTTCTGCTCCTCAAACTAACACCCACCCCCCATTGGAGCATATTAAAGAGGGTAGCATCCCTGTAGCCCATGCTGCCCCTCTCTCTGTAATGATAATTTTTTAACTTAGTTATGTTATGTGAGTACATTTTTTGTATTCCCAGGTATGGGATATGGAGCTGCTTCAGATTGTCCACAGCCACCAACTATGATTTCTCTGGTGTTCTCGGGGGAGATGGCTTCTGCCAGCTGTAGATAGTTTCTGTTTGGAATTCTGGGGGCTCTTGAGAGGGTATAAAATCGAAAGCCCTGAGAGGGCCTGTGGTGGCTGTTGTTCCCCCTGCTGCTGCTGCTGGTCCCTGCTGCTGATGTTTGCTGGTTGCTCATTGGAGCTATCCTAAGGACAAAGATTGAGCTTGCCCCCAAGGAACTCAATGCCCTTAATGAGCAGAAAGTAGTCTAAAGAGATCTATGTACACTCCCTTTCCCCTGTAACCTTCTTTGTTACCTACTTAGTGTTGGGGGTTGGAAAGGATTGGAGTGAAGGATAGGAGATACAGGAACCCAGGAAAGTAGCCAAAAAGACCAGTTACACCTCCCAAAGCATGCTTTTTCAACAAATATCAGTGGCCAGGATTCTGATCATACCACACTTCAGATTTTATGGTTTTTTGTTGTTGTTGTTGTTCTATACATACATATAACAGAAAAATTTCCCATAGGAACTAAGAAAGCTCTCATAAAACTTAGCTGTACCTCCTCACTTCTCCTTCAGAGAGTGACAAATTCCACCCTGAGTCCCTGAGCTATTGTCTGTGAATAGTTTATGGCTTCTTCCAAAATAAAAATTTATCATCTTATTTCCCTTTTGTCACTGGAAGCCATCAGCATTCTGTACACTGAATTGAGAGTCATAAGTATTGGAAAAGTGGCCTCAGTTGAGCTCAGGTTATTTCACCCAGCAGAAATGGTACCAATAGCCAGAGCGAGATTTGGAGTAATGATGGCTTTCCCATTACATCTGGATTTTATATTGAAAACTCTTTAAAGCAAATTATCAGAAGGTTTATTGATGACCAACAACATTTGTAAAATCATTTTTAAGCAGGGAAAACACTTTCTTCTTGACTTGTCATACCGTATAAGCCCTCTCCCAATTGCTGACAGAACTGCTTGACTTGAGATCTGTTTCACACGTTACCTCATCACTCAAGCTGTGAAATGTGATTTCCTTCCTAAAAACCAGTTGTTTCCTTTCTGACCCCTACACTCTCAAAATTTAAGGTACTGCATCCACAGAGAAGATAGTCTTGTTGATTTTCACATTAAAAGAAAATAAGTCCTAGGAGGCAAGTAACATGATAAAGTGGTGGATCAATAAGAATTTCAATGATGAGAGATTAAAATAAACAGGCAGCAGAGAGCTAAGAGTGAGGCTATGTATTTCTGAAAAGATAATTGTTTGTAACTTGAGTCTAATCATGAAAAAAAAATGTCAGACCTATGGAGCCAGAGTGAAATTCTACAAAATATCTGACCAGTCCTTAGAATAGCCAAGGTCAGAAAAGACCAGGGGATGACAAGAAATTGTCACAAACAGGGAAGATGCTGAGAAAATTTAGGTGATATGTGGTATCTTGAATAGGTCCTGCCAGAGAAGGAAGACACCCATAGGGGAAAAACAAAACAAAACACCTAAATAAAATCTGTCATTCAATTGACAGTAATGCACCATTGGTGATTTTCTGTCAGGGTACATGTGATGCTGAACTGAAGTTGGTAGATACTTGAGAACACGTTGAACTACTTAATGTAATTAGATCTTCTCAAAATCCAATACTATATCAAGATATAGGAGCCTACCACAGAGGGCTTCTGAAAGATTCTATCCAGCAGGGTATCAAAGTAGATGCTGAGACTCATAGCCAAACTTTGGGCAGAGTGCAGGAGATCTTATGAAAAAAAGGAGGAGATAGAGAAACCTGAAGGGGACAGAAACTCCACAAGCAGAGCAACAGAACCAAAAAAATTCTGGTCACAGGGGTCTTTTCTGAGACTGATACTCCAAACAAGTACCATGCATGGAGATGACCTAGAACCCCTGCACAGAAGTAGCCCATGGAAGTTCAGTGTCCAAGTGGGTCCTAGTAAGGGGAACAGGGACTGTCTCTGATGTGAACTCAGTGGCTGGCTCTTTGATCATCTTCCCCTGAGGGAGGAACAGCCTTACCATGCCAGAGAGGAGGACAATGCAGCCACTCCTGATGAGACCTGATAGGCTTAGGGTCAGAGGGAAGGGGAGGAGGACTGCCCCTACCAGTGGGCTTGGGGAGGTGCAATTGGAGGAGATGAGGAAGGGAGGGTGGCACTGGAAGGGGACAAGGAAGAGGGCTACAGCTGGAATACAAAGTAAATAAGCTGTAATTAATAAAAATAAATAAACTTTAAAAAGATACAACATTCAGGACCGGCTGTATGTCTGCTCCCAACCAGCGAAGTGACTTTAGGTGCATTTTGTGCTTTTAGTAGCTGTGTGATTTGGGAACTTAAAACTGCCTTCCCTCTTTAGTCTGGCCAACCTACATTACTAGATTACGACAGTACATGCTTCAAAGACAAACATTTTGTTTCATGTACTGTCGTAATCTAGGAATGTAGATTGGCATTGAACGTATGACAGGAGTCTACTGAGCGCATCTGAAAGACTCTAACTAGCAGTGTTTTCAAAGCAGATACAAAGACTCATAACCAAACCCTCGGCAGAGTACAGGGAATCATATGAAAGAAGGGGAGTTAGTATGATGGATAAAGGATAGGAGCTCCACAAGGACCAAATATATCTGGGCACAGGGTCTTCTCAGAGACTGTCATTCAACCAAGGACCATGTATGGATATAACCTCGAACCTCTGCTCAGATGTAGCCTGTGGTATCTCAGTAACCAATTGGTTTCCCATAGTGAGGGGAACAAGGACTATTTATAACAGGAACTCAATGACTGGCTCTTTGACCTTCCCACCCCCCAAGGGAGGAGCAGTCCTGTTAGGCCACAGAGGAGGGCTTTGCAGCCAGTCCTGAAGATACCTGATAAAACAGGATCAGATGAATAGGGAGGAGGTCCCCCCCATCAGTAGACTTGGAAAGGGGCACGGTGGAGATGAGGGAGGGAGGGTAGGATTGGGAGGAAATGAGAGAGCGGGACACGGCTGGGATACAGAGTTAATAAAATGTAACTGATAAGAAAAAAATTAAATTAAATTAAAAAAAAAGACAAACATTTTTCTACTTCCCTTGAAAGGAACATTTCCTTCTCAACTGTGTCTCTTAAAAATCATGGTTAACCTCATAAGAATCATTTGGACTCAAAACTAGACTTATGACATGTCGTCACAGCAGGACGGACAACAGTTGAATTACCTGATAAATAGCATCTCAATTTGTCACCTCCCACCTCCTTTATGCTGGCCTGGTCACCAGGAGAAAGCTCTGCCAAGATGGCTTCTTCCAGATCTATCTGAACTCTGTTTCTTTTTCCTTCTAATACTCATCTTAATATATGGAATAAAGAACCTCTCGAGCACTGTTTCTCAACCTTTCTAATGCTGAGACCTTTAAATACAGTTTTTCATGTTGTGGTGACCCTCAACCATAAAATTATTCCATTGCTACTTAATAACTGTAATTTTGCCACTGTTCTGAATCATAATATAGATATCTGATGTGCAACCCCTGGGAAAGGGTCTGTCAACCTCCTAAACGGGTCACAACCCCACAGGTTGAAAACTACTTCCCTAGGGGACCAGGAGGCCTTGATGCTAGGATAGAGGAAACCAGCCTAGTCCGGCATGAAGAACCTCCAGATTAAGTGTCATTCCCCAAAGTAACAGTGATACTAGGTTTGCCTGGCTTGTGCCTGCTGAAACTAGAAACTCCAGGGACATGAGCAGTATCCCAGTCAAAAGATTGCCAACCCTGGTGGTACAGGCTTGCAATCCCAGCAACCCCTGAATCTGAGACAGAAGGATCACAGGCTGAGCTCCTGCACTGGCCACAGACTGAGCACCAACTCAGCCTGGACAACCTCTGATTGAAAACAAAGAATTAAAAAAGGGCTGGGCCATAGCTCAGTGGTAAAGCTTTTACCCAGTTTATTCCCAAATAAATAAGAAAATGATGAAATAAACCCCCCTTGTGACCTCTGCCCCAAGCCTCACATCTCTAGCTTTACAATTAGTCACAAAAACCTCTTTCGTTAAAGTCCGGAAAACAAGTGAGGAGACCAAAGAAGCATGAAGAATTTGAGAAGAACCACCAATCGTTACAGGAGAGGCCTCTGAGCCAATAAGGAGAAAACAAGAGTTGGCAGTCAGAGTTAATTAATAGGAAAAAATCAATTTAATTTTCACCCTCACATCACTGATCTTCAAAATTTCAAAAGCAAATATGCAAGGATAAGCCCCCTCTGTCCTTCCACTCCTCCTCTCCTCACGGGAATGTTAGAATCACAGATCCCTATTCGTCATGTCAAGACTTACGTGCATTGTGAGGGCTGAACTCAGGTCCTCGCACTTGTGTGGCAGGTGCTTTAGCCACTGAGCCATCTCCCCAGCCCAAAACGTTTCTTATAGCTCTAACAAAGATAGGCCGAATTGTTGAGAGACTGTTCAGCTAACAGTCTGGGGCTGGAGAAGTAATTTGGAGGTTAAAAGCACCTGCTGCTCTCGCAGAGGAACCCAATCTCAGTTCCCAGTATCCATGTCAGATGACTTATAACAACCAGTAACTCCAGCTCCAGGGGTGTCCGTCATGCCCTTCTGGACTTGGATGGCACTGCACTCACATGAGGGCAACCCCTGCCCTGCCCACACACACAAATTAAAACAATAAAAATAAATCTTTTTTTTTTAAATGAAACTAATAGTCTCTGTTTTTTAAACTGCTTGTGTGCCAGGGTCCCTGCAAGAAAAACAGCAAACAGCTTTAGAATTCATGGAATACAGCCCACCAGTGAGTAGCACAACCATGATGGGTATGACTCAGAGAGGCGAAGTTCCAAGGACTACATGCCCTGAGAACCTCACGCTGTCATGGAGTTTTGCTCTGCGGTTGTCCTTGACGTCCTCACATCCCTTCTAATCTATGAGTTGTATGAAAACCCTAAGGGGGTTCTGAGTACCTCACTGGGCAGTGTTTCTGGCACTTACGGTATTAGAGATTGTTCTTTTCCAAGTATTGCTGCAGGAGCAGATTAATCATTCAACCGCCGCCCTTAGAAAGAATGTAGAGGTGTAGCGCGCAGTGGCCATTCACAGGTGAGATTCCCCACTGCTGAGCAGCACTGGAGTTTTGACCTGCTCCATTTCCAACCTGTGCTAGTTCACCCCTCCTTAGGCAACGTGGTGGTCCCCTGATCCTGGGAGGTCACCATATGGATGCCGAGCTTAATGCAGACAGCTTATCAGCAGCTAGTGCACTATAGCAGAGAACTCCTGAAGTCAAGTTAGCCTCCTGTCTCAGCCTCTTCAGTAACTGGGACTACTGGCATGCACCAGCCTGGGCAACAGAGTGAGATTATTCTTGTTCCAGGACCTCAAAAAAAAATCCCTCATTCATTTATCAAAAATGTGCCCTTCTGAACTTCAAATCGTTCCCCAAGATTTTCTACATCAAAGCCGTTAACAAAAACATCTTAACCTAACTTTCCTAACAATCCACGTCAGCTGATCGCTGATTTTCTCACATGGCCCCCAACACTTGTGAAAGAAGACATACACATGCCATAGTGCCATGTGTGGACCTTAGAACACAACCTTGGTTGGAGAACCGTGTCTCCTAGCTTGTTTGAGACAGGATCTCTCATTGTTCGGTGTCTCAGGTGATAAGCTAATTAGCCAAAAAGCTTGCAGGGAATCCCCTGGCTCTACCTCTCAACTCATCATATGGGCGTTGGAATTACTCGTGGCCACTTATATCAAGCTTTGTATGCATTGCGGGCACTAAACTTAGGTCCTTACACTTGTGTGGCAAATGCTTTATTCACTGACCCATCTCCCCAGCCCCAAAAGTTTCTTATAGCTCTAACAAAGACTGGCTAAGGAGTGACCAGACATCTTCTCCCTCTCATGTGCCTGAGACCTGATGGTCTTGTTTCTATGAACACACTCTTCAACACTATGAACAACAGGGATCTATTTTATCTACCTGATCTGTATTTTATTTGTGATTTAGAAAGCCACCAAAGATAGTGTGGAGATGGTAATATAGGTTCTAAGAGTCCATGCTAGCAAAAAAAAAGTCAAAAATTGAAAGCGTTTGCCATTTTTTAGGAGGAATTTGTTCATCCTTGACGTTATAAACAAAAATAACATCTAAAAGCCAAAAGTAAAGTGTAACTCAATAACAAACATTTCAAATCGCATGACTCCTCACTGACATAACACAATCAGTCAATTACAGTATCTATGCCCACCTCTGTGTATTTACCAAATTAGTTTGAAACCATGTGTCATTTTTATGTTTTGACAGAAATATCTACTTACAATATATCTTTATTGTCCAGTGCCCAGAACAGTATTAAAAATAAATTTCTGGCACCTCATTTGTCATAAAAACAAATAAATCTTTGTGGAACAAAACAAAGATGGAGAGATAGAAAAGACTTTCTCCTTTCTCAAGGAGAGTGACAGAGCACAAATTCAAATGACATGTGGCTTTTCCTCTGGCCCCATCATTCTGGGGCAGGTATGTATTTTCTCAGCTGGAAAGCCAAATCATGAGGGCAACTGCTATACATTACCTCATGAAGATTTAAAAAATAGTAATATTAGGTAGTCCAAAACCAAATGAGATGGCGTTATCTTAAGCCCAGCATTGGGGCTGGACAGATGGCCTGGTGGGTCAGAGTGATTGCTGCTCCTGCAGACCAGAGTTAACTTCTTAGAACACACACTGGCTGGCACATAGGACATTGCAATATACTGAATCTTTGCAACTCTAGGAGAGGCTGAGAACATGCCACAGTGTGCAAGTGGAGGTCAGAGAAGAGCTTAAGATGTCGCCCTTTGCCTGCCACCCTGCTTGATGTCATCTCTTGTTTGGCACTACATCACAGTTGTCTCATGAGCTTTCAGGGATTCTCCTGTCTCTGTTCCTCATTGCAGAAGTGCTTAGATGACAGATTCATGCCACTGTGTCTGGATTTCCATTTTCAGGGGATTCAAACTCAAGTCCTAGTACCTGCATGGCATATGTTTTACCCACCGAGCCATCTCCCAAGTCCAGTCTTTTCTATTTAGGTTTCAGTATTATTTAGAACCAGGGAATTCATGGAAGTAAAAATACGTGAATCCAAAAGCTTACTTGGAAAACACAATTTAAAACTGTATCATTATACATCATACAATGTGTATCATTATACATTCAAAAAGCTCCTGGTACACACACCTATTCAATGACCACCAGGTACTTTGATTAAATGTGATATAGTATCAAGGCAATCAGCAAAGTTTACAACTAGTATCTTTTGTTCTTTTATCAATAACACTAGGTAGAATCCAGAATTGGCCACACCAGTTCAGGAGCCACTTTTAAGCTTTCATTTGACAAGTAATGGAAATCTTCTAACAGAAAAAAGGAAGGTCCAGTGGTGCAGGCAAGCTTATGAAAATAACACGGGGGCCCCCAGAGCACTATTATGTTCTCTATCACTCTCCCAGGATCCAAAGGGAAAACTAGAAAGATCTGATTTTGAGCTCAGAGGAGCTCTTCCCACCGCAACGGAATGGCAGTGTGGTGGCTCCTGAGAACAGTAAGAATAACAGTGCACTGAACACAGTGGAGCATGCATTTAACCCCAGCACTCTGGGAGGCAGAGGCAGGGGCAAATGGATTGTTATGAGTTCAAGGCCAGCCTGGTTTTACAAAGCCTGTACAGAATCGCCAAGGCTACACAGAGAAACCCTGTCTCAAAAGAGAGAGACAGAGAAAGAGAGAGAGTGTGTGAAACATTGTACATGATGCTGCAATTAAGCTTAAGCTTCCGTGTGCACATCTGGGAACTTAAGGGCAAATCTACACCCATGTCCATGACGCTGTTATCCAGATAGTGGAAGCATCCTCCAGGGGCCTTCAGCAGATGAAAGGCACTTACTGCCAAGTCTGATGACCTGAGTATGATTCCTAGTCCCACATGGAAGAAGAAGAGAACTGACTCTTGAACTACTGCAAGTTGCCCTCACAAGTCATCATAAACACATACACACACACACATGCACACATACACAAACACATACATATATACACACATACACACATACATGCACACACAGATAAGAGAGAATAAATAAACAAATAACCATTAAATGTAATAAGAATTATAAAGAATTGTTATAGAGGGGAATTTTATGTGCTGCAGAATTTTAACAAGAATCTCTTCCCTCTTCAGATCACATGATCCGTACATCTTCTACCTGTACCGACTAACCTTTTGCTACAAGCTAAGGAGACAAAGATGGCCTGCTGAATGTATTGACTCCTAAGAACTAAGCACAAGTGTTGGTTTCCTAACTATAACTCAAATACAGGCCCTCTCCAACAGTAACAGAAGTTGGTACTGGGTTTCTAAATGAATTTACTCCAGTAAACCAGGTGCTCACTGACCTAAACTTACAAGCCAGGCTTCCTTACGGCAAACGTCCCCCCAGGTGTCCATAGAATTATCAATAGAGGCTGTCCTGGCTGTCCTTTGCATAGCCACGCATCACTGCTGAATTCTAGAACTGAGTTTGTGATGTTTTAAAGAGAGAGAAATTGCCTTACGCTATATAAACACCCACAGGGCAACATCCTAGCCTAAGGAAAGGAAAGGAAAATATTTTGAAGTAGGGTTCTCTTTCTAATGTTGATTTCAACTTTTGACTTTCACAAAAACTTGAGAATAAGTGTAGAATTATGCAGATACTCTTTGAACATCTCTGGCTGATATATCCCGTGGAGAAAAGAACTCTAGATTCCTGACTTAATTCCCTCAGAACACAAGTTTGGTGTTCACTGATGAATCAATCAAAGACCTCAGCTACTTACGGAGATTTTGTATACTGTGGGCATTGCTCCACAGGCTGGGGTCTCAAGTGGGAGCAAAACCAAGTTCTACTTCCCTGGAACTTGCATTTCAATATTGAACAAGACACACAAATAACCTGGGGAGATTTATAAAGAGGAGACACGCTGTGATGTTCTCCTCACATCTCAGCAGTCTAGGACTTTCTTAAAGTCCTAGAAAACACACCCGAACTGTAGAACATTCCCTCATCTACCATGAATTTCTGTTTCCACACTGAGAACTATCTTTCCTCACCCTGCAACTCTTTAGATCTGAGGTGACAAAAACAAGTGCAGTCCCCATGTTTCTGCACACTCCCCTTCAGGCAGCATCTCCTCTTTGAAGAGAGCCACACAGACCCTCCTGATGCCCAGGGAGGAGTGGCACTCTCCACCCTGCTCTGAAGCAGGTTCTTGGCTGTGTGTGGACACAGTCATCTCCACCCTTCCTTTTGGTGCAGCTCTAGGATTTAGCTGTCTGTCTGCTGGGATTTCCTGGCCTGTAGAATCGTCACTCAGTGACACATGATCAGTTCTTCTAGAAGTCTTACTTACATTGTATCATTTGTTCCTCTCCATGCTTTGCCTATGAAGGGACTTTTTGGGGAGGGATGGCGGAGACTATGCTTTTGCTCTGACACCATTATACTGGCAATTAAGTTTCAGTTTGAGTTTGGGGGGGTTATAATTTATGTTTAAATATTCTTATTTATTATTTATTACAGTTTATTCACTTTGTGTCCTGGCTGTGGGCACCTGCCTTATCTCCTCCCAATCCCACCCTCCCTCCATCTTCTCCCTATGTCCCTCTCCTAGTTCACTGATAGGGGTGGTCCTCCTCCCCTTCTTTCCAATCCTAGCCTATCAGGTGGTTATTAGCCATATAATATAGGATAAACATACTAAAATCTATACTAAAGCAGCTGAACAAGAAGGAGGGCCCTAAGGAAGATACTCAGGTCTAATGCAGAAAGCAAATGGGACAGACATCAGAAGAGGGAGAAAACAGGGAACAGGGCAGGAGCCTACCACAGAGGGCCTCGGAAAGACTCTACCCACCAATGTATCGAAGTAGAGGCTGAGACTCATAGACAAACTTTGGGCAGAGTACAGGGAATTTTATGAAAGAAGGGGGAGATTGAAAGACCTGGAGGGGACAGAAGCTCCAAAAGGAGAACAACAAAGCCCTCCTCCCTCAAAAAAAAACTGGGTCCTGGGGGCCTTGCGATACCCCAACCAAGGACCATGCATGAAGAGGACCTAAAACCCCTGCTCAGATGTAACCCATAGAATCAGTCTCCAAGTGGGTACCCTAGTAAGGGGAGCAGGGGCTGTCTCTGGGATAAACTCAGGGGCAGACTCTTTGATCACCTCCCCCTCAGAGGTACAGCCTTGCCAGGCTACAGAGAAAGAAAATGCAGCCAATCCTGATGAGAACTGATAGGCTATGTAGGGTTCTTATGAGGTAAAAAAAAAAAAATAAAAGTACTAAAGAAAGTGTTCTCTATGATTTTGAATTCATAAAATGAAGACTAGGTTATTAATTGCCAAAGAGTTACTTCCAGTATTACAGTGCCTCACTTTACCAATAAAATTCTTTCATGTAGGTCTGGAGACATAGCTCAGTAGATAGAGTACTTGCCTAGAATGTACAAGGCCCTAGGTTCTAATCCAGCACCTCATAAAACAGGGACGGAGGAGCATACCTGTAATTCCAGCACCCAGGAAGTGGGGTTACGGGGAGGACAGAGACTAAGTAGTGAGTTTGAGGGCAACCTGGGCTGCAAACGACTGTCTTAAAACAAAACAGAACCACATCAAAACAACACATATCCACACCCACTTGTGCCCATTTAAGAAACAAGGTAAAGTTATCCCTGTGTGACTGTGGTTTGTCCTTGCCCAAGAAGTGGTAGAGCTGAGGCACAGGCCCTGAAAGAGGTGGAGCCTGCTGGCGGGTTAAGGCTGCTTGCTAAAAGTGTGTTTCTCCCAACAATTCCATTTGTTTTTCAAGGCACGAAATGATCTTTTCCTCTGGTAGACTGAAAAAAAATCACTGTTTGGAGATTAAAATTATGAAGAGATTTAGAGGGCTTGTGTGCTTTTCAGTTCCACAGAACATAATTCCTTCTAAGTGGGGCTTTAGTTTTGCACTTCTCTGCCTTCCCAATGTAAGGCTCCTGTTTCTTCAGACTACTGGAGTAAAATGAATAGAATGAGAACACTGCTGACCTCCCAAGTACTTTTTATTGGTTCTTTGTGAATTTCACATTATGCACCCCTATCCCACTCATCTCCTCCTCCCCTAATACCCACCATCCACCCTTGCAACCTCCCCGACAACAGAGAAAAAAATGTCATTATAGAAGCTGTAGGATGTCACAGTGTGTCCCACAGTACACCCTTCTGTCTACATGTCTTTGCTTACAAATGTTCATTGCAATGATACATTGGTCTGGTTCGAGGCTTCTGGCTTCTGCTACTCTATCAATACTGGAACCTCACTGGGATCCTTCCCAGATATCCCTTTGTTGCCCTGTGTCATGGGTATCCTGTAGTTTTGGACCTGTAGGAATGGCCAGCTGTAGGGTTGATGTTGGTTGGGTCAATTCAAAGCCCCAGATCTGGGCCTGAGGAGTATCTGAACTGGTCAGGCCACCATCTCTCCCACTCACAAACCCTCGGGACTGGCTCCCCACAACCAGGGCCAGCTCTACCTTGCAGGCTGGACAAGATGCAGGACCCGCTCTCCTGAGTGTTACAGCTGGTGAGAGACATGGCAATTCTGCCACTCTCATGACCCAGGGGATAGCTCTCCTACTTGCCGTTAAGTGTCGAAGGATGCGGAAGGGGAGGAGGGTATCTCCCTCTTCTCTGACCTATAGCATAGCAGACAGGAGGCAGGGCTGGCTCTCCTGTGCTCTGGCCCTGTGGCAGGCTCTCCCTCAACCCCCACTATCCAGGGCCAGCTCTACTGTGCTGCCCAGGCAGGGTACAGGACCTGTTCTCTCAGTGTTGCAGCTGGTGAGGGGCAGAGATGGCTCTCCTGCTCTCATGACCCCAGCAGGGAACAGGGAAGAGAGTATCTCTCCCTCATCCCCATCACTGCAGGGAAGACAGTGGGAGGACTGTCTCTCCCATGCTCACATCCTCAGGGCAGCTCACCCCCAATGAGCAGGACCTGCTCTCCCAAGTACCTCAGCTGGCTAGAGGCTGGACAGCTCTCTGCTCTCATACTGCCTGGCCTTTGGTGATAACAAACCTTGGCTACTGCAGGGCCATGGACCCAGATGTGGCCCCTGTTACCCACATCGGGCTCTTCCTCACTACCCCCAAGTCTCCAGTTCTGCTTCTCTTCATTGCACTATATCCTTTTCTTTCTCTTCAATTCACTTATTTGCTTCCCTTAGTGGCACCCAGGATCTCTGACTGTCTGTGGTAATCTCAGGGGATCTCAGAAGTGCTATGGCCTACTCATGCATTACGGTTCTGGACAGGGGTCATGTCAGGCATGGCCCCATCCTCCAAGACCTGCAGGAAGATGGCCTGGTTGTCATCTCAGGCTAGCTTCCTGTCAGGGCCCCATACTTTGTCTGGTGGTTGTCTCGGGTTCTCTCCTCATCTAGCCTGCCCAAGTGGCTCCTTGCAAGGGCCATCAGTCTTGGGCTCATTCCCACTCTGGGCCTGCTGTCCCAGGCAGGACTTTCTATCCTGGGAGCCTGTCCAAGCCTTCTTGGTGCCAGACTTATGGTCATCTCAGGCTCACGTTTTTCAGGGAAAGTTAGGCTACTAATCATTCAGATGTTAGTAGGTCAGAGCATTGAACATAGACATAACTTCTCTCCTCTCTGCCACCTACTGACATGCATGTGACACAGCAGCCACACCTCCAAGGCCTGTAGGCCTCTAGGGGCAGGACGCAACCACCTTTATGGCTAGCAGGAACCTCCCTTTATTGCAGCAGCCAACAATAGGTCTTAAAGCTCTTTTCTTATGAGTTATTTGCCACAGATAAGAACAGTGTAGAACTACAAACTGAACTGGACAACACTGAAGGGCAGCTGCTACCGTTTTAGTTTGTCCTTGAAAGGTCCATGAGTTGAAAACTCATTCCCTAATGTGGTAATGGAGTCAAGGTGAAGTCCTTTTTAGAGGCAGGGCCTGCTGAAAGATAGTTAGGTCATGGGGTTTGGACTTTGTGAATGTATTAACAGAGTCCCAAGGGAGAGTAGTAATAGAGTAGTTCTAAGAAAATGGGTTATTATAAAAAAAAGAATTGTTAAAGGGGGCCTGCTCCTCCATGGTATCTTTCTTCCTTGTTCCTTCTACATGTGGCTTCTTTCTGGTTCCCTTTACCACTTCTCACCATGTTGCGACACAGCCAACTGGCCTTTGACAGACACTGACATCATGCCACTGGAATCATGAGCCAAATGCATTTATCTTCTTTTCATTACCTGAGTCAAGTATTGTGTTATAGCAACCCGAAACAGACAAAGGCAGTGACGTTTACATTAAAAATTCTGTTTTCTTTGAAATTTTAAGAATGAAATTTGGAGGATGACAAGATAGGGCAAATGGTAAAGACACTTACTGCCCAGCTTGATGACCCAAGTTCAATTCCCAAAGCCCACATGGTGACAGGGCAGAACTAACTCCTGCAGGAACACATACATGCACACATACATACAAATGTAAACAACATTTTAAAAAAAAAAGTAAAACAATGAAATTTGGAATTTTCAAAGCAAGGTCCAGCACACCCAGATGAATGGTCTGTTAGGTAGAAGCTGCTTAGATTCCTTCAGAGAGTTAAGAAATGGCTGACCAGACCTTGTGGAGCATGCCTTTAATCCCAGTTACCCAGGAGGCTGAGGCAATGGGACCGCAAGTTCAAAGCCTGCCTAGGTTACAGAGTAAATTCAATACCAACCTAGACAACTTAATGAGACTCTAGCTCTGGAGGGGACTGGAGGGCGATTCAAAGGTAGAGTATTGTCTAACCTGTACAAGGCCCTATGTTCATTCCCCATACTAAAAAATGAGTGAACACATTAGTAAATGTTCCTAGGAATAAATGAAATGGGTGCAATACTCTCTCAGAGGAAGCGCAGAGGATTAAGCATATCCAAATTTCCTGAGATAGCTTTTTTTTTGTATTTTATTTTTTTCTTATCAGTTACATTTTATTAACTCTGTATCCCAGCCATGTCCCGATCCCTCATTCCCTCCCAGTCCCTCCCTTCCTCCCTCCCTCCTCTCCACCGTGCCCCTTGCCAAGTCCACTGATAGGGGGGACCTCCTCCCCATTCATCTGATCCTGTTTTATCAGGTATCTTCAGGACTGGCTGCAAAGCTCTCCTCTGTGGCCTAACAGGACTGCTCCTCCCTTGGGGGGTGGGGAGGCCAAAGAGCCAGTCATTGAGTTCCTGTTATAAATAGTCCTTGTTCCCCTCACTATGGGAAATCAATTGGTTACTGAGCTACCATAGGCTACATCCGAGCAGAGGTTCTAGGTTATATCCATACATGGTCCTTGGTTGCATGTCAGTCTCAGAAAAAACCCTGTGCCCAGATATCTTTGGTCCTTGTGGAGCTCCTATCCTTTCCTCATCAGACTAACTCCCCTTCTTTCTTATGATTCCCTGTACTCTGCCAAAGGTTTGGTCATGAGTCTTTGCTTTGAAAACACTGCTAGTTAGAGTCTTTCCAATGCGCTCAGTAGACTCCTGTCATAAGTTCAATGCACATCCCATCTGTCATTCTAAACGAGGATTGATCATCTTACCCCATGTCCACTCTCTTGATTATCTTTTTTAGGTGTACAGATTTCATTATGTTTATTATATCTTATAGGTCTATATAAGTGAGTATATACCGTGTTTGTCTTTCTCCTTCTGGGATATTTCACTCAGGATGATCTTTTCTAGGTCCCACCATTTGCCTGCAAATTTCATTATTTCCTCCTTTTTGATTGCTGAGTAGTATGCTGGAGAGGTTGTGGAGAAAGGGGAACCCTCCTCCACTGCTGGTGGGAATGTAAACTGGTACAACCACTCTGGAAATCTATCTGGCGCTTTCTCAGACAATTAGGAATAGTGCTTCCTCAAGACCCAGCTATACCACTGCTAGGTATATACCCAAAGTTTGCTCAAGTACACAAAAGGGATACTTGCTCAACCATGATTATAGCAGCTTTATTTGTAATAGCCAGAACCTGGAAACAACCCAGATGTCCATCAACGGAGGAATGGGTACTGAGATAGCTTTTAAAACACTGGCCTCTGCAGAGCGTGTGTGAACAGAGGACTGCACACACAAAAACATGTACACGGATGTATTCATCACACCACACATACATGTGATGTACCATAGTAACACAGATGTTACTATGCATGTATGACATATACATGCACATATGTACCACATCACACACACGTGCACATATATATGCATGCATCACACCACACACACACCCACACACACACACACACACACACACACACACACGGAGGTAAGTAAGTGCTAGCTGAGGCAGAAAATATGAAAAGATTACAGGTTGTGATTAACAAGGTGACCTTTAAGCGGGATCTGAAATTTGACGGGATTTCCATTACAAGTGCCAAATTCATAGGTGGAAAAGAGTGGCAGAGGCAATAGCTAGTGAGGTGGTTGGGGGGCATAAATATTTTACAGTCTGCCTGTTGTTTACTGAAAGCAGTGTGCAAAGGTGTCCGCCTAGCTCAAAAGTGCAAATAGGTCAAGATTCTTATTTCACCCCAGATAACAAAGTTGAGAGTTTTCTTGTTGAGAGAAAAGAAAAAGAAAATCTATACATGTATTCCCTCTCTTTGTGTCTTCCTCTATCTTCTTCTCTCTCCTTCCCTTCCTTCTTTCTTCCTTCCCTCTCTTTCTCCCTCCTCCTCCTTCTCTTTTTTCTTCTGTTCTTAGCTACATAACTGAAAAGAAATTTTAAGATGAAAACATCTACAGAGTTTTTGCTGTGAGAGGCAGGCAAGAGCAACGAACCCCTGCCTAACACAGAATGCTGACTTGCAAGCAGATGCATTAATCATAGGACTTTGGCTTCGGCCAGATACAGAGACTCTCATCTTCAAGCCCAAAAGCACATTTCACATTCCTCCTTGAAGGCCAAGTTCAGACTTCACCAATGTACAGAAAACTTTGTTCCAGGTCAGAATCAGCAGCTTCACCTTTGTGCTTCCACAGTACGCCCAGCCTCCGGCAACTCCCGTACTGCACTGAGCTAAGTGCTATGCTCATTTTCTCACTGTTGTAAGACCTTCTTTTCCGGGAAGGCATAAACAATGCTTACCCCTTCCTCAGAAGTTCCCAGTGACGAACCAAAGGATGATTCCACTAACTGGTTCCTGAGGAGCCAGTGAATTTATTGGGCTTACTTATAGAGCATGAATGAGGGGTCCAGGTCAGAGCACTGAGGACCCTCAAGCAGCCAAACTGGAAAATCCTCACCCAGCATAGGTAATGGCATCTCCATAGCTACACAGACAGAGCCTCAGTAGGTTAACCTTCTCCAGCCTGTATAGTCTAGCATTGCTCGAGACCCCAAGGAGATGTGCAATTATGGCAGAATCACATACAAACATCTGGGAAGAATGGCTGGAATCTAAGGTTAAGGTCCAATGGGCCTTCCTCCTCCTTCCTTCCTTCCATGAACGAACATCAACAAGTCTGGCAAGCAGGAACAGCTGATCTGTTAACAATGATGGGGACTGTTTTGCTTGGAGGACTGTGCTCTACAGCAAAATATCTAAACTGTGAACTTCTATGGTATCAGGGTCCATCCAAAAACTTTACATCAGACATACAACAAGCAGTTAATAAATGCTTGATGAATAAATGAATGAATGAATGGATGAATGAATGAATGATTCTGGGAAGACTACACTAGTCACATGTGCAGGGAAGGAAGGAGAATTCTTGACTCTAATGTCTATGGTCTCCAAACCTCTTTTCAATAATGTCTGTCTTGCTGTTTCCATCTCTAATTGCAGTCTGCGTTCTCTTTCATCTGCCTATAAGTAAGATGAAGCTTCTTCAAAGTGTAAAATTACGCTTTCTGATTGCAATTAGAAAACACACCCCACCACCACCCTGGCTGTATTTCCAATCCACCATATCTTAGATGGTGTTTTCTCGAAGAACTTACAATGAAAATTCATGTATAGGAGATTTAGAGATGTTCTGAAAAGAACCTAGAAAAGAAACAATAAGAAAAGCTGGGCTGGAGAAACACTGAGCCAATACATCTCATCATACGTCTAATCTCAGGGCCTGAGAGATGGCTCCGTGCTTAAAAAGCACTTGCTGCTCCTTTTGACAACCACACTGCCCATATCTGGAAGCTCACACATGCCCATAAGTCCCAATCCAAGGGATCTGGTGCCCTTATCCCACTTCTGAAGGCACACATGTGTATACACACACACATACACACACACACACACACACACACACAGACTGGCAAGTCTGGCAAGCAGGAACAGCTGATCTGTTAACAATGATGGGGACTGTTTTGCTTGGAGGACTGTATGAACGTCTATGGTATCAGGGTCCATCCAAAACCTTTACATCAGACATAAAACAAGCAGTTAATAAATGCTTGATGAATGAATGGATGGATGGATGAATGAATGAATGAATGAATGAATGAATGAATGAATGAATGACTCTGGGGACTACACTGGACACATGTGCAAGGAAGGACAGAAAATTCTTGACTCTACTGTCTATGGTCTCCAGACACACAGAGAGAGAAACAGACAGACGTGCATACATGTATATATAAATAAAAATGAAACACAAAAAAGAAATATTAATTTCAGACACACCAGTCTTCGCATGGAATTAGTTATTAGAGTACTTTAAAAATTAAAATGTGTCCTATCTGGCTTCAAGGAAGCTGAGCTTTCAAATACCTGCCACTGGAGAAGCCTTGGAGGGAGAGGTGTCTCTCAAGGTGTCTCTCAAGCATGAGCAGGAGGCTCCTTGTGTTGCAGACAGCAGCGTCCACTTATTTCCAGACTAGAATCCTTGAGGAGCTTCAGAAATATGTGGATGCTTAAATCCTGCCCAGACACTGCTTCCATGAAGGTGGGTTTTGTCACTGGGGTTTTTTAATTTTCCTCAGTTTTTCTAGTATGTCACTACTGCGCTCAGTTCAATCAAGAAGGCTACATCAAGGTCTGTGTTCCCTTTCCCCCAGAAGCAAGGAAAGAGGTTCCACTGTCTAGAGTGAGGCCCCATTAACATCTGCTGGAAGAAGGAGATCCCAAATCTACCTAATCCCTCAGAAGGGAACTCCCTATCTCCAAATGGCATCACAAACTCCCCATCTGATGTATTTTGTTCTGTTCCTGCCTCAGTCAAATGATTTAGTGTAACCTTTCCGGGAGGAAAAAAAGATACTCTAATCAAATACTTGTGCACTTTGGCATTGAAACAATGGTCCCTAAGGAATTGAAATCCCCCGAGGAATCTCATGCTTTGCAAAGGAAAAGGCTGAAGCCTGATGCCAGCTAGAGTGGTGCTAGTCTCCCAGAAATAGATTTTACATACCTATGACAACCTGTCAGACCACTTTGCAGGAAGCAGAGGAGCTGAAACAATTATGAGATGATGATGGGCAGGAGCGCATACTGACCAAGATTGCTTAGCTATGTATGCGTCCTGCCTTCCATTTAAACCTAAACTTCATCCAGTGACCCCAAAGATGGCTTGTCAAGTCACTGGCCCTTGCTGCTTTCTTCCCAATGTGTCCATATTTAATGATTTCGATGTTTGCTATCACCTGTCTATTTAATTGGCCTGTTTAGGACAGGTGACCGAGCCTAGCTTGTTAGGTCTTCCAGGGCCCAGGCTCTGACCTTCACAGCTCCAGGAACATTAGCATTTTCCCAGTGTCACAAACCGCTGTCGTGAAATCCATCTACAAGTACCACTTCCTGTATCCTCATCCAGTTAATCTCCAAACCATGTTCACGGTCTGCTTCTCAAATATTTCAGAGACATCTCTGACCTTCATAATTACTTGTGGTTTTGTGCATGGGAGTTCTCTTTAGTGAGACTGTAGTAGATTCTGTGTGTTGGCGTCTGAAAACAGTGGGCCCTTCTACTGACTGGGATGTCCTTGCCCATCACAGGGGTGTACGTATCAGGCATTACTGGTACCCACGTAAGGCCAGCCAGGAAGGATGAAGAGGTGATCCAAGCTGAGAGATTGTGAATGGGGAGGGGCTTCTCTCCTGTTGTTTCGAAACTGTCCGCAGTAGATTTGTGCACAATACATCCAAGGACACAGATATGTGTGCACACAGACGCGCAGTTCGCTGAATACCGAAGCTGGTCGACCTGCTGAGATCTGAGAGCATGTCTGAGGCGGAGGAATCAGGATCCTGGAGATCCTGACCTTGACAAGTCCAGATTCTGTTGGAAGAATCCTGCTGTTTGAGGTTGCAGTCCTCCCAATCTGGGTAGCCATTCTGAGCTTGGTGTTAGGGTGCAGGACTCCCTTTCCCCAACCTCCTACTCTCTGCCCGACCTCATACGGAGAGTGTGTAGACATAGATGCCCCTATTCATATTTGGTATTTGGTGTTTGACACAGCCCCCTGTTAGCTCTCCCCTCTCTGCTTCTGTAAGATAACTAGGTACTGTGTTCCCGTTCATATGACAGGATCATTCTGTTTAATGAAAATCAAGCATCCTTGAAGTGCCTACTTTTAACCAATTATGTACAACTATCCTCAGAGCCCCCCACCTACTCCCCAAGGGGTATATAGTCTTTGTTCTCTGAGGTGGTTCCCAGAGTGTCTGATCTCCATCATGCTCGCCACCAGCCTTCCAAGCTCTGCACCTCATCTTCTGCTTCTCCTGCCTTCATGGGCTGGTGGGAAACAGTCCCCCCAGGCAGGAAAAGAATCACAACATTTGCAGCATGATGCATGATGCCCTGGCTGAACTCATATCTGCTTCCTCTACACTGACTGATTTCTCTTGTCTGCTCTCAAGGCTCCAGCAGTCTTGGCCCACTGCCTTCCTCATGCACCATGCCTCCTCAGCTTTGTCTCTTATATCCTCTTCTCTTCCTCTTTCTATGTTTGTTTGAACATACCTGTCTTTGAAATAAAAACTTAGGTAGTCACTCTTCCAGCAGACATCCTGCCATGTCTTAATCAAGACTGACTGCCTTCCAGGTCCAGACTCCCACCCCTCTCTCTCACCTCTGCTTTGGAATCACCTGTTTATCTGAAAGGGAATAAATAAAAGAAGCAAAGTCCCAAGGCTTCTCTGTCCTCTGCAAAATAACACCTGCTGCCCTCCTTTCTTGTGCCCATGCCAAAGACAGCATGTCCTCCTCTGAGGCATGGTCTACACATCATTGTATCCACAGCAATGGCCCTCCACAGCAATGGCCTCCACAGCCTTTAAACTGACCAGTAAGGACACTGAGCTGAAAAGTCACTGTTCATGTCTCCTTCTATTTCCCCTTCCTCTTTGCAGCATATAAAATTCCACCATGAAACCAGGGAATTCCTCTCTGCCAAAGAAAAGAGAAAGAGAAATCATTGTTTAACCACAACAAGACTCAACATCAGGAGCGCCAAAAATATGTATTAGTTCCAGATGCAAAATTAGGAACCATATCTTTCAATGAGTATGCCCAGATCTCACCTAGAAGGCACTACATAGAAGAAAAAGAACAGCTATATCAGGCCCAAACAATGGGAATAAAAGAATTGGAATGCAGGTGGCAGACCTTTATTGTGGACTGGATGCTGAGAGAGGGCAAGGGAGGACAGGTGCTGGGCACTGTAGGCTAGAGAGACACCTTGCCACAGGCCAGCAGGTGTGGAAACATGTGACTCTCTCTTGGAATGAGGAACAGCTCTGTGTCAAGGTAGCACAATTATCTCATTTCTTTGCATGTTGGTGACAGGATACAGACGCAGTTCCAGCATCTAATGGAACTCAGCTGTTCCTTGTAGTGTGGAGCCTTTCCAGGTGTTTAGTAATCATGAGGAGAGGTGGAGCAGATTCACACTGAAAAGCCACCTCATCAGACCAAACCAGTGAGGGATTGGAATGCAAAGAGCTAGAAGTCCAGGAGGCCCATTCAAGGGATCAGTCTGATGTGGGGATGAAGGGTGACAAACTCTCTTGACAACAGGGAAGAAAGCAGATTCCTGGGACAACACATCAGTATGATCATCAAGATATAAGCTGAGGAACAGGTCTTAAAGGTCTCTGAATAGAGCCTCCTGTTATGGACTGGAAAGACCAGTGACAGAGAAGTTGTGGATTCCAACAGAAACTTGAATGTTTTTGTGTTCTGGGTCTGAAACACTTGCACAACTGACTCAGTTAAGAAACAGCAGTGCAGCCTCCAGTCAGTGTTCTTGTTACAGATACAAAATGGCCAGTGCTTGGTTGAATGTCAGTCTCAGAAAAGACCCTGTGCCCAGATATATTTGGTCCTTGTGGAGCTCCTATCTTTTCCCCATCAAACTAACTCCCCTTCTTTCATATGATTCCCTGTACTCTGCTGAAGGTTTGGTTATGAGTCTTTGTATCTGCTTTGAAAACACTGCTAGTTAGAGTCTTTCAGATGCCTTCAGTAGACTCCTGTCTTACGTTCAATGCACATCCCAACTGTCTTTCTAAATGAGGACATGTATGGATATAACCTAGAACCTCTGCTCGGATGTAGCCCGTGGTAGCTCAGTAACCAATTGGTTTCCCATAGTAAGGGGAACAAGGACTATTTATAACAGGAACTCAATGGCTGGCTTGTTGACCTCCCTACCCCCCAAGGGAGGAGCAGTCCTGTTAGGCCACAGAGGAGGACTTTGCAGCCAGTCCTGAAGATACCTGATAAAACAGGATCAGATGAATGGGGAGGAGGTCCCCCCCATCAGTGGACTTGGAAAGGGGCAGGGTGGAGATGAGGGAGGGAGGGTAGAATTGGGAGGGAATGAGAGAGCGGGATAGAGCTGGGATACAGAATTAATAAAATGTAACTGATAAGAAAAAAATAAAATTAAAAAAAAATGGCCAGTGCTAGAGGTGTATTTTTAAGAGCCTGTGCTCTTCCGTGGGGGGTGTTGGGGAGGTGATTGGTTTACTGCACCACCAGGGCATTCAGGGTTTCTTGCAACTTCAGCTTCAGGGTATCCAGCGCCCTCTTCTGACCGCTGCTGGTAGTGCGCTCACATGCGCATGATAGAGACATACACATAATTAAAAATAAATAAATGTTACTTAGCTCAAGGGAGGGTGCTGGAATGTCACTCAGAATGCAAAACAGAATAGAGAGCAGAAGTGAGTGAAGAGAGGGAACTGAGCCAGAGATGGAATGGGGAGGGAAGTGAGGGTGGGGATCAGATGTAGGCAGAACTGGGAAGGGAGGTAAGAGGGCTGGGAACAAGAAGGGAAACTGAGGGAGGCATCTCTTTGTCAAGCTGGAGGCCTGTGACTGGGTAGATTCCTGGGAGGATATGGGTGTGACTAAGGCTGAGACTCCTAACAGGGGAGAAGGGGACATGAAGACTGAAGTGCCCACCTCCTAGCCAGGCAGGACTCGTGGAGGAGGGGAACAACAACCCACAAACAAAACCTTTGATCCAAAAATTACCCTGCCAAACAGAAGTTCAGGGATAAAGACTGAAGGAATGTCTAACCAATAACTGGCCCAACCTAAGACCCACCCCACAGTAGAGAGCCAGCCCCTGACAGTTACTGATGCTCCTCTGTGCTTGCAGGCAGGAGCCTAACTTGTCTGTCATCTGGGAGGCTCCAGTCAGCAATATATCAAGGCATATGCTGAGACTTGCAGCTAAGCATGGGGCAGAGCTCTGGGGGTCCTTTGTTGGAGGAAAGATGGAAGGACATGAAAGGGACAGGAGCCTCACAAAAAGACCAATAGAGACAACTAATGCAGTCCCATGGGGACTTAGAGACTAAGACATCAACTAAAGAGCATGCTTGGTCTGGACCTAGGCCCCTGCACATGTGTGGCCGATGGATGGGCGACTTGGTCGTCGTATGGGGCTCCTGTCCAGTATAAGGGAGAGCTGTTTCTAACATGGACCCTGTTGCCTGCTTCTGGATCACTTCCCCCTGGCAGCGCTGCCTCCCCTGGCCTCAGGAGATGAAGATATGCTCATCCTGATGTGACTGGATGTGCTGGGGAGGGTTGATACGGGAGAGTTCCCCTTTCTGGGGGGAAGAGAGAGGGGAAGGGAAAATAAGGGAAAGGAGGAAAAGGAGGGAAGGAGGAAGGGGAGAGGAGGAGGAAGGGGGTACCCTTGGGATGTAAAGTAAATACACTGAAATAAAAAAAGTTTTATATTTTGCGGAGGAGTTGTTTTTTTTTTTTTTTTCCATCATCTCTTGTTTGTATTTTTGCTCTTGAGACAGGGTCTTATGTAACCTAAACTATCCTTAAAATTTACTATGTAGACCCATTAGTGACCTTGACTTTCAGAGCCTTCTACCTTCTCAGCCTAAGTGCTGGGATTACAGGCATGCATCAGTATGTCTGGTTGATGTCATGCTAGAGGTCAAAGCCTAAAGCTTTCTGTATGCTAGGTAAGCACTGTACCAAATGAGAAGCATCACCAGCTCTATGTCAACTATTTTTTTTTTCAGTAAGAAACTGAACTGATACAAAAAAAAAGTCTCTCATAATCCTTGGTAGTGACATGGGTATTATTGTTGTTGCTGTTATCTAATAATTTCTAAACTTTCCTTTACTCCTAGTGCACATTCCTTAATGTATCTGACCAAGAAGTATTCATGATTTCAAGGGAAGACGAGAAACTGACAGGGAAGTCACTCAATCCACATAGGCCAAAAACTCTAATGGTCAGAACATACAGTGTAGACCCGTGAGAGTACCTGATCAGTCACGGCAACAATCCTGTACCCTGAGATGAGGGAGAAATTCACAAGTTGGAAAAGAGTCAGGAAGACGATAACAAAAAAAAGAGAGAGAGAAAGATTCAATCATGATCTAAAAGGGACTGCATGTCTATTCTCAGAGAACAAGGGAATGTTCCAAATTTTAGGGGATACAGGGGCTTAGTTCCAAGCAAAGAATTCTAAAGCAGGAACCATGATGTCAAGACTACAGGAATGGGGCACAGGCTCTGATCCTCAAGCCCTGTACAAAAAGATATGTATGTATATAGAAGGCCTTGATGTCACACAAAAGTGAAAGATTCCTGGGGACAGAACTGGGACCAGGGAGCACAGGAGGTTTCTCAGAGGACATCTAACAGATAAGGATAGAGACTCCAGTAATTCCATGATTAGTAGCCCTACAATCAACTCCCCTGAATGAGTAGGATCCATACTCCAGCAGCTGATACCATGGGAAGCCACAATAAAATTAAATGATTAAAGACAACGTTCTATTTCTTATGCAAATGCGGTTGTAGACTAACAAGAAACAGCTACGATTTATCTTACTTGGGAATAGAGCTTGAACCAAGAATTGTTTTCTGGAAGGAGCTTCCTATCAAAGAAGAATGTGAGTCCAGGGACTTGGGCCGACACTCAGGCCAACTGTGTGCTTGGATGTAAGCTTGAAGATGGGCATGCTGACTGTATTTTGCATTTGTGTGTACTGGAGGTGACAGATGCCAGGTTAATGGGGACTCGGTCTTGTGCCTTGGGGACAGCCTGTAAGACAGAAATCAGAACATTTTGCAAGTCTCTTTGGTTCTTCGGAAATGACTGGGCTATTCAACACTTAAATGTAAAACTCCCTCCTCACCTCACAGTTACATGTAAATTCACTTTAACCATAAACTAAATAGTGTTAGAAATGCAAGCAGATGAGAAGCATTTGGTAGTGGAATTACAAGAAATTCGCTGATTCATTTTCTCAGAGATGGCATGTTCAAAAAGGTTCAAGACAGGTCTCTAAGGACTGCATTACTATAACCAGTCACCATCTCTTCAAAGGCAGATATTAGTGTAACTGTCTATGCCTTCAAGTGAACAGAAACGCCTAATATCATTCAGAAAAGTAATTTTCAATTCTGGAGTGAGCCTCCCTGGGGTTCTGGCAACTGAAATGTTCCCCTTGCTATTAACTGGTTGCCCTCTGTTTGTTGTTGTTTTCCTCACAGATATTCACAACATCATGGGCAATGATATTACAGAAAATTTGAGTTTAATTCATCACTTCTGAGTGCACTTTCTATGTAAAGATCCACTCATCCAATAGAAGGGGAAACGATGCCTAGAAACAGAAATGAGAAAGTTAGGTTTAATCCAGCTCACATATTCCATGCTTTGGAAAATTGATATTGCTGTCCTAGTCAATGTTCTATTGCTGTAAAGAAACGCCATGACCATGGCAACTCTAAGAAAGAAAGAAAGAAAGAAAGAAAGAAAGAAAGAAAGAAAGAAAGAAAGAAAGAAAGAAAGAAAGGAAGAAAGGAAGGAAGAAAGAAAGAAAGAGAAAAGAAAGCATTTAATAGAGGGCTTGCTTACAAGTTTCAGAGGTTTAATCCATTATCATCATGGCATAAAACATGGTGGCACACAGGCAGGAATGATGCTGAAGAAGTAGCCAGCCGAGAGCTACATCCTTATCTACTGACAGGGAGAGGGGGGGGATGAGGCATGGGTTTGGCATGGGCTTTTGAAGTCTCAAAGCTCACCCCAGTAATACACTTCCTCCAGGTCACACCTCCTAATCAAGTATTGGCACTCTCAGATGACCAAGTGGCCAAATATATGAGCCTTTGGAGGACCACTTTCATGCAAACCACAATTGTCAAGTTCTCACATCTGGAAAAGGAAGAATTGAAATGAGATGACACCCTATGTCCCCTCAGATCCACATATCTTAAGCCCGAGCTTAAATAGGCCCTCCTGTTCTGCAACCAGGTGTGAGGGAGTGTAGAATGAGGCGGAGCTCTGTTTCTTCACAGGCAGGCTGATTGCCTATAGCATGCCTCAGATTTCCTCAGATATCAAGTCTGAGCTACAGGATGGGGAAATCACCTCCCCAAGCTTCAGAAAATTAGTCCTAAGACAACATTCTCCGGTTAAAAAAAAAAAAATTTCAAACTATCTTAATATCTACTTGAGTGTTCAATTCCAGCCCCACACATCTCAAACACACTGGAATCCAGGGTACCCAGACGACTCAGGATCCAACAAGTGGGAAGGCAGAGAAAGGAGAAATCAGAATCTTCCTGGGGCATATCCTGGAGGTCTGGACAGAAGGTGGTCTTTCCTCCAAGAAGAGTCTCTAGAGGAAAGTGCATAGCAACTGTTCCTAACAGGCAGGCAGCACCGGGCTATTTTTATTTAGAAAATAGTGTGGAAGAATATAAACAAATGGAGCATTCTCCTGGGAGGCATTGATAGTGTCCTTCCTGCTTTCTATTGAGAGACCAAAGTGACAGCTATCGTTAAAACCTAGAGTAGGTGCCTAGGTGTGGTAAAGTAGTTAGTAATGCCCTGAGGGGAGAGCTACCTCGCTGCATTCTTTCCCCACCCACTAGAGATGCGGTTGCTAGGAAACTGGGCCATCCCCCTAGGGAGGGAGACCTGGTCATTAATGGCCTGGGAACCTTCCTATAGCCAATCGATTCAAAATGTAGTATTTTGACCAATAGATGCTTGCCAGGCAGGAATTGTCCCTGCCTTGGGTATGCTGGGAGGGACCAGAATCTATAAATCACCCAACTAACCTGGGCACGGGCGCTCAGTTCCCACCGCTTCGGCGGTGGGGCTGTGTAGGCCCAAACTGCAGCTTGTAATTTACAATAAAAAGACTCTCATGTGTTTTGCAACGGAGTCGATTCCTGTAGATCTTTTGGGGGCTCGCGAACTGGGTATAACACCATTACTATGATAAAGATCATGACTAAAAGTGACTTGAGGAGCAAAGGGTCGTTTTCATCTTACACTTACAGTCTTTAATGAAGGGAAGTCCAGGGAACAAGTTAGGAACTTGGAGACAGTAGCTGGAGCAGAAGCTATGGAGGAACATTACTTAGTGGCTTGGTTCCTCAGGGCTTGCTCAGCCTGCTCTCTTTTACCATCCAGGACTACCTGCCCAGGAGTGGCACTACCCTCAGCGAGCTAGGCCCCCACGTGAGTCATTAATTTAAAAAAAATTGCACCACAGGCTTGCCCGTAGGCAATGTGGTGGAGGCCTTATCTCAGTTGAGATTTCTCCTCCCAAATAACTCTAGCTTATGTCAAGTTAACAACAACAACAAAAATAAAAACAGGAAGGACACTGAATTCAACTCTCTGTATAATCTCCACCTTGGACTTGCACTCTGCAAAATGGGGCTATTGGAACATAGTAATGAATATTTTGAAAGATTTTTTGGCATACCTTGTAGATATGTAGTTCTAAGATGTATATGGATAGATACAAATATATATTATGCATAATATATTATGCATCATTTGTATATAAATGACATGCATATTACCATATCTAACATATAGGTTATATATGTATTATTCATATATAAATTGGATTTATATATGTCATACGTTGTCATGTAGGTCTATAGTATACCTACCCATATATTTATTCTTGGATAATAAATTTTTATAATACATATTTTGTGGGCTGTTCTCTAGCATTGAAAAAAAACACAGAGAAGTTTCCATTTTTTACTAACAGTTCTAGAGATGCAAACACTGATAAAACTAGCTTTTTTTAGTTCAGGTGCAAACATAATTGTGAAGTCAAAGTAGTTGGATAGAAACTATGTGATACTAAAATGAAATTGCAAAGTGTCAGTGTGAGCTCATGAAGTTCAGAAGTGTCATCTTCCTGGTTCTACTCCAAGGAAAGTATCACAGTGTCACCAGTATCAGTGACCACCCTTTCCACACAGATGTGGTGCCTAGTGCATTCATCCTTAGTGGGCTGAATCTTTTTGGATGAATGACTAATGCCTCACCTAAGGCAGAGAAGGCAAAAGCAGGCAGGTACAGGACGTATTTAGCATTCTGGTATCCCACGTGGCTTGGCCTACATAGTTCCCTCTTCTGCTGATACTATAGTAGGGAGCTTCAATATCTTCTCTGCCCATACCGTACCCACACATCTCTCTCCAAACAATGTGCCTAGCAATCTGGTACCCATGTAAGACACCCATCTTCATCAAACTGCGTGCACACCCCTTTCTGGACGATAGAATAGGTTTCTCCTCCCCTACCTGCAATCAAGCATACAGTTTCTACCTAGATTCACTCCACTGTGCCTGCGTATGAGGGATAGATATGTTCATGGAGCCCAGAATAGTTTGACATACATGCACAATGAGGTAAAATCATATCCCCAAGTGGACTCTTAAGGAAAATATCATGTTTATTACATTATATGTATGCATAAGGGGGGGGGGTACATGACTAAAATCATGAGCAGTAAACAAGGGCTTCAGAGCTCACGTATATCAATTAAAACAATCACCCAAGTATACCCCTAGTAACCAAAGTCCTCCTCTTGAACATCAGAAAAGGCACCTCCCATTAATCATGGTCTTAATCACTTTCTCACTGCTATGACCCACTGCTCTCCAGCAGTGTCTCTTTTTAATCTGCACTGTTGCTTTGCTTTTCAATTAAGTTTTCTCTCCTTTGCAATCTGTGTGAGTCTTTACTTCAGTTCTTTGGATAGGAAGCCAAGAACCTGGAACTGCCTAGCCCAGTCTCTGATTATAGATTACAGCTTCAGAAGCCAAGGTGATTTCTATACTATGGCCATAGGACAGAGTGTCAGTCCCTCTGCAAGACTCTTGTTTGATAAAATAACAATTCAAAGGTGAGAAAGAGTAACGGGAGAACAACCCACTGAGTTTGAAAAATTGATAGATCAATAATGACTTTCATAGGAGTTGGGGTGGTCCTATTTGTTTCACCATCTAAGAGGCCATTCATTAAACACGGTCTTCAATCTGAATGCAGGTACTTAAGGCAAAGAAGAAAACAGGAATCCAGTAAGCACTTTATTGCAGGAGAGCCATATGCTTCTACTGACAGGAGCCTGTCAATAAACATATGAAAAGTGGTGCCATTTCCTGAACTTCTCATGGAATTATTGGTGAAGGCAAGAGTGATGATAATAGCATCCACTAACTATGTTATGGGGAACAAGAACAAACTGGATTCTGAGAGGAGGGGAAGAAGAAAAAATTGGACAGAGGACTTGAATGAAGTCAGTAGTGACTTGTACTGTGAACTTTAATGATAATCCAGTAAAGACAAGTCTATTAATACAGACTTAAGTGAGAAACTGCAACTTTCTAATGGGTGCTTAGACCTTAATAATTAGTTTAGAATCTCTACAAACAAATTAATACAAAATTCTCATCAGTGATTAGAATCCAAAGAAAACTTTCTCTACACAGACTTTTTTTTTTTTTTTTTTTGGAGACTTGATTCATGCTTTTCCCAATGGAAGTCTGAAAGTATAACTTTGTCTTTAATCTGCTTTTCTTTGATAATTGGTAGAAACTCAGTTCAGAGAAATGTTATAAAAGACCTAAAACTTTTTAAGACAACAGGAGCTGATGTTTACAGCTGCTCATTTGTAATAAACCCTATAAGGAACTGGCAGCAGCTACACTGAACTGTGGCTGCACTCTAAGGACTTATCCAGAAAAAAATTACATCCATTTTTTAAAGAAAGATTTTACTTTTAACTCTTTTCACTCTCTCTCTCTCTCTCTCTCTCTCTCTCTTTCTCTCTCTTTCTCATGTGTGTGTGCATCACTGTGTGCATGCGTGTGTGTGTCCACAGAGTCCTTAAGAGGGTTTGAGTTTTTCAGAGCTGGAGTTACAAATGGTCATGAGCCATCTAATGTAGATTCTAGGAACCAAACTCTGGACCTATGCAAGAACAGCACATGCATGTTCTCAATTGCTGAGCCACCTCTCCAGTGCCAATTATGTCTATTTTTGTGTTATAGAGCCCACTAAGATTTTTCATTTGACTTTGCACGTAATACTTGGAGTAAAGGACCCAAGTACAGTTTCTTCTTGGCGAGGGCAACTACTTGCTAATTAGTAGGAGGAAACATAATTCATTCATCTATTTATTTTTGTTTTAGACAGGGTCTCACAATGTAGCCTGCGATGGCCTTGAATTCACTATGTAGACCAGGTTGGCCTTAAACTCACAGATATCTGCCTGCCTCCGCCTCTGCCTCAGGAGTGCTGGAATTAAGAGCATGCACCACCACATTGGGAGATTTTTTTTTTTTTCCAACCTGTCTTCCTTTCCGGAACGTTTCTCTTATCTTCCCTTCTTCTTACAAATGCTAATTTATAATACCAGGCAGTGCCATTTTTGCAATGGCACACCCAACAACCTCTCCCCCTATGTGGATCGATGTCTGAAGAAGGTTTTGACAAGGGTCCAATGCAAACAAGATAGAAAAGGAAAAAAAAATAAGAAAGGAAGCTTTTCAAACTATTAATGCAGACCATGGGAAGAGGAACTATATGCCTGTAGTTACAACCCTTGGGAGGTAGAGGCAGAAGGGTCAGCAATTCAAGGCCAGCTTTGGCTACATTTTGAGGCCAGCGTGAGCTGAGACCCTGTCTCAACAACTTAAAACAAACAACAAACAAACAAACAAAAAAAATCAACCCAATGCTAAGCTTTCCAGTAATTGAATCTCAGAGCATTATAACCACTTAATGTCAAGATGTGATTTAAAATAACCGTAAAACCACATGTATGGAATGGTGTATGGATGCCATAATGAATATGTTTTCAATTTAGCATTTACATTTCACTTCCTGTTGCCTAACACTTAGTTCCATGATGCTATAATAATGGCATTATGTCAACTGGTCAGAGTTTTCAGAAGTATTTCCTCAGTGGTAAAATCAGTGAATAGCATTAATGTCTTCTTAACATTATTCTAATTGTACCTTGATCCTCAGGATAACAGCAGAGTCAACTTCATGCCAGGATGCTTCTGTGGATGGTCTGTTTCTCACAAATGCTGATCAGCAACAATATTGATGAGGAAAATTGTTTGGAGGCCTGGCAGACAACAATTTCTCATGGATTCATTGTGTAGCCTCAGGATCTTTGGGTTTGGGGGGAGTATCTCCTGTGTGGATCTCATTCTGGTCTCTCCTTGGCTCAAGAATCATATAATCCCCACCAAAATAGTTCTGATGAGATACAGAGAGAAGAGTGCAGAAGAGAGATGGAGTTTATTGAGACTAACATTAACACTCTAAAGGGGTGAGAGTAGACGCTGTGTTGATTCACAGTTTAGTCAAGTGTTACGCTGTTGCTAAGGTTTCTATAACAGACTGCTTTTCCCAGGTCTGTTTGCCTGCCCATGTGATGACTGGCCAATATGGTCTAATTTTAATTTTATTACCATTATTTCTTTGTTTATTTATTGAGTTGTGTGTATGGCGACAGGGGCTTAATTTTATTACCACTATTTCTTTGTTTATTTATTGAGTTGTGTGTATGGCGACAGGGGGCACATGCATAGCGTGGTTCATGTATGGATGTCAGAGAAAAACCCGTGAGTCTCCTTCCAGCGCGTGGGTCCCAGGGTTCAACACAGTTTGTCCGGCTTGGCAGCACGTGCCTTTATCGGGCTGAGCCATCTCACCAGTGGCCTAGTTAATGCTTACAGGAGGAGATAGCCATCTGGTATGCCTTGGGGTTTTTATCTGAAAGTCTCTGGTTGGCTATAATCTTAGTGTCATATCCCAGCCAGAGCACACCCCATTCACGTTAACACACAGAGTCCTGCAATCTCAGGCCCTGGTTAATGAGCTTCTGGTACTGAGGGGAAGATCCACCCCAGCGCCCTTCAAATTTGCTGGTATGTGACTAGCTTTTTCTGTTCATCCACTGTGGCCTATGGATCAGCCAGTAACATACAGTTCTGGAAACACTTGTGTCTCTCTGACACCAGACACTCTTCAGCATTCCTACAAGCCAGGTTAAATCGTAAATAATAGGCCACAGGCGTGCAGAAGGTCTGCCTCCCAGGGGCAGAGAGAGGGACACCCTGGAGCAAAGTCATCTGTGTCCAAAATGAAACCTAAAGAAGATCCCCTTATTCGCTGACATTTTTCTCTTCTGTTTCCCCATTTAACTCTCATAAGTATTGTTAAGGTGAAAATTACCACTCCCTCATCCTACTCGGGGTCTTATTTCATTTATTTCATCAAAGACACATAATTACTTAGTGTAAGAAAGAGTGGAGCAGACAAACTTACCATATAAAATGATGTTCCCCACTTCCCCTCACTCAAGGTTACAGAACTCACTGCGCCTGTTGGTTACCTGCAGGGAGAGTAAGCACTTCCTCCCTCCAGCACCCCATTCCCACCTCCTCTACTCCATCCTGCCATTTTTTTCTTCTGTCACTGTGGTTGCAATTTTCATGTTGTGGAAGTTCACACTGACTTAATCTTTGATCATATCTAGATTTGTCATGTTTGTGTGATAGGCTTGTGTTTATTTACATGCCAGTTTGGCTGAGACAGGATACAAAAAAATTGGGCAAACCCCAGGCAAATAAAAGTATTTTTAGATGACATTAACATCTAAACATGGAAGCTTTGAATAAGGCAAGAATGTGCTACAAGAATGTGGATGGGCTTCATCCCAACTTTGAAGGTTTTGGGCAAAAGACTGAGGTGCCAAGGAGGGAAAAATTTCTGCTTCCAGGTATCTTCAGGATCTTTTTATTCTCCTCACCTAGCTGAAGATTACCTATTTCCCCTTCACAATCATGTAAGCCAGTTCCTTAAAATTAATCCCCATCTACGTTTCTTCATCTACACACACAAATGCACACACACACAAATGCACACACACACATACCACATAAGTTATTGTCTATGTATATTCCCCCTTGGAGAATCTGACTAATACAAACTTGTGTGCATCTAAGATGATAATAATTTTTTTAAAAACATTCTAAATTGATGATTCCTATTGCATTTCCAAATATTCATGTAATTTCCAGAGTAAGGACTGAAAATAGCATTTGCTGTTAAACCAGATTATACACAGAGACCACAATCCTTTCACACAGATCAATGTACATTGCTCCTGTGTTGTTTGAAAGAAAGCATGCTTGCTGCCCCAGAATGTAGAGATTATGTTTTCTAATTGCCTATCCATGATTTAATGCCTCATTTTAATATGATTAACAGAAGTACATATGCTTTCTTGAAGCTTGTGGCATTGCCTTTCTTTTTAGTAACCTGAAGACACGTTTCTTCTCCTCCCCAGGGATGTCCTTGGTGAGAAGAGCCTTGGTCACTCCTTGTTTAGATTGACTCTTTTTCTCACATATGGACTTGGTAGCCAAATGTTGTCCTCTTGGAATTTGTACTTCTTGTTTCTATCCCTAAAATTATGGTTTTCTTTGAAATCACTCCTGGATTCCATCAAGTGTTAGAATTATTTTTAGTTTTTCAGCCCTTCTTTCTTGCTCACTCTCCTAGTTTTGTCTTTTCAGAGAACAAGCATAGATGAAGGCCTTAAAAGTGAGATATTTACATATTTCTTGTTCTTATTGTGTGATTCTATTTTTAACATTTGCTTCGCATCAAGTATTTCCAAGGAATTCTGATGCCATCTCTTGAATGTTTGTGTGAATGTCTGTAAGGGACCATTGTTTTTGTTCGTCTGCTCTTTTCTTGTCTCCAGACAAGGTTTCATTACGTATCCCCTGCTGATCTCCAACTTGGGATCATTCTGCCTCAGCCTCCCCAGTGCTGGCATTACAGGCATATGTTATCATGCCCTGCTGAAACCTCTGCTTCTCACTGGATTCCTACACTAAGCCCAACAGTCCAGGCCAAAGAAAAGTTGAGTCACTTTACAGAATAACTCCTTACTAAACTGCACTTGGTAAGAACCAGTTTAAAGCAAAGAGACGAGATTCTAGCCAACCTGTGTCAAAATAACCAAGAAGGCCTCAGGGATCTCTGAAACAGTCACATTTTTACCTGCTGCTTCTGCTTCCCTCAACCTTGCCTGTACTGCTCTTCAAGGGGGAAACAGTCATCAAACTAAGGTGTGGGCCCGGGAGCACAGATTGGGAAATGCCCCCCCTTTGTTCCCACTTTGTCCCCAGCAATGCATTCGTATTTACCCGAAAAGTATGCCATTTCCCTTCATCTGCAGTGAGTTTCTTTTCCACTATTACACCACATAGAAAAGACAGGGTTGGGATTCATTCTGTCCAGAGACAAACCACAAATGTCTCTGCACTTGGGCACCAAGGCAAGGGCCCCCTGTTACAGTTTATTCTGAGGTCATATACCCAGATACAGGTCTTATGGCAATTATGTTTGTGCTCATGGACAGATTAAGAGCCTCGGTCCTCACATCAAAAAAAAAAAAAAAAATCTAAAAATACTGTACAACCAACCAACCAACCAACTAACCAAACAAACAAAAAGGAGAATAGAAATTTCCATGGAGGGAGATAGAAATCTGAAAAAAATCCAGGTCCGCCTAGAATCAATGCCACCCAACTCTGGTACCCACTTCTCTGCCCAGGAAGTCTAAATTTACTTTCACTTTGCTCTGAGCTATTTTCTGTCTTTCAATTCGTTAAACCACAGGCACAAAAGACCCACAAAGCTTGCTAGGATTATTTATTTGTTTGTTTGTTTGTTTGCTTGCTTGCTTGCTTATTTATTAGAATGCAGTAGGTTGTTTTTAACAAAATCTCAAACATTCAATTTTGCCAAAAGGACTCAGGAGCCAAGCTCTGGGATGAAATTTTGCTAGCCCAGAGCAGCAGAAAAACTACCTACCTGACCTTCCTATTTAGCCAATGTCCCCAGAAAATTCTTCCCATGCCATCTCAAAAACCTCTCAAACTCACTGTCCTTCTTTTCTGCGTCCTAAGCACCTTTCTGCCTTCCTGACTTCCTCTTATTCTCTATGGAGTTGTCCTATGTTCACTTCCTGTCAACTGGTTGGTTGCTCCACCTCTTGACCTAGGGCTGACTTCATTTAACCCTGTTTACAATAAGCAGAAAGCTCTTAAATTAAAGGTACATGCTCCGGTTGAGCAACATCATGACTAGAAACAGGTTTTTCCAGTACAAAACACAATCCGGGTTCTCAGTGTGATCAAATATCCTGCAAGAGCGGTGTTGCCTGATTCTAGAATAAAGAATCACTGACATTTTAAAACTAACCTTGTTACAATGTTGTCTTTAGACATCCTCAAAGAGCCATTTCTGAAAAAGATAAATCTAACACAACCCAATTGTCCTTCTTTTGTGGGTTACTATCTTGTCCAAGCTAAAACTTAAATAACCTATGTATTTGGTGTTCTACAAGTTTTTCAGTTTTTTAATATGGAGACTCTTCTCTCAACTCAGGAAAAATTCTATTCTTTCTATGATTGTTTCCTTATTTTCTAGAATTGTTACTCTTGTGTTTGGTCGGTAAACCATACCCTTAATCTTTATTTTTCCCAAATGTTCTTCAGATTCATCTGTTTTTGTTTTGGTTTGTTTTGTTTTTTTACCCCAATCTTTGTATGCTGTATGTCTGAAAATCTCTTCCTATTCTCTCATGTTTTTATGGATTTCAGGGCTTCTTGTGTTTTTTCTAAAGATGGGTGATGAGAATATGAACTTCAAACATGTAATCCTCCTGCCTCAGCTTCCTGATTACTGACTTCGTGTACCAAAGGTCAACCAATTGTATGTTCCTTAGATTTGATTTCTTCCTGAATCAGTCCTATCTTAATTTTCTCCTTGATGGAGGCATTTTTCTTTATGTGTCTGTTAAGTCTTGATTATAAGACTTAAGAGTCAGGAGGGAGATGTAGTTTTCTAAGGATCTGTACTGTTTTCCTCTATGAACAATGCAGGTCTGTCTTCCCTTTAAGATTGCTGTCTAATTGGGACGTTGACACTAACTGCCTTCAAAGAGAGGGCAGACGGTCCTCCCATTTCTCACACTACCCTCTGCTATCCCCTCGAGTCTGCAAATTCCACTTTCCACTAAATAGTGCTCATCTCCTACACTTCACTTCATGAATATTCTTGGGTGCCCTTTTGTTTTTGTTTTGTTTTGTTTGATCTAACAATAAACGTCCATTACCCTCACCTTCCAGAAATTTCTCATCTACCATTCATTCTCTTCACTCCATGGCTTATTCCTGAAGATAATAATGATAATAATTATTAATATTATAAATAAATAATAATATCATCACCTGGATAAAGAGGAGCAGGTGTCATAGCTGCTCATATTTTGAGGGCACAGTCTATCACTGTAGGGAAGGCATGGTAGCAGCAAGTGAGAGGCTGGTCCACCTTCCATTCACAGTCCAAAAGCAGAAGGAAATGGAGTCCAGTGTTCTGCTCTCTTAGGCTTTTTTTATTCATTGCAGGACTGTTATCTTTGGGATCGTGCCGCCTACATTTTTTAAATTATTTTTATTTTTTTTACATTAATTACAGTGTATTCACTTTGTATCCCAGCTGTAGCTCATTCCCTCCCAATCCCACCCTCTTTCCCTCTTCTCCTCCCATTCCCCTCTCCAAGTCCACTGAGAGGAGAGGGCCTCCTCCCCTTCATCTGACCCTAGCCTAGGTTTCATAAGGACTGTCTGCATTGTCTTTCTCTGTGGCCTGGTAGAACTGTTCCCCCCTCAGGGGCAGGTGATCAAAGAGCCAGCCACTGAGTTCATGTCAGAGACAGTCCCTGTTCCCCTTACTAGGGAACCCGGTTGGACACTGAGCTGCCATGAGCTACATCTGTGCAGGGGTTCTAGGTCATCTCCATGTATAGTTGGAGTATTAGTCTCAGAAAACACCCCTGGGCCCAGATTTTTTTGGCTCTGCTACTCTTCTTGTGGAGTGCCTGTCCCCTCCAGGTCTACAGTATGTCATTTCACCTCACTCAACCTAATCTACAAAACCACTTGCTGACATGCCCAGAGACTTGACTCCCAGTACTCTCAGATTCTCTCAAGCTGACAGTTTATAATAACCCATCACATATTTTTAGTTTTCTTCTGTTCTTGCCCGTGGTGTATACTTCAATTATTACAAAAATAATATGGAAAAGCCAAGCAGTTCTCAATTTCTCCTAGCCTTTTTGTCTCTCTCCCCTCCTCTCTGATATTTTAATTTATTATAGCTGTTTGGTGGACACGGAAGACCTTTTGATATATATTTTAGAAGGGAAATCTATGAATCATGAGGACAGTATTTATGGCCAACATCAAGTTCATTTAAGTCATAATTTCTGGTAAAATATAACCAGAAGTAGCTATAAATACAAAGGTTCCAAGAAATTGTTAGTAATAAATAAAACAAATTTCTACAGTTCAAGTAAAGTGTAGTTAACACTCTTTATCTGGCATCGAGGCTTCTCTATCACACTCAGTATTCCACCCAACCAACCGTGTTAGTACGTTAAAAAAAAACCTTATTTCATTATCATTCCATAGACACCATTTTCCGTGCCTCATAAAACCAGAGCATGTACCTTTTAGTTTTTCATTTTGGGGATAAAGTTTCACTATTTTGCTCAGGCTGGCCTTGGACCTGGAATCTTTTGCCTCAGTCTCTACTGATCTGGAATCCAGGTGGGCCACCATGCCTGGCTCAATTTTGAAGTCTTGTAAACTCATTCTCTTCCACTGTTTCTGTTTACTATCATTAAAATGCTATTGAAAGTAAGCCGAATTTTACATCTCTTTCTGGTATAGCGAAACACAATTAATAAATTTCATTAACACTTTAACATGGTTCCTTCAAGGTTATTTACTTTGTTACTTGTACGCTAAAAGAATTTTAAAGAAATACATTCTAATGTTAATACAAAAAGAATGTTAAAAGACATAAATCATGGGCACGTAGCAGAAGCCAGCCAGGCCACCCTTCCACCACTACAATGAACAAATGTGCGATGGAGAGAGTGGAAGGGTGGGAAAAGGAAGTGGTATGTGTGCTGTGGAGAAAGGCACAACTGCTGGTGAGACCCAGGCTGATGTGAGTGGCCTATGCTACCACCTGAGGCGCTGGTAATATCTGGGCCCATGCTGCCATGGAGGGCCATGCCTGGGCCCATGGTCCTACCACAACCAGGGTCTGTGTTGATGTCTGTCATCTGTGCTGCCACTGGGGCCATATGGGCGTGAGTGGCCTGCGCTGCCACCTGAGGTCATAGAGATGTCTGGACCCATGCTGCCCCCAGGGGCCATGTCTGAGTCCAAGACCCTATTTCTCTGGAGGCTCAGTCTGTTGTCTGTTCTGTTGCCAGAAACTATGTGGAAGCCCATTATCCTAGCTCCCAATGACTGTAAAGAGCAAAGAAACTACGTTTGCAGTGATAGATATGATTGCAGAGCCATAGTTGAGAAAGAGGGACATGAAAGGATTCTGTGACAACCTCTACCTTCATCCCAAGCCCCAGCCCCCCCCCTCCAAAATGTAGCAGCCTAAACAGGAAGCCATCAAAGAGAACTGATAAGAATGCTGAAGTGTAGCTCTCCACAACTGATGGCCTCTATTGGGGGTGTCAGAAAGGAAGGAATCAGTTCTATTTAAGGAGCAGACCACTGAGAGTTTGGTCATGTGAGTATACAAATAATTCAGATATATAGATATACAAATATAGGTAAGGCAGTGAGTATATAATAATACAAATCGGACTTTAATTTTTTAATTTACATTTTTAATTTCTTATTTTGGGGAGAACGTGAGGGTGGGGGTGGAAATGGAAGAAATGGGAAATGAGTGTGATTGGGGTGCATGATGTGAAGTTCCCAAAGAATCAACAAAAATATTATGTTGGTTAAAAAAAAGAGAAAAGAAATAAATTGTGCTGCAGCACAAGGCTGCAGATTGTAACAGCCCATGTCCTGTTACAGTAGCCCAATACCACAGACTGGGTGAATTATAACCAAAAAGGGTTTATTTTGGCTGAGGTTTGGAAGAACTTATCAGGCTGTAGACTTGTTGGCAGTACAGGCCAGAGGAATTCCAAGACATGGGGAGAATTCAGTCATAGGTGCCATTCATCAGTTCCTCAAAGTCTACCTCTAAACACTTTTGCAAATTAAGTTTTATTCTCTTAAAGCCTCAGTTTGGAGATTCATTCTTCAGCCCATGAAGTCCTAGGGACACGCTCAAAACATATATGAACCATAGAATGGATTTAAGAAACACCACCATGTTACTTGTTCTGAGAAATGGAAAGAAATGTTTAATTGCACAGATGGGGACGACACTGAAAGACGGAAGAAATGATTCCATCCAAGGCCAGTGGGTTTACTACAGTAACATATACGAGCACGGATGACTCACCACCAGGAATCCCCATACACAGCATATCTAATACACTACCCAGTCACATCCCTGAGGAGTCCTCCATCCCCAGTCAACCTTCTACCTCCTGTACAGTCAAGAATGTATGAAGGCTACAGGCAGACAGGGCAGGAAGCACTCACTGGTCACGGGAATCTCAGCTGGGAAAATCAAAACCATACCTTCCCCCTTGTAGGAGAGAATGTTAGACTCGCTCCCACATTTCCAGCCACCACTGTGTTGTTCCACCCATTCTCTTGCCTTGAGTGTGGACTTTTCTATAGGTCAGCTAGGTAACACCTCTGCATAATAGTGGTGACTATGTCTCTCTTAAAGAAAAACTCTTCGATACAACTGGACCCTACATAAGACGTGTGTGTGTGTGTGTGTGTGTGTGTGTGTACATATACATGTGTTATATGTGTGTGTGCATATACAAACCAAATAACCCAATTAAAGAATGGGATATAGAGCTAAACAAAGGATTCTCAACAGAGGAATCTCTAATGGGAGAGAAGCACTTAAGAAATGTTCAGCATCCTTAGTCACCAGGGAAAGGCAAATCAGGATTCTGAGATTTCATCTTGCACAGGTCAGAATGGCTATGATCATAAACTCAAGCAACAACACATGAATGTTGGTGAGGTTGCGGAGAAAAGGGAACACTCCTCCATTGCTGGTGGGAGTGAAAATTTGTACAACCACTTGGGAAATCAATCTGGTGCTTTCTCAGAAAATTTGGAATAATTCTACGTCAAGACACAGCTATACCACTCCTGAGCATACACCCAAAAGATGTTCCACCATACAATAAGGACATTTGCTCAACTATGTTCATAGCAGTTTTATTCGTAATGTCAGAAACTGGAAACAACCTAGATGTTCCTCAACTGAAGAATGGATAAAGAAACTAGAACATTTACACAATGTAATAATACACAGCTATTAAAAAAAAAAAGACATCATGCAGTTTGTAGGCAAATGGATGGAACTAGAAAATATCATCCTAAAAATGAGGTAACCCAAACCCAGAAAGACATGCATGGTATGTACTCACTTATAAGTGGCTATTACCCATAAAGTACAAGATACAACCATCCTACAATCCACAGACCCAAAGAAGCCAAGGAGGGCCAAACGGGGGATAATTGAATCTCATTCAGAAGGGAAAATAAAATAGACATCTGAGGTAGATGGATGCAGGGAACTGGGTAGGAAAGGAGGTAGGGGGCAATGGGGGTGGGGATCACATGTGGAGCCAGTGAAGGTGGGGGGACAACTGGGAGAGAGAATGGAAATTGGTGGTGAATGATCTCTGGGACAGGGGAGGAGCCAGGCATCTATGGGGTGACTCTAACTCAGACTCCTAGTAATGGGGGTTAAGAGCTTGAATTCACCACTTGAAACCTACCCCATGGGAGAGAGCCACGCTCCCTCACTATTAATGATACTCTGCTATGCTTGCAGACAGGAGCCTGGCATAGCTGTCTTCTGAGAGGCTTCATCCAACAGCTGATGGAAACAGATGCAGTGACTCAAAGCCAAAACAATAGGCAGAGTTTTGTGGAAGAGAGGGAAGAAGGATAGAGGGAGGCAGAGGAGTCGAGAACACCACAGGAAGACCTACAGAGTCAACTCACTGGGCTCATGGAGGCTCACAGAGACTGAAACATCAACCAAAGAGCATGCATAGGCTGGACCTAGGCCCTGCCCCCTACATATGTGTAACAGATGTGCTGCTTGTTCTTCATGTGGGTCCTCTAGCAATGGGAATAGGGACTGCCTCTGACTTTTATGCCTGCATCTGGATCCCTTGTGCCTAGCTGGGCTGCCTTGTAAGGCCTCAGTGGGAGAGGATACACTTAGTCCTACTGTGACTTGAGGTGCCAGGATGAATTGGTACCCCTGGGGGCCTCCCCTTCTATGAGAAGAAGAGAGAAGGGTGGAGAAAGGAACACATGAGGGTGGAACTGGGAGGAGAAGGGGGAGGAGGCTGGGATCAGACTGTAAAGTAAAATTCTAGGATCTTCATATTAATATATATTTCCATTTATGCATACCATATATCTGTAAGAGAAAAAAAAGAGACATAAGAAAACAGAAACACAAAGAAAACTGCAAAAGAATATGGGAAAGATTGAAAATGGATTTCAAAGATTCCATTATTCGGGTTAGAACAATCCTGTGGACAGACTGAAAGTTTAAAATATTTTCCCCATAAATTGTGTATGCTGCCTATAAAAACCAAAGGCTGGATATAAAAAACAAAACCACAGATTTTAACACTTCATGATTATTGGAGGCCTGACAGCTCAAGTTATGTGATATGCAGACACCCGGAGCCCTGCCTCTAACAACCATGGAGACTTATCCAAATCCAGTCTCAAGGCAAACAACTAATATTAAAAACAAAAAAAAAAAAAATTACTTAACAAGCAAATGAGAGAGTCGCTTGTTCCCCCAAGTACGGCTTACTCAGTCCCACAATGGCAAGAGCAAGTAAATTCCCCATTTAGCTGCTACACAGGAACTGCCATCTCTTCTCTGAGAACTGACTCATTGCTCCGCCGCACTGTGTTTCAATACATTCTCTTGTTTCTATGTGTCTTTGGAGAATTCTTTTTACCACTTTTATCACCAGCTTTCCATATGTCATTTTGTATGGAAAGACTTCCTAGGCAATGGGAACGCTTTTAGAAGGAGCCCTGCAAAGTATCTGTACTCTTAAAAAAAAAAAAAAAAATCAGCACAGAATCAAAACTATTCATTTTCTCGTGAGAGAGAACAGATCAGCCGTGACTCCCTTCTACTGAAAGTAAGCGAAAAAGCCAAGAGTTCAAACAGAGCTTTAAAAAGTACAGGAGGGTGGCGAGCTGGATCCTTGGGGAAAGTGCTTACTGTGCAAGCGTGAAGACCCGAGTTTGGGTCCCTGTAACGCACATGAAGCCAGGCACTGTAGCTTGCAAATCTGTAATCCTAGCACTCCTTGCATGAAGATGGGATGAGGATTTAGGAGGATCCCTATGGAAGGTGAGAACACACACACACACACACACACACACACACACACACACACACACACATCATGATGGCATGCCTGTACCCTTCACCTGCATACAGAGAGGGATTTAAAATGAAACGCTAAGTTGATATGTTCTGAGGAAAGAGGAAGCTGCGGCCAGATGAACAAGAACTAGAAAGAGTTAATAGAGACACTGACTCCGGGAGGAGCTGGCCACAGCTGTTTCTGCCGTACAGCAATTGCTAAATCTGGGCATAGACAGGTGATGATAATAGGGGCTTTGATTTTCACAGGACTGCTGCCCGGGAACTCACAGCCAACCGTGCCTCTGGCAGAGGCAGCCTCAGTCAGCCTTTTTTTTACCCCTAGGTCCTTGGGCAAATACGTGGCGGTCCTTAGCAAAACTCTCTGCAAACCAGAGCGAAGTTTTGAGTGATTTTCTGAGACGCAGACTTGATTTTTTTTTGGCCCGTAGGAAATGGATGGGGGGGGGATGTTTCAGAAAACTCTCCAGACTCTCAGATGGAAAACCTGGAAGGCCAGGGCAAATCGCTTCATGCGCAGAGACTTAGCATGAGCCTCAGGGATAACAAATAACTTACTTTGGAGCCGAATATGAGTGACCATGGCTGGGAACATACTGACAAGTTACTCCAAATGCCAAGTTTTAATGTGGAAGCAGTTTCAGTGGGTTCTTAAAGCGACAGAACAAATACATTGGTAGAAACATGGAGTAGGAAGTCCTAACAAAGCTTGAGAAGGCTCGGCTATTGGCCTCAGATACTATTTGACCCCACTCTTCCCCCTTTAGGTTGGTGGATGCTTGTCAGGTTAATACATTGGTTTTAACAGAGGTTTTCATCTGTTAGTCACAGGATGTCAAGGCTAAAGATAGCTCAATGTAAATTCCAATTATGCTCTGTACCAGCAACATTCCACCCTCTCCTCAATCACTAGTGTTCCGTTCAGTCCATCAGCCTTGCAGAATGTGGCAGCTTGAAGGTGCTTTCGTTCATAGAGCTCACTGGAAGGAAGGGCCGGCCATTCTCCCACATCCTAGTAGCAAACATAACAGAGCTGTTTCTTTTCTGAGTAGGTCAGTCATTTCACAACACTGACCTTGTACCCAACATTCTGGGACCATAGCTTTCCCATAGCGTGCTGGGAGAAATGAGATTTTAGGACAAAACCTAATGAAGCTCTGTGAAATGTACTGTCTGAGTTTCACAGCTACTTATACCAACAGTCATCACATTTAATTCAGTGGGGTATCCAGGTCACAGTGAGAATGGAGGATGCTGTGCTTTGTAAAATGGAGCTTCCAGCTCTTGAAGGCATACAAAGCCTTAGCTTTCTTTCCTTCAGAGATCTATTTTTAAATACATCATATGCAATATATATGTGCAAAAAAAAATGTTGATTGTCTTCCTAATTTCATTTGGGGGGGTTGGGTAGTGGGTATGTACATATATATATGAATGACAGTGAAATATATTTGACAATTAAAGAATAAAATCCAACGTGAAATTCTAGCTTCAGAATGTAGAATCTCACTGTGCAGGGGTCAATGTGACACTTGGACTTCGGTCTGCTTAATAGTGTGTGTGTGTGTGTGTGTGTGTGTGTGTGTGTGTGTGTGTGTGTG
>NW_026587556.1:2278601-2303976 GCF_907164565.1 Psammomys obesus
GTGTGTGTGTGTGTGTGTGTGTGTGTGTGTGTGTGTGTGTGTGTGTGTAATCTGTAAGCTCCTTACAATAAAGTATTAATTAAAAACTTTGTAATTAACTCCCTAAGTACACCAAGCTCACCTCAGCTAACAGAGAGCTGCCTGCATCCCTACACTGAGATTTAAACGTGTGTGCCATTAAACCTGGCCATGTTCAGGCTTCAATTTCCATTTTACATTTGCTTCTTAGTTTGTGTGTGTGTATGCGTGTATGTGCTGTACATCTAGTCACCAAGGTCCTGGTGTGTCACTCAGAAGACAACTTGCAGGAATCAGTTCTACCCTTTCACCCTGCAGGTCCTGGGAATTGAACTCAGTGGCCAGGCTTGGCTAAAGGACCTTTACCCACTGCGCCAACTCACTGGACACAAGTTCTTACTTTTAGATCATACTGCACTGTCACTTCAGCAGACTGATTTGGGAACCATTTCTCTACTACACAGGCCAGCCTTCCCTGTAACCTTGACCCGCCTCACTCTCTGAACAATCAGAGTAAGAGCACGAAGCCCTGGGGAAAGATAATTGCCTGTGTCCAGCAGGGTGAAATTGTCTGCTTTGGGGGATTTAACCTATGAACAGTGGCCAGGCCTCTGAATGCTTTCATCCCCACAAACCCGAAAAATACTGCCTGACACACGACTGAGCAGGCAGTGCCAGCTTGGATCCTGAGTGCTAAGACCTTGCCAGCAATTTATTTCTGCGGTGAGTTTAAACAACGGGACTCCTCATGCATGATGTATGTCCCGGATAAATAATGTAATCAGGTGATGTGCTTGGGTTCCGAGGAGTATCTCAAATCAGTGATAAGGCAATTGATGTAGGAATTATTTTGTAGGCCTAAAGTGAAGTCTTTCATTCCCTCCATGGGCACCTGCTGAATCTAAATAAAATCTCATTGTCAGAGCCAAAGACACCACCGTTACCAGGCAGTAGACGTGCCCTGAAGGACCTTGGTTATTTCCTCTATTTCTGTGCTATAAAGGAGGAAGACAGGAAATGGAAGGCTTGCAGTCCCATATCATTCAGTTCCCTCCCCCTTCAACTGCTGATCATCTGCTTTTTACTCTTAAAGACTCTTATTTGGGGCTGGAATCGCTTGGAAGTAGAAGCTCTCAGTATCGACAGCCTGTGTCTCTCATAATCATTTCCTGGCATTTTCCTCTGGCTTTCTTCATTCTCTCAGCCAAATGTTTAGCCTCTTCACTGATTTCCACAGTGTCCACACTAATTTACATTCCTATCATCAGTGAAGAAGGGTTCCTCTTTTTCCGTATTCTCTCCGGAATTTGTTATTTGTTCTTTTCAAGGCGGCCATTTTTGTCTAGGGTAAAGTTCATAACGACGTTTTAACAGAGTCCAGCATTTTAGTTTCACAGGGTTCCACAAGTTGCGTGGTTGATTCTGAGCTATGACTGATGTTTATGAATGGAGTCAAGGCTCCACGACAGGGTAGAAATGGTAAACGGTAGGGATGAAAACATGAAAGAAAATGAGAAAGAGAGAGGACTCCAGGATGGTCAAGTCCAGGTAAATCTGTCTGGACTAAAGAACCTCTCCCTCCCTCTCTCCCTTTAACTTTCCCTCTCCCCGACCCCTCTCCTTCTCCCCTTTTTCCTCTCCCTCACCTCTCCCCCTCTCCTCCCCTCTCTCTAACCCTTATTTTATTAATTTCTACTCTCAAACAGGAATGTCTCAAAATCACTACACAGCCAAGAATAAACTTGACCTTGTATTCCTCCCTAATGCAGGGACTACAGACATGTGCTACCATGACTAGTTTATGAGGAACTAGGAATTCAAACCTCCTGTTCTGTGAATATTGTACAGGTAGGTGCTCAAGTAAGCATGGTTTTATTTAGCTCATATTAACTGTTGAGCCAATTTTCTTTCAGTCTAGGCTAATTTATATGACTTTATGATTCCTATACTGTTTTAAAATATTTAACTTTTAATTAATTTATTTTGTATGTGTGTATGCATATATGTGTGTGCGTGTATTTGGGCACACCCATGCCACAGTGCACATAGGAAGATCACAGAACATCTCTCATGAATTCAATTTCAATTGAATTCAGGCCGTGACGCCTCTACACAACCACTTTTATTTTTTGCTTTGAATTTTATTATTTTCTTATCAGACATTATTTGTCAATAAGTCATTTAACATATTTGCCAGAAAGTTATTTGACATTATTGAAACAATAACCCACAGAAAACTTAGAATGTATCTATTTTTTTATCTTATCAATGATTAGTTTCATAAGAACTTAACATAAGAATAAGAATAACCTCTCATTATCTGAAAATGAACTTTTTCCATTAAGAAATGCTGTTTTCCCAGGAGGCCTCGATATGTCACACCTTCATTCATTTCCTCATACATCTAATAAAATGAGATTTCAAATTGTATTCATGCTTTCTCCCAGTGCTTTTCATTTCTAACCATAGAAGAGATGATGATACTGGGATGTTTACACTCTTCCAGGTCCCTCTCTTGATTCCAACTAATAGATTTTAAATTAAGATTTCTCTTGCAGTATGCCTCTGTCCTTTTTATCCAAAACTTTTTTTTTTGAAGCTGTCAAGCCCACAAGAGGGATTAAAAAGCCTTGCATAATGAACATCCACTCTACTGCTTTCATCTAGGTCATGGCTCACTCAGTGTGAGCTGCTATTATATGCGTGTTACTGCCCTTCAACAGTCTTTGTCAGGCTTGACTTGAAAGCATGAGGACCTGAGTTCAACTCCCAGAACCACTGTTAGAAGAGTTGAGTTTCATGGCACATGAAACTCAGGTCAGTGAGAAACCCTATCTCAAGAGAGAGAGAGAGAGAAAGAGAAAAGACAGAGACAGAGAGAGAATGGTATCCGAGAATAACACACTTGTCCTCGGAGTCACCATGCGTTAGCACACAAATGCATCTGCATACACAAGGGCAGTTGAAGACAAATGAGCATGTACCCCAAGTGAACACTCACACACACCACACACACACACACACACACACACACACACACACACACCCTACTAAAGCTTGTTTCTCTAGATGTTGCTATTGCCAGGTGCTGAGACCCTAAGAGATGAAACATCACAGGGGAGGCTCCAGGTCATTGAAGCCGTGTGCTTAGTGGGAGAATAAACTATTGGCTTCCACTTCCTTTCCCTTAAATTTTCTAACCATGACAGAGCGGTTTCCCTCTGGGAAACACTCTTGCTATGATACGTTAATTCACTGCAAATGTAAAAATACTTGGTTCAATCAATGGCTAAAACTTCTATAACTTTGACTCAAAGTAAAACTTTTCCCTTTATAACTTGTCTCTGTTGTCTTTTACAGTAATGGAAAACTGACTGATATGTATGCTTTCTCTTTTTGTTTTTCACTTTTCTTTCTCTATATGTAAGATGCATGCATCCTGTACATTAATCTCTGTCAAATTACTTTCAAATTAGCTCTACATCTAAATACCTGAACATTTATTCCCCTAAAGATATTCTTTTATATACCAAAAACATCAACATCATTCTCCAGAAATCCAAAAATTTACTAAATAGTAATATCAAATACACAATCTTTATAATAAGTCCCTAACTGGCCCTCAAATGGTCTTACACCTGAGAGACTATAAGGCCAGAACAAATGATGGCCACTGTGGTTGCTTGAATGATACATGTTCCAAATAATCCCTGACTTTTAAATATTTGGTCCCTAGTTAGTGATGCTACTGGGGAGGCTTGAAAGGCCCGGTCTTGATGAAGGAGGTACATCACCGGGGGTGTGTTCTGGAGTAAAAAAACCACACCATTCTCAGTTTGCTCTGTATTTCTGGTTGCAGTTTGAAGATGTGAGCTCTCAGACTGTTGCTCAGGCCACCATGCTTGCCTGCTTCCATGCTCTCCCACCACAATGATGATAGACTCTAACCCTCTGGAACTATAAGCCCAAATAAACTCTTTTTTTCTACAAGTTAGCTAAGTCAAGGTGTTTGATCAAAACAATAGAAAAGTAACTTACACAATCCATCCTGTAGTTTGTCACTTTGTCTCCTTAAGACAGTCCACTTGCCTTCTTAGTTTTTTTTCCCCAGGAGCAGACATTTTATTAGTAAAAACCGTCCTACAACAGAGGCCTGTATCTTATACTCATGAATAAAGGCAGGTTGAACACTTTGACAAGAACATTGCACAGGTGACACTGTGTTTCTCTGCATTTAACATTGTGAAGCCCATGGGCAAAATTGAGCCAGCAGTTAACTGATATCTCAGCTCTTCAATGTTTACATATGGCTGTGTGCAAAGGTGTGTCCATGGGCTGCACACATCACAGGACAGCTATGAATATGGTATAAACTCGTTTATGTTATATAAATATGTTTTTGTTTTAGTCCAAAGTGTTGGATTTCAGTTGGGCTATAGTTTGTCCACAGCTGATAATTGTCTCATATGGGGCATGACCTTTGACAGATGATAACGGTCTGCCACCTGTGGCACAAAGAGGGGTGTGAACTAAGCTCTGAGAATATAGATATGGGAGAAAGAGAGGGTGTGGAGTGCAGTGTTGGTATGTGGCGTGTAGCAGTTTGGAGGGACCCAAGAGATGAGACAACGTGGCGGTTTGCTTAAAGGACACGGTGGCTGTGTTTGCTGTTGATGGAGATTGGTATAGCTCTAACAGAACCCACTGACACTAAACAGCTGAAAGAAGCAAAGAGGTCTGGGCTCCCTCTCCCCACTCACCTTCTCTCTCTTTCTCCTACTTAAGGTTGAGGGGTTGATGGAAGGGACATAGAGACCCAAACACCCCAAATAAAGTAGAGTTTTAAAAAGGAGTGCTACAACACGGTCCAACATATTTGTAGGCCACAAGGACATGTTACAACACAGAAAGGCTGGGCAGACCTGTACTTGGAGTTTCAGTTTCCCTTCCCAGTTCCTCCGCCTGAGCGTCTACCACAGCTTGCTCTTTCATCTTCAGAGGCATCAACCTCTCCTTGCCCCTGCTGGGATGAGGATCCCAAACACAACTGTGTCTTGACATCTTAGTGAACCACCCTTTACTACTTCCCCCTCCCGGTGTGACCTGAGTATCTCAGATCTGTCTCTAGAGTCACATTTTGTCCCTGCTATGAGATGATCGCAGACATCTGCTCTCATTTCCAAATGTCTGCCTGGGAACATGGTTGCCTCCTGTACGGATGCCTCTAGTTCTGTCCTAACACAAAAGTCTAACTCCACATACCTGTGCCCTCTGTGTCTTCAGATCTGTTGATACAGCTTTGGCATTTCCATCTCTCTCCTCCTCAGCTCTCCCCTAAACATGTTACCCTGCGTGTATTCCATTGTGTTTCCTCTTCACACCTGGGTCTGCCTCTTCACAATTTAGCTTTCTGAATAACAAGAATATGGGCTAGAATCATGAATACCTCAAAAACATACCCCTTAGAGGGATTTGAAAGAACAGCTGGTGTTCAGGGAAGATGGGTTGGGTTCAATATTCTAGGCATCTAGATGAAAGTCAGTGATAAAACTTCAGAGCAGACAGTTAATTCATGGCATCAGAGACCCATCTTCAACCCCGTCTCTGCTCTGTAACCTGATGAAAGCAAAGGCAATAAACAAAGCTTTGAAGACAAGAAAAACACCTGCTGTCAGAGAGAGCAGAACAGAAGCCACAAGACATGCCAAACGGTAGGAGCCAGGTCCCTGTTTAGTCTGCAAACAACCTTGAGGGGACATTGAACTCCTGTGCAGAACTCAGATTATTCAGCTGGGGATCCCTGTGCCCTGGAAACTCCACCATCATCAATCACCCTTAACCTGCACAGCTCATTTTTCTCACAGCAGCAAGTGTAAATAAAAAATAAATCTTCCCCGAAGGCAAAGCTAATGGCCGACCATTAAAATGAGCCTGCTTGGCCTAAATATATAGTGAGGGGGATGTATATAATTCTGCACGAAATGAAAACAGTGTTTCTGAAACAGCCAGGGTGCTAGCAGGATCATTATTGGGCTATATTTAATAATGGTAAATATAGCTTCAGATTCCAAGAAGCCAACTTAAATTGGCAAGAAAAAAAAAAGTCAGGGTTAGAGATGACTGATTTGTACATTTGACACAAAACTTCTCTTAGTTGTACTGGCAAACATGAATCAAGAAGGGATGGGGCACTGTAGCTATAATGTCCGATTGCAGGGGCTGATATGGGTGACAAGATAGCCATTTGAGTTTTGTGCCCAAGCTGATGTGAGCTGCCCCACTGCCTGTGTCTATGAGTCCTAGTGTCCCGCCGTTCCGGTGCCACACATATTTGGTGGAGATGATCAAATTCAGTTCCACCTAAAAAATTGTGTGAAATGAGTATGCCGAGACCCCAGGAAGTGAGGACACCAGCCCAGCCTCCTGTCATCTTTCCAGTTGCATGCTTACAAGTTTTCTCTTTCTCTGTAATCAACTGTGTTTTCACCTGAGCCTCCAGAGAGCTGCTACCTATGCCCATGTTGTGATCTTAGCCTCAATTGTCCCGTTACTGTGATTCAGAATTAAAACACAGTTTCTCCTTGACCCTGAGATAGTGTGGTCAGAAGACCTTGGAGGATCTCTTTTAGAGTAAAGGTGCCAGAAGGTCCCAGAGCCAGAGATCACTGGTTCTCATTCCATGGGCTCAGCAGACTAAACCCACCGACAAGAGATGACTACAAAGGAGGAAAGTTTGGTAAGCATCAGGGCCACCAGGGGCAGGGCAGAGTGATGTTACAATTGGTACAAAGGTCTGATGCTTACCAGAGCTCTGGCTCAGCAGAGCAGGTCCCAAAAGTGGGTTGCTGTTGCCTGGCTTAGTTGCATGTTGAAAGGGGCACTTTGAAAATGGGGAGGGGGGCTATAAGGAAAGTGACTGTGAGCTGCCAATCAGAACACTGTCAGTACCACTGCAGTTTTTAAGGAACCAGGATGTCTTTAGCCTCAGTCAGTGAACGGAAACCTTTGGGTCAGAAGCACTTCCTGACTGCCTGGGAGGGTCGAACTCCTACCCTCAAAATCAGTATGAAAGTAAACCTCTGGATATGTAAGGAAGGTTCTGGGCTGGGTTAACTGAGGTGCAAAAACCCACCCAAAATGTGGATGACCCCACACTACAGGCTAGAATGTGGGACTGAATAAGAGGAGAGCTGAGCACCAACACTGATCTTCCTACTTCCTGACTACAGATGTAACGTGGGCAGCTGCCTACATGCCTGCCACTGTGCATTCCCCGCCATGATGGGTTGTGTATTCAACTTGTAGTCCAAAATAAGTCCTTCCTTCCTTTAGTGGCTTTTGTCAGGTGTTTTGCCAGAGTCATAAAAAAGTAATTAATTCACATACATGTCGATGAACACCACGCACATAAGCCCTATGACTTTCTGCTTTAATCCAATGACTCATTTTCATCTACAAACAGCCATTGTTCTTTCCATAACATATTTTTCTTTACCACACTCCTCTGTGTGTGTATGCATATTTTGGGAGTGATTTAAATTTTCATCTACATTCTAAAATTTTTTCCCTTCATTATTGTTGTTAGCTATAGCATGATTGTTTTATTATTGAACTAAAACTATTGTTTTACAGAATTGAATTAACCCCTTTTCTTGATAAAACCTTTATAGGGTTTAAAAACGCTTTCCATAAAACATTCTATTTCTTTCTCACAAGGGACAACATCTCCATATTCTACAGAAGGACTGAGTCTTTCTCAGACTGTGAGACACAGCAGAGGGCACAGCACAGTTCATGTTGACCCAGGAGTGAAGGAAGGCAGGGAATTTAAACTCTTTCCTCTGGTCTTATCCTTGATCACTATGGCCCCTCTGCAAATGCTTTATGTGTTTACTAACAGAAGACACTTGCCATGTCTAAGAGAAGTGTTGGAGACAGGAACAATAGGCTCTAAAAGAACAATGAAGTGATATGAGAAGAGTAGGTGCAGAGAAGAAAGGAAAGGATCGACGATGATGGAGAAGTGGAAGGTTATAACACCTTCGGTGAACAAGAGCATCAAGGAAATAACAAGTGAGGCGTTTCTCAGTAGCTTCCAAAAACATTCAGTGGAGATGACACCGGACCCAGCAATTCATTGATCCAGTTACTAAACTCAGTGTAAAATATGTGTGTATATGAGAGAGACAGCACCAACATATCCAGGTCAGAGAAGAGACAGAGATGGTGAAACGGTATATACTCACAAGCTGCCTCACGCCCCGTGATTTACGATGCCTCTTACTTATTGGTACTGAGGGCATATGGAGTGATCGAACCGAATCACCTGTGTCTGCATAGATACATTTTATGATGGTGCCACAGCGCTCAAACCACCTAATGGTACTTTTTAGACTGTCTCATCATCAGTAAGTGATGCACAAATGTAGTTACATTCACCAGAACATTCTGGACACTATTGAGGTTTGTGGGGTTTTAGAAACGTATTCTGCTCTGTAAGCTAACAGTGTTACAGCATAATAAATTTTGAAGTAACCATTTTGTTGGGAAAGTATGTGTGATAAAAGCATGAAGACCTGAGTTTGATCCCCATCTTCATGTAACAAGCCAGGCAAGCCAGGTGTGGTGGTATGAGCATATAATCCTAGCAAAGGCTGGGGATACAGGAGGACCCCCGAGGCTCTCAGGTCAACTGCTCTAATGAGCAGTGCCAGAGCCTGTCACAAGATGAAATGGGGGGGGGTGCTTCAGAGATGCCTCAGTGGTTAAAAGCTCATATTACTCTTCCAGAGGACTCATGTTCGGTTTCCAGTACCTAGATGTTGGGGCTCACAGTCACTTGAAGGGGTCTAATGACCTCTTTTGATCTCTGAACGCACCAGCACATACCCACACACAGACACAAACATACATGTGAGTAAAACTAATAAAAATAAATCATAATAACTTCAGAAAGTGGAGAACGATGGAGAAAGACGTTTAACATTGGCACTTGGTCTCCACTTGGGTGTTCACTCACCCCTGCATACCCACCTGCATTCACACATGTGAACTTGCACACGCTCGTACATAATATACATACAGAATCTTATTTGCATAGATATTCGCCTTTTTACATCAATAGTTTTAGTCTTGTGGGGTGCATCCACCCTGGACCCCTTTTAATACTGCAATATTTTAATTACAAAATGTCCCTATAGGCTCATCTGCTTGAACACTTGTTCCCAGTTGGTGGGATACTTCTGGCAGGCTGTAAAACCTTAAGAACCTTCAGGCCTACCCAGTAAATATGGGCCAGGAAAGTGAGGCCTCAGAGAATTCCTGATCACCTTGATTCAAGAAAGCTACACCATAATGCCAACTATTGGCCCTGCCCCTAGTCTGACCTGGGGTGGCTGGGCAAAGAAGAGATGGCCTCCCCCTTCTGTCTCTCTCTGCTGTGACAGGCAGGAGAGCTGATCTGCTGCAGCACCGAGAAGAATGGCCCCTGCATCTCACCTGGGTAGGAAACGCATGGGTGAGCTGGCCCCAAGGGCATGAGAGCAGAAGAGCTGACCCTGCCCCTTGCCAGCTATCACATTGGGTGAGCTAGCCAGGGCAGTGCTGGAGAGCTCGCCCTAATGGTATGGGAACAGGAGAGCTAGCGGACTGACCAACACAGCTCCCTCTCAGGGCCAGATCTAGGGCTTTGTTTTGGCCCACCCCAACATGTACCCCATCTGTGATCTGCCAGAGTATGTGAAAGGGCTAGTCCTGCAAATCAAAAGCTGAAGGGTCTCCATGACACAGGGCAGCAACAGGATATCCAAGAGGAGTCCCCTTGACGATCTGGTATTAATAGTGTAGCAGAAGCCAGAGTCTTCTAAGCAGACAAATGACTCATCGCAATGATCACTTGCAAATAAACATGTATGGACAAAAAGGTATACTGTGTGACACACAACAGTTTCCACAACAAAATGTTTCTTTGTTGTTGTTGTTACAATTGTCTATTTGTTTATTTCTTTGTTCTATTATATCTTATTTTGTTTTCTTTGAGGGAGGAGATTGCAAGGGCGAGGGACAGATACGAAGGGATAGGGAGATGAGTTGATTGGGGTGCACAGTATGAAATTCACAAAGAATCAATCAAAAGGTCTTTAAAATTTTTATTTACTTCTTTCTATTTTTTTTTACCATTTTCTAGCTTGAAAATATACACTCAGGAAAAAATGTGGACTATTTACATGATAACTAGAAAAGAGAATCCAACATTCATACTCAAGTGGAAATACTTGCGATATCAGAAACTCCCGTGAGACTCTCTTAAGCTTCTCCTTCCCAGAATCCCATCATCCTGAATTATCACTTTATTGCTAGTGTTACTACATATATATATATATATATATATATATATATATATATATATATATATATGTTAGCTTTGTGTAAGTATTGAAATCTGTGTCCTTGTGTTTAAAATCCCAAAACTACAGAAAAGTAGCCAAGCAGTACAATGAACTTTTCCACACTCTTTAGCTAGATTCCCAATTTTAGTGTTTTACTACGGTTTGTATGTCTGTCTCTGTGTGTGTGTGTATTAATCTCCATGTACGTAAATATGACATGTATGAATATGCACATACATGTGTATATTTATTTGCTGAACTATTGAAATTAATGTGAAACCCTCGTTTTGGAAAAAAAAAATGCCATCTGTTAGCAACTCTGTCATGCTTCCCTACATTAAAAAACTGAAACTATGGCCCAAATAAATCCCTCCTTCCTTAAACTGCTTCTATCAAAGTTTTGTCACAATGAAGAAGAAAGTCATTTATACACTTTTCCAAAAGTGCTAAACTAGGGTCAAAGTTCTACACCTAGTTCAAAGAATACACCATTAAAGCCAGTGTTTTGAGTAGATGTCCTCATGTCACTGAGATGTAATATACAAAATTATAAATAGTGAGCAAAACACCATCCCTGCCTACAGAATACTCAGTCATGTGGGACAATAAGAGAAGCTTTCAAATGACAGTGGAGCAAAGAGATGATCTCACAAGCAAGAGTCCAGCCTGAAGTTCAAGTCCTAATGAAAATCACCCCCTGGCCCCACTTGGAGGTCATTCTTGCTGTATATCACTCAGCCTCCAGCCACACAGAAGCATCTCCATATTTCTTAGACAACCAATGACACCTCTCTCCCTGGGAAGAGTGATCGTATAAAATCATATCCATCCAGCTGCTCCATCATAGAGGAGCATGTGAGCTACAGTCCAAGCAGCTACACACGCGGGGGCATAAGAGTGAGAAGATTAAAAAAAAAAAGAGTGAGAAGATATGAGAGTCACAAAACCAGACAATCTTTTTTCTTAGTTAAGCAATATTTTTATTTATTTTATTAATTACACTTTATTCATTTTGTAGCCCCCCATGAGCCCCTCCCTCCTCCCCTCCCGATCCCACCCTCCCTCCCCTTTCTGCATGCATGCCACTCCCCAAGTCCACTGATAGGGGAGGTCCTCCTCTCCTTTCTGATCTTAGTCTATCAGATCTCATCAGGAGTGGCTGCATTGTCCTCTACTATGGCCTGGTAAGGCTGCTCCCCCCTCAGGGGGAGGTGATCAACGAGCAGGCCAATCAGATTATGTCAGAGGCAGTCCCTCTTCCCATTACTATGGAACCCACTTGGACACTGACCTGCCATGGGCTACACCTGTGCAGGGGTTCCAGGTCATCTCCACGAATAGTCCTTGGTTGGAGTATGAGTCTCTGGGAAGTTCCCTGTGTTCAAATTATCTTGTTCTGTTGCTCTCCTTGTGGAGTTCCCGTCCCCTCCAGCTCTTACTATTTCCCACTTCTTACATAAAATTCCATTCACTCTGCCCATCAGTTGGCCATCAGGCTCAGCATCTGCTTTGACAGTCTATACCCCAGAGGCTTTCAGAGGCCCTCTGTGGCAGGTTCCAAGGTTGTTTCCTGTTTTCTTCTGGCTTTCAGAGGCCCTCTGTAGCAGGTTCCGAGGTTGTTTCCCATTTTCTTTTTCTTCTGATGTCCATCCTCTTTGCCTTTCAGGATGGGGATTGAACATTTTAGTTAGGGTCCTCTCTTTTGCTTAATTTGTTTAGATGTACAGATTTTAGTGGGTTTATTCTATGTTGTATGTTTATATGAGTGAGTATATACCATGCGTGTCTTTTTGCTTCTGGGACAGCTCACTCAGGATGATCCTTTCCAGGTCCCACCGTTTACCTGAGAATTTCATGATTTCCTTATTTTTCATTGCTGAGTAATACTCCATTGTATAGATGTACCACAGTTTCTGCAAAACCAGACAATCTTAAAAAAATAAAATAAAAGAGTACAATAGAGAAAAGCACATTTCCACACTTAGAACAGTAGCAGTGAGCACACTGTAAAATGCCCACCAATGCTCATTGAACAGCAAGTGGTGTAAGACAAGATCATGATCACTTCTGTAGACATTACACAGGAGACCACATGTGTCTCCTGACGATATCATAGCTGGGGCCCTGGCACGTCCATATGGGATGGAAAGCTAACCTTCAGCCTTTTCAGGATGGTGTTTACTCATAAACCATAGCCGTAATAATTCTAAAAACAATGACAGTCAAGACTGTTAAGGGTTCTCAGGTAAGAAACTGAGGACAATTTTATTTTCTTTTTTTTTCCTTTTTATTTATAATGTTTATTAATTATACTTTATTCACTTTGTGTCCTCCCTGTTCCCATTACTATGGAACCCACTTGGACACTGAACTGTCATGGGCTAAGTCTGTGCAGGGGTTCTAGGTTATCTCCCATCAATGGTCCTTGGTTGGAGTATCAGTCTCAGAAAAGACCCCTGTGCCCAGATTTTTTGGTTCTGTTGCTCTCCTTGTGGAGTTCCTGTCCTCTCAAGGACTTACTGTTTCCCACTTCTTTCATAAGATTCCCTGCGCTCTGCCCAAAGGTTGGCCATAAGTCTCAGCATCTGCTTTGATACCCTACAGGGTAGAGACTTTCAGAGGCCCTCTGTGGCAGGCTCTTCGGAGGACAATTTTAAATCATCTGGCAAACAGGAACTTTACAGTGTCAGGTATTTCCATTTGGACAGTATATGCATTCATAAAAATCTTTCAGATCCATTTGAGTTAACTAACCCAATGTTACTAGGAATCAGCCATCCCCCTATGGAGGCAAAAATCATGTTCCCTAGCTCAGCACTTCAAATCTTTCTTTCTACATAGGTGTGAGAGTATTTTTTTTTTTTTTGTAAATAGGGAAGAGGGACTGTGAACACAGTAACTTTCATCTAAGTAGCATCAGCAGTGTTGACAGCAGATCTGTTATGCTTAGTGGCACTGTGGATTGTCTGCACATAGCTTGAACATCTTCCCTTCAAAATTTGCCTCATCAGGAAAAAAATCCTGTTTTAGAATTTTAAATTGCTTTTTCTTGCCAAGTATAGAAGTTCTGTCTTCTCAACAACAACAGTCTAAGACAGGTACAATCTACAAATCACTCTGTTATCTGACTGGGAAATTTTCTAGGAAAACTTTAACAGGAACTCCACCAAGCGTTAGTGAGAAAAGAATCCAGAGACAGTGAACTTCACAGGCTCATCCTAAAGGACAGCCAATAAAGGAAGAGAAACAGGAGCCCAGTAGTTCCTGCCTCTGATGCCACTACTCATGAGGCTGAGACAGGGAAAAAAAAAATCTCAGTTTGTGGCCAGGCTGGGTTACATGGTGAGTTCCAAGTCATCCAAGGCTTCAGTGTGAGATACTGTCTCCTAATAATGAGGGGGAGGGATGGATGGATGGATGGGGGGAAGAGGGTCGGAGGAAGGGAAGGGGGTTAGAGAAAAACAGAAGTAGCACACATTAGATCACGAAAGTGCCTGAATCATGAAGAGGTAAACATTTTCCAGACCTCAAGAATGATCACAGATCACATGTCTTGTTTTCTCCCTTAATCCCGCTTTATTACATGTGACAATAAGAAAATGATGGTCTGTTCCGGGCAGATTAGGTTCCCTGCGGATAGATGTCTCTTTCAGGACAGGTATTTCAGAAAGACGGTATTGATTCTTAAAGTCTGTTTAAGAGTCCCATAAGGCTCTTGTCCACACACAATCTCAAGAGTCTCTGAGTCTGAATCCAGGGGCGTCTCTTCTCATCCCAGTTTTTCTCTCCCTTTCTCTGCTGATAACAGATGTTTCCACATCGTCAGAATTGAAACTCCTACCATCTCAATTAATTTCCAGTGACATTTGGAACCTCACATTCTCTGGGGTGAGTCTCAAACATCTTGGTAATGTTGCTAATTTCGAATGCAGGCAATATTGACTCAGTATGTTAACATTTGAGAAAAGTTACTTGTAGGCCTTTTTTTCTGAAAAAAAAAATATATCTAATGGCACCTAAAGTCTTTTGAAAATAATATATCCTTCCCTCTCTGCAACATGTGTAATTTCTAAGAATTTAGATGCCTAAGGACATACAGGGAGGCTAAAGGGAACCCCTGAAGTTTAAATTAATGTTCTTCCACTTGTAGCTAATTGCCTACCAGGAACCAATTGAGCAAAAAATCATTTATTTTAAACCCAAGTATTTTTTTTAACAGGAGTCATAAATAATGTTTTCATTGAGGACTTGCCATAGGTTTGTATTTTTAAGATGATAAGTAGTCTTATAGAATAATTTACACAAACTCAACTGAACCATTTATTTATACCTACTTAGTATAAGGCTAACCAATTATTTGACTTTCTTATTCACTGGCTGTTAGGTTTAATTGCATGGATCTGACTGTATAATGTTATAGTTTTCTTTCAGTTGCTGTGATAAAATATTCTAATTATAAGCAGTTTAGGTGAGGGAATCTTTGTTTAGCTTAAACTTCCAGGTCATAGTTTACCACTGAAAGAAGTGAGAGCAGGAACTCAAGCAGGAGGCTGAAGAGGAAACGATGAGGAATGCTACTTATTGGCTGGCTCATAGACTCATGCTCAGCTAGGCTGGTTATACAGCCCAGGGCCTCCTGCTTAGGGAATGACGCTGCCCAGAGTGGGATTGGTCTTCCTATCTCAATTAACAATTAAGGCAACCCATCCACAGACATTCCCAGAGGCCAAACTGATGTAAGAACTCATCATTTCTTTTCAGATGACTCTAAGCTGTGGGAAGTTAAAAATTAAGGCAGACCAGCACATATGGCATTGCATCTGCTATCATCATACCTGGAGCTTTCCACCCTGAATAACATGAATTCCTAAGTGCCTTCTCCCCTCTCTGAGAGCAATGAGTGGTAATGTGAAAGCTTTCTTTCTTTTTTTCTTTTTTTTCTTTACTTGACCTTATCTAAAATGTAGGAAAGACCTTTCAAATGGAAAAAAAAAAAAAAAGAGGAAGAGGAGAAGCCAAATTCTACGCGCTTGGGAAAAAGAACGAATATTGACTAGCAGTTGTTATAAAGTATGCTTCCTTCCAAGCAGAGACAATTTCTAACTCATATCTGCTCAGCACCTAATATAATGTAGCCATTCAAAGTGTGCTTACAGAACTGACAGAGAAAACAAATGAATGAGAGAACAATAAACAATAAAATAATTAACTAGTCCCTTTCTTTTGGCACTTCTAAAGCTGCTGCAAACCTTCAAAGAGAAAGTAGAAAAAAAATCGTGCAGCTCTAACACAGTGAGTAACAATTAGATGCTTATTCTTTTGTATTATTTAATAATTTGCCAAGTACCAAAGAAGTAGTCGGGACTCAGAATATTCTATGATGGGAATGGAGAGATAGCTGGGCAGCTAAGAGCACTTAGTGCTCTGGCAGAGTACTGGGTACAGTTTCTATGTGGTGGCTGACGCTATCCATAGCTCGAGTTCCAGGGGATTCAGTGCTCTCTTCTGGCTTCCATGGGCACTAGGCAAACATATGATCTATATGCATACATGCAGGCAAAGCAGCCACACATGCAAGATAAGATAAATCTAAAACTCCAAGAGTATTCTGTGGCTTTGAACAAGACACAAAGTTACTACACAACAGAATCAGGCTTGAAACCACGTGATGTCTGGCTTCTATCAAGCCTCTAATCACTTTACACAACCATCTTGCACTCTATATCATCACATAGAGTAAAATGCTACATTTTAAAGGATGGAATCCATCCTTAAAAGCTGTGTGGTGACACACGAAGCCTGGTAACTCCAGTGTTGTTGGGACACGGAGAGGAGGATCACTCGGTCATCTACTGGCACATGCTTGGACCTCACAGAGTTTAAGATGTCCCTAAGATTGTAGACAACAATTGCTTTGTGCTTTTAAGGGTGGTATCCATCCTTTACAATGTACCGTTACACTGTGAGTGAGGACATAGAATGGGACGAAGTACCTCAGTTGGTAAGATCAGTTATGTGCAAGCATGAGGACCTAAGTTGGTATGTCCAGACCCCACAGGAAAGGCTGTATGTGTCACATGGAGTATGCATCTGTAACTCCAGTGTTGGGACAGGAAGAGAAGGATCACTGGGGCTTTCTGGCTGCCATAGCTTCAGGTTCAGTAAAAAGACATGATCTCAAGGAACTAAGATGGAGAGCAATAACACACGGCATCTGATATCCTCCTCTGGCCTTTATGTTTGCCCACATACAGGTGTTCCAGCACACACATGTGCCTATATATTATACAAACACACACACACACACACACTTATACCCAAAATATTTTTTTAAGAAATAAATTTGTATATTTTTATTTTTTTTAATATTCTTGGGGACATTAGTAATCACAGAAGAGGAAAAGATGGGACAGGAGGAAGAAAGACTGCAACATTTCATATGTACTGAATTTTTTACAGACAGGAATCCCACAGACTGTGGTTCAAAGTGAAGCCCCATTGCCGCGATTCTGCAAAAGAGTCAGCAAGATGAACAATCGTGTTAAATCATTTGTCCCAACTTTGGGGAAGGAACTTTGTTTGCACTGTGACCGGCCTCAGTTTCGTTCACCACACATGTTCCTAAATTCAAAAGCTGGATTTCCTTTAAGAGTCTTTATACCGAAGAGGAGGGACATCAACCCTGTATGACAAGTCTTCTTAGTTATTATTCTGTAAATGATTATATATCTTAAACAATGATTTTGGTAGGGCCCCAAGGGCATCTACTGGCACATGCTTGAAACTTACAAAGTCCAAGATGTTCCTAAGATTGTAGACAACAATTCCTGTGTGCTTGTATTTAAACATTTGTTGAACAGTCACTGCTCTACCTATTTATTATTTGATTCTAAGGTGGTTCAAGAAGACTAGAAATTCTTGCACAAGAAAAAAAAACACGGCTGCTTTAGTCTTCCACTATAACTTATATTTGTGTTTGCATTGCTGTCCGTGCTTTGTGACTGCTCTTAGCAAATTTTTGCAGGAACGCTCAGAAGCATGAAGGAAAGCATTGAACAGAAGCAGAGATGGGAGAATGTGGTGGGGAGTGAAAACCTTGAGTGGTCACAGTTCAGAGTTCAGACTTCCTCTCTGGGGAAGGACCTCACTCAGAGGATACAGAGAAATACAATGGGTCTTAAAAGATGCTCAAATTCATGCAAGGCACACTCCCAGGCGCTGCCATACACAGAGTAAAACCACTGTTAAAGAAGCCGTTCAGCACTGATAGAGAAGTGACCACTTTGGGATGACATACAAGGATTTTCCTACCTCACACGCACAAGGCTGAGAGTTTCAGACACGAGCAAGGCCCCAGTCGTCATTAGTACCTGCTGAAGCTCTGCTTATATGCCTCTGTATAACATGTATTTCCCCTACACAGCCTCTGTTAGGAACTCAGCAGCCAGGCAAGCAAACAATATGGAATGCCCCATCAACACTGCAGCCTACAGATTTCCCTGGATTCACAGTTTAAAGACTTTAATAGGATGTTGGTGCTTTGTCAAACATCTGTGTTAAGCATCCTTAAACAGAAACATAAAAAGAACACATTAGAGGCCTTTAGAGGCCATTTTTCAGGCTAGTCCTCTAAAGCTCATGTTATAAGATGTTGCTGGGAGGAGAGAAACTGGAAGGGAAGGATACTGACTTTTGTAAGATTCAACAGAGTCTGGTTTGTTATTATAAGTTGTCAAGACCCTCAGTGTTCTGAAATGACTGGCCCCGTTTTAGCACCTTCCCAGATTATAACACCAAAGTAAACAACACAGAGCTGGATGGTAGTGGTGCATGCCTTTAATCCCAGCGCTTGGGAGGCAGAGACAGGCAGACCTCTGGGTTCAAGGTCAGCCTGGTCTACTGAGTGAAGGCTACACAGAGATATCCTATCTCAAGAAAAAAAAAAAGACAAGCCAGTCATCTGAAAAAGTTTGTATACTGACTTGATGCTCCCAACTCACCGTGAGCCACTAAAATCTATTGGTGGCATAAGAGGTTAGTGAGGAAAGGGCTGAGGTTTGAGTATTTGCTCACTTAGCTTTGTAAAAGTCTCCACTAAAGGGAACACACTCAACACTAGGAAAGGCTTAACAGCTCAACCCTGACCCCACTTGTGGCCGGTTTCTACCAGGTAATGGGTAGATAATGGCCTTCCTTCACTACCAATAAGAAAGGTCAAGGATTACATGGCCCTGTATTTTAATACTATTCACCACTGATTAGATCAAGAATGAGACTCCAAACCGAGTCCCAACCTCTGTGTCTTGTGCATAGCTGGTGAAGCAGCTGCGATTGGACTATATACTCCCGTGCTATGTCACTCAACTGATATTGGAGGATAGTTAGAGATCTGAAGCTGCAGTAACTGTGCTCATAACCATGGGAGAAATCAAAGCTGTATCCCACAAAACTTATTTCTGCATCATCTGTGTATGGGCGCATGTATTTCCCAGAGTAATGATTCTGTGTGCATGTGTGTATAAATATATCTAAATATATGGGCATAGAGAGAGAAGCTGTCTCATCAGTCACATTTCTCTTGCCATATGCCACACACATCAGATGATCTAATAATTATAATTCTAGCCATCAATATTATTGAGATTTCGTGGGTGAAGCTTACTAAGGGGAATTGGGGTAGAAGACATATAAGCAAAAATAACTAAGGAAGAGGTCATGAATCTGGGAGGAGTGAATAGGTCCGTAGGAGGAGCTGGACAGAGGCTGGGAGAGTACTGCCAGATAATTGAGCACAGAACAAGCAGTATTCCTGTCCTGGACCTCCCTTTCTACTCAATTTCAACTTCTTCTGTAAAGTCAATAATATGCCTTCACTGCCAACTAGTGGTGATGTCCGGACTCCGAAACACTGCTCCTCTCTCACAATGTAGCAGCCCCTTCCCAATGCCACTGTGACCAGAAAGGACCTCTCAGGTTTATCTAGAATACTATTTTAAGATTTTAAGCCTTGGCCTGTCATTATCCTTGTGAAATCATTCATTCATTCTTCATTCATTCATCCATTCATTCATTGGAACTCAGATCCAACAATTCAAACATGTTAGGCAAATGCTCTACCCCTGAGCCTTCAATTTTATTTTAGAAGCGCAAGAAACAGAAAGACAAATATCAAGTACATCCCACAAAGGAAACGCAGGATTGAATAATGTACACATCTGTTGGAGGAACAGCCTTAGACAGATTCCTAGCTGCCGGCTGCCGACTTCTCGCAGGTACAGATGAACAGTGGGCAGCCTGACCTATTTTAATCATAAACCTGGGCATGTTTCGGGAATAATGAACCTTCAGATTAGAGACTGCAAAGTTCAAAGACTCATTTTGGCTGCGGGAAATAAAAAGATTTGAAATTATAGGTGAAGGAACGGAAGCAGGTGAGATGTAGGGCAGCTGAAAGGGCTACTGAAAGACGGCTTGTGCCTTCTAAGAAACCTCCAAGAGAGAGATCATCAGAAGAAGGGACGTGCCCTGGACACATTCCTCAGCCTTTGGGGAGCATCCATCAACTTCGGGGCATGAAAGAAAATTTCTCCTTTGACTTCAGAAAGGTGACAACTTCAATACAGCAGATTTAATGGAATCCAAAGTGGACTGTAAGATGGGATATTCAATCATTAATATAAGGCAGAGTTCAGAAGTGCACTCCTCTACAGGTAGAGTTTGAGCTGATAGGCCAAAAACTTTACTTGGAGAAAAAAATTGAGAATTCTCAGCCAATATCCTTTAAGGTGTTCTGTTTCTTGTGAAGATCATGATTAAGGTTTATCTATATAAGCCAAGAGTTGCATCTTTGATAAAGCCTTCTAGAACATTCTATGTTCTTCTTTTTAGTACTTATAACCATACTTCAATATCATTTGAATACTTTAACACTGATTGTTATTTATTGGATGGAATTTTTAAAAAGAATATTGGTTTTTCTGTGGAGAGTAGAATCTTTCGTGTAACTTATTCCCCAGATTACACTGTACAATATTGACTGTAGCCAAGTACCTCGACAAATATTGCTCAAGAGCCAGAAAGGAAATAAAAGCGTATCGTCATTTACAGGATGAAAAGTAAGTGCAGGGCTCTTACACACACTTCCATTTCATACCCACGGTCATGCCAAAAAGAAGAAGAAATGTGTACTTTAAAACAAAGAAGAAGTCCAGCCAGTGGGATGGCTCAGGCAGTAAGAGCACCTTCCACCAAGTCACATTGCCTGCATCCCATTTCTGGAACTCACAGAATAGAAAGTGAGAACCAACTTTTTGTAGGTTGTCCCCTGACCTCCACCCATATGTCCCCAACACAAATAAATATTAGATGTAAAAACATTAAACATGAAGAAGCTGAAGTCATTAAGGCCCAGCTATGCACACAGGGTGGAACCTACCGACCTAAAGATGCGGTCTCGGCATCTTACTCAACATAGTATCTTGGCTTCAGCCAGCTGATCACCACCTGCTCAAAGGAAGAGAACAAATTGTAGTGGCCAAATTTCAGTCTACGGCCTCCAGGGACCCTCCTGGACTGGATTTTCTTTCTTTTTTTTTTTTTCGAGTATATATATATATATATATATATATATATATATATATATATATATATAATTTTATTAATTACACTTTATTCATTTTGTATCCCCCCATAAGCCCCTCCCTCCTCCCCTCCTAATCCCACCCTCCCTCCCCTTTCTGTATGCATGCCACTCCCCAAGTCCACTGATAGGGGAGGTCCTCCTCTCCTTTCTGATCTTAGTCTATCAGTTCTCATCAAAAGTGGCTGCATTGTCCTCTACCGTGGCCTGGTAAGGCTGCTCCCCCCTCAGGGGGAGGTGATCAAAGAGCAGGCCAATTAGATTATGTCAGAGGCAGTCCCTCTTTCCATTACTATGGAAGCCACTTGGACACTGAACTGCCATGGGCTACATCTGTGCAGGGGTTCTGGGTTATCTCCATGAATAGTCCTTGGTTGGAGTATGAGTCTCTGGGAAGTTCCCTGTGTTCAGATTATCTTGTTCTGTTGCTCTGCTTGTGGATTTTCTAAACATCCCACCCATACTGTTTTAACAAAGAGTTCTGCCATAATCTATTCAAGAAGGCCAATTCCTGCCTTCTGAAAGCTAAACCCTAAGTTCTTATTTGTTAGAAGGATCAAACTGCTGGTGAGAGCTGTGAAGAATGTCATCATGCCACCTGAAGGGACATGAGCAGAACTGAGATTTATTGTGTTAGTAAAATATGCAGACTCAGAAAAGTGAACACTTTCTGGTTCTCTCGTGAGTGGAGTCAAAACTAACTATCATAAAAAGACCCAAGGGATGGAAAGATGGTTAGGCAGTTAAGAGCACTGGCTGCTCTTTCAGAGAACCTGGGCTTAAGTCCCATAACCTTTCTGGGTTCACGTCTTTCCTTATTATATAATACCTCCAGTGCTGCCACAAGTCTGCAAGCAAGAGCTGTAAATAACAATGGGAATTACACCCAAAGGTTAACATGCATACTCCTAGCACAGCAGCAACTTTTACTCCTCAGGGTTAACAGTCAGCAAAATTAAGTTGCCATAGGAAATGTGGAGGAAGGGCCAGCAAGCTGGCTCACTGGGTAAAGGCTCTTTCTGTTAAGTCCCCAGAACTCACATAGTGGAAAGAGACACTGAAGATTTTTGCAGTTTATCCTCAGTCCTCCACATATATGCATGTATACTTACACACACATACACACATAGTAGTACCACCACTGCAACAATAACACACACGCACAATTAAAAACTGTGTAAACACAAGAAAACTGCTCTGTGCAGTAAGACAAAAACTGCATGTTAACTTCTACAATAGAGAGGGGCCAAGATGGCGGCACCAGGAGAACACCATGTCTGAGAAGCGGGACAACACACTCCATGCAGCGACCAGGAGACTGAACTCTGGGCCCTAAAACAACAGCGATCGATCGTGTTTCCCAGGTGAGGGGAGGCTCCCACGGCGTGGGAATCGGTCGGGTCCACTCTCGGCTGCCCAACCAGAACCCGGAAGAGAACCCGGCTAACTCGGGCTTTGGGTCTCCGGGCTGGTCCTGCAAGCCTGCTTATCCCGACCACTTTCCCAGGCTGATCGGTGGGCACAAGGGTGCCTGAGGCTGAGAGTCCCAGTCACAAAAAAACCCCACGGGGAAGCAAAGTTGCCAGACTGCTCACTGGTCACCCAGGCTTTCCCTGGAAGGTCTCTCCGACCACGGGTACCTGCCGCCATCACAATTGAGCTCCCGCCTTGCATGGATTACAGCTGTGTAGCTGCACGCCCAGCTCAAAATCCCTACTCCCTCTTCGGAGGAGGCAGGAGGCGTCCAGCAGAATCTGCCACAGACCACATTGTCTGTACACCAACCTGAGATCAGGGCTGAGAAAACCCAATCCTTTCGGGCACTCCCCCAAACGCCGCCATAACCCAGCCACAGCGGAGCAGAAGGATAAAGAGGTGCACAGTGGCTTCACAGTGCTGGAACTCCAGTGCTGCCGGCCGCTCCTAGCAAACAAACTACAGCTCGGGATCTGGGACTGTGGTCATTCTACACATCCTGAGATTCTCCTGGGTCCAGCGCAATAAGGTCTAGCAGCAAGTTCTATCACCGGCGCCCCCCCCCCCCGACCCCTGGTTAGTGAAACGCCAGCTCAGGGCTCAGGATCCAACTGAGAAGCCCCAACCCCTGCTGGCACTCCCCTGAGAGTACCTCCATAAGCTTGCCCTAGCAGAGGAGAAGGTCAGAGGGGAAGGACAGAGAGGCAGCCTGCCAAGGACACAGCACCCTCTCTCCAGCTCACCCAGCAGCCCCTAGCAGAGAAACCCAAGCTCTGGATCTGAGGACACTCAACCCTACCCGGTACTCTCTTGGGATCAGCAAACATAAATTCTACCGCTAGGCTGCTTCTGGCAGAGAGATCTGGGCCTAGGATCTGGGATTGAGTACCCTCACCCTAACTCTTTCCCACGCCACCCAGGGACCAGTCAACATAACCCCTCCTGGCAGAGGGAAAGGACAAAGAGGCAGCACACAGGAAAGGTGGACACCGAGTCCTGTGGCCACAGTGTCACAGAGCTGTTAGCCTACGCGTGCACTTCCGCAGCAGGACCAAAACAGAGAGTAGTGAGCAAGGGGAACCCCTGTGCATTCCAACTGGTCCTGCAAGAGAGTGAGTGAGCCTTCTAGGGAGAGATTGCCCCAGACCCAGGGCCTCTCCACAGAAGCAACCAGACGAGATCCCTGCCACCCACACCCCTAGTGTGGACATCATAGGGATTCTTGGGATAGCGACCCCAACATTGAAGCCTCTGCCTTGCGGGTCCACCAGGGTAATCCAGGCAAACAATCCCTGGATCTCAGTCAGAACTGTAAATAGTGGCTTGCAGGCCACTGCAATAGTCAGAGAATCCGCGCATGCACACTGCGCCCACTAAAAGCACACGCGAATAGCGCCAGCATCACATTCCTTACTTAGGCAAAACTGAAAACACAGTGCACACTCCCAAAGCAGTGAACCTCTCTCATCTTCCTGAAAAAACAGTCCAGAAAACAGAAAGAGAGGATCATAGCCCAAACTACAATCTCGAGGAACAACCAGTGAGGATTATAAATAACCAGATGGCTAGAGGCAGATGTAAGAACACTCCCAACAAAAATCAGGACATAATGACCTCACCAGCAACCCCAGAAAACAATGGACACTTCAATTCACTAGATATACAAGAAAACGACCTCAAAACTATGTTTCTTCAGCTATTAGAGGCCGATAAAGATGAAATGAACAAAGCCCTCAGAGAAATAACCAAAGAAATCGAGATTAACCAAGAGGAAACAAATCGTGCTCTCAGAGAAATGACCACAAAAATTGAGGCAAACAGAGAAGAAATGCACAAAGCTCTCAAATAAATGTCCACACAAATGAAGGCAAATAAAGAAGAAATAAACAAAGCTCTCATAGAAATACAGGCAATTATACCCAAATAAGTAGAGGCACAATTAGTGATGCATAGAGAGGAAACGGACAAAAAAAAAATAGAAGCTATCATTGAAAAGCAGGAGTCCACATTCAAACAGATGAAGGAAATGGTGCAACACATGAAAACAGAATTAGAATCAATAAATAAAACACAAATATAGAAAAACCAGGAGCTGGAGAACATAGAGAAAAGATCAGGCATTACAAAGGTAAGCATCACCAACAGAATACAAGAGATGGAAGAAAGAATCTCAGGAGTCGAAGATACACTTGCGGAAATTGACACGTCTCTCAAAGAAAAAATAAAATCAGAAAAGTTCCAAACACAAAACATCCAAGAAATCAAGGACACCAGGAAAAGACAAAACCTAAGAATAATAGGAGTAGAAGAAAAAGAAGACATCAGGCTCAAAGGTGTGGAAAATATTTTCAAGAAAATTATACAAGAAAACTTTCCCAACTTAAAGAAGGAGATGGCCATAAACATACATAAACATAAACATAGTCTACAGAACACCAAGTAGACTAGACCAGAAAAGAAATTCTTCATGTCACATCATAGTCAAAACACTGAACCTACAAAACAAAGAAAAAATTCTAAAAGCAGCAAGGGAAAAAGGCCAAGTAACATATGAAGGTAGACCTATCAGAATCACACCAGATTTCTCAACAGAAACTATGAAAGTCAGAAGGGCCTGGACAGAAATCATACAGTCCTTAAGGAACCACAGATTCCAACCCAGACTACTATACCCAGCAAAACTTTCAATCAACATAGACGGAGAATTCAAGATATTCCAAGACAAAACCAAATGTAAACAATATCTACATAGTAACCCAGCTCTACAGAAGTTACTAGAAGGGAAACTCCAAACCAAAGAAAACAACTACATCGAAGGAAACAGAGGAAATAGATAACTACACAACAACAACAA
>NW_026587556.1:2304076-2326390 GCF_907164565.1 Psammomys obesus
AAAAAAAAAAAAAAAAAAAAAAGAAGAAGACAAGCAATGAAACTCAGTGACAACACCAACACCACATCTAAAGTAAGTAACAATTGTTGGTCACTAGTTTCTATCAACATCACGGACTCAACTCCCCAATTAAAAGACACAGACTAACAGAATGGTTGCGGAAACAGGATCCATCATTCTGTTGCATCCAAGAAACACACCTATGCAACAAAGATAAACACTACCTCAGAGTAAAGGGCTGGAAAAATGTCTTTCAAGCAAATGGTTCCAGAAAACAAGCGGGAGTAGCCATCCTAATATCTAATAAAATAGACTTTCAACCCAAGTTAATCAAAAAAGATAAGGACGGCCACTATATTCTCATCAAAGGAAAAATCCATCAAGAGGACATCACAATTTTGAATATCTATGCCCCAAATACAAGAGCACCTACATTCGTAAATGAAACAATATTAAAGCTTAAATCACACATTGATCCTAAATCCCTAATAGTGGGAGACTTCAACACTCCACTCTCACCAAGGGACAGATCAACTAGACAGAAAACAAATAGGGAAATAAAAACACTTACAGAGACCCTAAATCAAATGGACCTAATAGACGTCTACAGATATTTTCATCCAAACTCAAAAGAGTATACCTTCTTTTCAGCACCACATGGAACCTTCTCCAAAATAGACCATATAGTTGGTCATAAAGCAAGCCTCAACAGATACAAAAAGATTGAAATAATCCCTTGTATCCTATCTGACCACCATGGACTTAAGCTGGACCTCAACAACAACAGAAATAACAAACAGCCTACACGCACATGGATACTGAACAACTTGTTACTCAACGACAGCTGGGTTAAGGAAGAAATAAAGAAAGAAATTAAAGACTCCCTAGAATTCAATGAGAATGAAGGCACAACATACCCAAATCTATGGGACACATTGAAAGCAGTGCTGAGGGGAAAATTTATAGCACTAAGTGCCTGCAAGAAGAAATTCGTAACATCACATACAAACAACTTAATGGCCCAACTGAAAACCCTAGAAAAAAAAAGAAGCAGATACATGCAAGAGGAACAGAAGGCTGGAAATAATCAAACTCAGGGCTGAAATCAATTAATTAGAAACAAATAAAACTATTCAAAGAATCAATGAAACAAAAAGCTGGTTCTTTGAGAAAATAAAAAAAAAAATAGACAAACCCTTAGCCAAACTAACTAAAAAGCAGAGAGAATCTATCCAAATCAACAAAATCAGAGATGAAAAGGGTGACATAACTACAGACACTGAGGAAATTCAAACAATCATTAGGTCATACTACAAAAGCCTATATGCCACAAAATTTGAAAATCTAAATGAAATGGACAATTTTCTTGATAGATTCCATCTTCACCATTAAGTCAAGATCAGGTAGAAAGACTGAACAGCCCTATATCTCCCAAGGAAATTGAAGCAGTCATTCACAGTCTCCCCTCCAAAAAAAGCCCTGGGCCAGATGGTTTCAGCGCGGAATTCTACCAGACCTTCAAAGAAGTGCTCACACCAATTCTCCTCAAACTATTCCACAAAATAGAAACAGAAGGTACATTACCAAACTCATTCTATGAAGCAACAGTCACCCTGATACCTAAACCACACAAAGACCCAACAAAAAAGAGAACTTCAGACCTATCTCTCTTATGAACATTGACGCAAAAATACTCAATAAAATACTTGCAAACCGAATCCAAGAACACATCAAAAATATCATCCACCACGACCAAGTAGGCTTCATCCCAGGCATGCAAAGGTGGTTCAACATACGGAAATCCATCACTGTAATCCACCACATAAACAAACTGAAGGAGAAAAACCACATGATCATCTCCTTAGATGCTGAAAAAGCATTTGACAAAGTCCAACACCCATTCATGTTTAAAGTCTTGGAGAGATCAGGAATACAAGGCACATATCTAAACATAGTAAAGGCAATATACAGCAAGCCTATAGCCAACACCACCTCAATGGAGAGAAACTTAAATCAATCCCACTGAAATCAGGGACAAGACAAGGCTGCCCACTCTCTCCCTACCTCTTCAACATAGTACTTGAAGTCCTAGCCAGAGCAATAAGACAACTAAAGGAGATCAAGGGGATACAAATCGGAAAGGAAGAGGTCAAAGTGTCACTATTCGCAGATGATATGATAGTATATATGAGCGACCCCAAGAATTCAACCAGAGAACTCCTCCAGTTAATAAACACCTTCAGCAAAGTGGCAGGATACAAAATCAACTCAAAAAAATCAGAAGCCCTCCTGTATACCAAAGACAAAATGGCCGAGAAAGAAATTAGGGAAACAACACCCTTCACAATAGCCACTAACCACATAAAGTACCTTGGGGTGACACTAACCAAGCAAGTGAAAGACCTGTTTGAGAAAAACTTCAAGTCTCTGAAGAAAGAAATTGAAGAAGATCTCAAAAGATGGAAAGATCTCCCGTGCTCATGGATTGGTAGGATTAACATTGTGAAAATGGCCATCCTGCCAAAAGCAATCTACAGATTCAATGCAATTCCCATCAAAATACCAACTCAATTCTTTACAGACCTTGAAAAAAAGATTCTCAGCTTCATATGGAGAAACAAAAAACCCAGAATCTCCAAAACAATCCTGTACAACAACAGATCATCTGGAGGTATTTCCATCCCCGATATCAAGTTGTACTACAGGGCAATAGTAATAAAAACTGCATGGTATTGGCATAAAAACAGAAAGGAGGATCAATGGAATCGCATAGAAGACCCAGAAATAAACCCACACACCTATGAATACTCGATTTTTGACAAAGAAGCCAAAACCATTCAATGGAAAAAAGACAGCATCTTCAACAAATGGTGCTGGTCCAACTGGATGTCCACATGCAGAAAACTGAAAATAGATCTATATTTATCACCCTGTACAAAACTAAAGTCCAAGTGGATCAAAGACCTCAACATAAAACCAGATACTCTAAATCTGTTAGAAGAAAAAGTGGGGAACAGCCTAGAACTAATTGGCACAAGAGACAACTTCCTGAACAGAACACCAACAGCACAGGCTCTAAGAGCAACAATCAATAAATGGGACCTCATGAAACTGAAAAGCTTCTGTAAAGCAAAGGACACTGTCATCAAAACAAAACGCCTGCCTACAGATTGGGAAAGAATCTTCACTAACCCTTTATCTGACAGAGGACTAATATCGAGTATATACAAAGAACTAAAGAAGCTGAAAAGCAGCAAACCAAGTAATCCAGTTAAAACATGGGGAACACAGCTAAACAGAGAATTCTCGACAGAGAAATATCAAATGGCAGAGAAACACTTAAAGAAATGCTCATCCTCATTAGCCATCAGGGAAATGCAAATCAAAATGACCCTGAGCTATCACCTTACACCCATCAGAATGGCCAAGATGAAAAACTCAAGAGACAACACATGCTGGAGAGGTTGTGGAGAAAGGGGAACCCTCCTCCACTGCTGGTGGGAATGTAAACTGGTACAACCACTCTGGAATCTATCTGGCGCTTTCTAAGACAATTAGGAATAGTGCTTCCTCAAGACCCAGCTATACCACTGCTAGGTATATACCCAAAGTTTGCTCAAGTACACAAAAGGGATATTTGCTCAACCATGTTTATAGCAGCATTATTTGTAATAGCCAGAACCTGGAAACAACCCAGATGTCCATCAACGGAGGAATGGGTACAGAAATTGTGGTATTTTTACACAATGGAATACTACTCAACAATCAAAAAGGAGGAAATCATGAAATTTGCAGGCAAATGGTGGGATCTAGAAAAGTTCATCCTGAGTGAAATATCCAGAAGGAGAAAGACAAACACGGTATATACTCACTTATATAGACCTATAAGATATGATAAACATAATGAAATCTATACACCTAAAAAAGATAATCAAGAGAGCGGCCATGGGGTAAGATTATCAATCCTCTTTTAGAAAGACAGATGGGATGCGCATTGAACATATGACAGGAGTCTACTGAGCGCATTTGAAAGACTCTAACTAGCAGTGTTTTCAAAGCAAAGACTCATGACCAAAACTTTGCCAGAGTACAGGGAATCATAAGAAAGAAGGGGAGTTAGTCTGATGAGGAAAGGATAGGAGCTCCACAAGGACCAAATATATCTGGGCACAGAGTCTTTTCTGAGACTGACATGCAACCAAGGACCATGTATGAATGTAACCTAGAACCTCTGCCCAGATGTAGCCTGTGGTAGCTCAGTAACCAATTGGTTTCCCATAGTGAGGGGAACAAGGACTATTTCTAACAGGAACTCAATGACTGGCTTTTTGGCCTCCCCACCCCCCAAGGGAGGAGCAGTTCTGTTAGGCCACAGAGGAGAGTTTTGCAGCCAGTCCTGAAGATACCTGATAAAACAGGATCAGATGAATGGGGAGGAGGTCCCCCCTATTAGTGGACTTGGCAAGGGGCACGGTGGAGATGAGGGAGGGAGGGAGGGACTGGGAGGGAATGAGGGATTGGGACACGGCTGGGATACAGAGTTAATAAAATGTAACTGATAAGAAAAAAATAAAATTAAAAAAAAAAACTTCTACAATAGAACATAAAAGTAAAACTTTTTCAACATAAACCCATATATTATAAAAGGAGAGGAAAAAATCAGTTTGTAGTAGCACACTGAGACCTCTCACTTCAGAAGACTCCCCTAGAAGCAGTAGGCAAACCTACTCTCTAAAAGTGTAGTCTCCCCAGTGAATCCCAGGAGGTTTTCTTGAAGCATGTAAAATTGTGACTGTTTCTAGGCCCCGGCTTGTAATTCTTCCCCAGCTACCTCCTTCCTTTCTCTACTGCTCAAGACACTCCTCCCCTGCTATGACCACCAGGAGGCCTTCCTAGGCTACACTCCTCCATTCAGTCTGTAAATAATCACAGGTCCTGCAAAGTAAGAAAGTTCACTCGGACCTTTGATTCTCAGCCATTCTTCCTCAGCTACAGAGGACCCTACATCAACTCACAGGCTATGGCAAAAAGCAGGATGATAGAGATCCACATGAGGCAGAAGGTCAGCCAGAAAACTAAGACGTGATCTATAAAGTAAAACCCAAAAAGAGAAGGAGGGAGGGATAGAAGGAAGGAGGGGAAAAGGAAAAGAAAAGGAAAGAAGGAAGGAAAGAAGGGAGGAAGGGAGGGAGGGAGGGAGGGAGGGAGGGAGGAAGGAAGGAAGGAAGGAAGGAAGGAAGGAAGGAAGGAAGGAAGGAAGGAAGGAAGGAAGGAAGGGGCAGGAGAGAAAGAGAGAAGAGGGAAGGGAAGGGGAAGAAGGGGATATAGAGGGAAGAGGAAGGAAAGATACACCTCTAGAACAACATGGAGACTGCCAGACTTTTGATCCTCAGCCATTCTTCCTCAGCTACAGAGGCTTGTACACGAGCTCACAGGCTCTAGCTCGTATCAGGAAAAGAGGAGAACCACACAAGGCAGTCAGAAGCTGCCCTGATCTACAGGAGCCATCAACTCTTGCAATAAACCCATCCATAAACACAATTTTTTCATCACAACCAAAGTGCCTTTCTAAGGCTCATAAGCCGCTCGAAGGCCAAAGCATGTAGGCTCCACCAGAAACTTAAGCTGCTGAACTGAATTTAAAAAAATTCAAAAGTAGACAGTGAGCTGACCACCAATCTCAATAGATAGATAGATAGATGATAGATAGATAGATAGATAGATAGATAGATAGATAGATAGATAGATAGTAAATATAAATTGATAGAGCTAGAGAGAGAATAAGAGAGAGTTAAAGATAGAGATAAAGAGAGATAGAGATAAATATATATCCTGGCTGTAATTTTGAGGAGGTGTCTCCTGATCTTGCTGCTCAGCAAGATTGCCCTTTAAGATTGCCCTTAAGGTATATTGACAGAGCAAAGATCAAAGTACAAAATACAATGATCTAGTATAAAATCAAATATTATACCAGCTATGACCATCTTTTTAAATGAGTGATAAAGAGCCAAAAGCAAAGTGTACATAATCAAAGTGATTTTGAGTACATAATTTAGCTATAAAAAAATCATTGAGTGACCTTAATCTAAAAGTTCTAAATATTCTAAGCTCTGAAACTTTCCAGATAATCAAAATGACAATCCATGTGGAAAAACTACAGGGCTGACTTCATGTGACAGGTCACAGCCAAAAATCAAGTGTCTTTAAAATATTGAATGAAGTTGCTTTTCAGACTTTAAGTACTTTTCAGACTTTAAGTAATACAAACATATGAAACAAACTTGGGTTTTGGATTTCAGTCTTGTCTCCAAGATAGGTGCATGACAGCTGTAGTGATTTGTATAAGCTGTCCTCTATAGTCTGGGGCATTTCAATACTTGGTCCCCGGTCAATGGCTCTGTTTGGGTATGTTTCAGCGGTGCAGCCTTGCAGGAGAAAGTTGACTTGTACAATTTCCGGTTCATTCTCCGCTTCCTGCTTGCTGTTGAAGACATGAGCCTTCAGGTCTGCTTCAGTCACCATGTCTCCCACTTGCTGCCATAATTTCTTGCCTTGATGGAGTCTAGTACTGTAAGCCAAATAAGCCATTTTTCTATACCTGGATCATGGCATTTTATCACAGCAATACAAAAGTAACAGATATGAAAGTACTGCAAAGTAGTAAAGAATTTAGACTTAAAATGACTCTGATCCCAGGCTTAGGAAGAGGAAAATAAAAACTTGGACTTGATAACCCAATGTCTCTTACAACTTTCAACATCCCGTTTCATTTAAAGTATAACATGAATCATAAATTTGGGATGAGAGTTAACATTTTTAACTTAAATGTGACTTTATTCTTATACATACAGCAATCAATTTGAAGATGTGTCCTTGAAAGACAAACTAGTCCCTTTACCATGGCTCTCTTCCAGTCTCCACAGAAATTAGCCCTTTGTGCATTCTAATAAGAACATTCACAAAAACTATAGCACTTATACAACTTGAATAATGTCAAGCAATTAACAGTTAACTTAATACCTACCGTTGGTAATAGGCAATCTAAGAAAACAGGGATTTTATGTTTAATCAGGGACTCAATAAAATATCCTTTGCCTCAAATGAACCAGAAGTACAAAAAGAGAGAAAATTTAAAAATGAATCTACAACCTTACCTCATGCCTTAGACTTTCACCAGCTACTCAAAGTGCATATTTTGATACGCAAGGATCACTCCTGCTGGTTCATGGTCTGTAAGATGCCCCTCACCTGTTTGCTTTTGCCCCCAACCCAACATTATTTGGAGGAAAAGCCAGTATTTGTTTGCACTTTTTCTGACATAGAGAATTTTTTTTATTTCTTTCTAAAGCTGAATATGCTACCATGGAGAAAAGAAACACAATATGAATTCTACACTAACCTCAATAACACTGATCACAATGGCCCTTGGGTATCTCCATCCATGACCTAAACCACTACTTCTTTTGATGAAAAGAAATAACCATGAATAGTCCTTGGTTGGAGTATAAGTCTCTGGGAAGTTGCCTGTGTTCAAATTTTCTTGTTCTGTTGCTCTCCTTGTGGGTTACCTAGTAATGGGAAGAGGGACTGCCTCTGACATAATCTGATTGGCCTGCTCTTTGATCACCTCCCCCTGAGGGGGGAGCAGCCCTACCAGGCCATAGAAGAGGACAATGCAGCCACTTTTGATGAGAACAGATAGACTAAGATCAGAAAGGAGAGGAGAACCTCCCCTATCAGTGGACTTAGGGAGGGGCACGCATGCAGAAACAGGAGAGAGGATGGGATCAGGAGGGGAGGAGGAAGGGGCTTATGGGGGGATACAAAATGAATAAAGTGTAATTAATAAAAAATAAAAAAAGTTAAAAAAGAAGTAATTCACAAAACCAATGTCAATTAAAAAAAAAAGAAAAAAGAAAAAAAAGAAATAACCACTAGCCAGTTTTTACATGAATTCAGCCAACTCAAAATACCAAGTCAAAAAGTTGCACCTCATGGCTGAGCATGTGTGGTGCTGGTATTTCATGTACCAATTCATGGTAGATGAAATAATTTTAAATGTGTGTTTCTGGCAGGAAAATCATCAATTTTTAAAAAAATAATAAGGTACTATTTTAGTTTTGGTTTTCATCTCAAACTATTTTACTTCCTAGCTTCTGGCTAGATATTCATACATCCAACTTTCTTATCAGCCTCCAGGACTCATGAGTAAGGACAAGCAGAAGAAGAACGAATGAAAAGGCTGGAGTAAGAGGAGACAGAGGATGAGGAACAAAAGACATGGGAGGAAGTCAGCAATGACTCCTGAGACCATAGGACTGCCAGCAAAACAGCTACCTTCCCCTGCCAAGACTCCAGCTTTCCCGGACAGCCTTCAGCCAGTGCAGACACAGAGCCCAAAGGGCCTCAGGGCCAAGAAATACCACCCACATCTGGTCCTACAAAGAAGGCCTTGGACCTAAGTCTGCTTTCCCAGGAAGGTGAGCCAGCCATACTGACATGGCTGACAGGGTACCAAGGTGCTTGTGTGCCCCCACGGGGGAGCAGGATGCCTTATCATCCCCCTTGTCTGTGCAACTTGAGAGCATTGTCCAGCCTCCTCTTCCATAAAAAGGACTTGGAGCACAATGCTTCCTCTCTGGTGGCCAGCCAGAGAGCCAGGGCCCAACCAGAGTCCGAGGCTGGAGCCCTACAAGTTTCCCTGGGGCTGGTACAGAGGCAATTCCAGGACAACCCAGCCTACCTCCTGCTAAAGACACGTTTCCTGGTGATCTTCTCCTTTCCTGCACTCCTGGCTACTCTGTCCCCCAATGGAGTCCCTACTACCCTGTCACCAGCCACGGCTCCGGGTTCTGATAATGACAGAGAAGGCCTTGGTGACCCAGAACTCAAAGACTGGGCCAGGCAGCTGGACTGCATGGCCTACAGAATGCAAGCAAGCCCAGCAGCCACAGACACTGTACATAGAGCTCCAGTTCCTGGTGAGGATTCTCCCCCATCGAACCTGGATGCTTCTAGTGACCTTGACGTGCTCAGGACTCGACATGGCATTCCTGGAAACAGAGGTTGCTGTGAGCAGCAAAGGACAAGGACTGAAGGCGTCCAGAAAGCCACTTATACCAGGCCTGACCAGAAGGTCACAGCCCTCTGCAGGAGGAAGATGTAGAGCTGCAGACTAACCTGTCTGCAGCAAGCAACAGGGACTCTGATAGCAGTGGCTGTGTTACCAAATGCAAAGCCACATTTTTGAAGGACTAAAGCAAATGCCTATTTTTTTACATAAAGAGCAAAAAGAGAGAAGGGTGTGGAGAAAGATGGGAGGAGGCAAAAGATGAAAAGGAAGATTTAAGCTTGAAGGATCAATGTGTCCTGTAGCTTTCAGCAACTCATTTCATTTTAAGTATGACATGAACCATGAAACACTTCAAGTGTTACCCATCTCAATGTTTTAATTTTTTTCCATTAATTTATTCACAGACACCGGAAAACAAAGAAAAGGTCGTCCTTAAAAGGCACCATCTTAAATCTCATCTCAAAGTTTTATTATTTTTCTATTGCTTAGCGGGAAACAGACCAAAAATAAAGTCGCTCTGGAAGTAGAAACATTTTGACTTCTTGGTCATTGGCTGTAATTTCATGCCAGGACTTGCACAAGCAGAACATTCTTTGTCCATCTTCCTGGCTAGGGAGATTAGTGTGCTACACTAATGATCACCCAGAGGAACACCATTAGCAGCTGGGATATATTTCTTGTTGAGTCATGCAGTAGTGTAGCATTCCCCTTGGGGAATCTTCCACCTTCTAGTGGTTGTCTGGTTATCCTGATCTAAGTGAGGGCTCACCTTCTTGTGGGTCAGGAAATTGTTATTGTTGCAATAACAGTATCAGACCATTGTCCACCAAAACAGAGCCATATTTAGTATTCAATAAGGTCACAGTAAATGTGAGGTGGTAGATAGTAGGTATGAGAAACCTTCCCAAGGCTCCATCAGGAAAAGAGAGAAAGTGAGTCCTGATCGTAGGAAAGAGACACAGCTTTCTAACCTGAGAGACGTATACTCCCCCCCCCCCCTTCATACATTGTAGTGCAGCAGGCAGGTCCTGACAGGGGCTGAGCGCTGGTAAAAACCATTCGCAGGCAAGCTAGGTGAAACCAATTTCAGCTGGCTGAAGCTATGAAGACTTCATGATGAGAAAAGATGTCAGCATGAGGAGGGCAGGGGAGGCCGCTCAGTTCTGGGAAACCATAGGGGCCCTAAACAGCAAAGCTCCGAAGTTTACACCCACATCACTGTGTCTATTCCCTCTGCTAATAGTCTCCTTTCTTGTTTCTCTTTTGGTAGCTTCGATGTCTTCTGCTTTATCCTAGCTTTCAATGAGGTTTGGATCACCTCGTATCTATGAAAACTGACTTAGTTCCTGGACCAAGTTTTTTTTTTTTTTTTTGGTTGTTTTTCATTTAAAAAATTCATACACATATATACTGACTTTGGTTATTTTTATAAATACACACACATGCTCCCCTCTCAATCACAAATTCTTGAGAAAGAATCTAAAAGGACATTCTCATTCAAGACTTCCTCTGGGTCTGTTAGGGGTATGCAATGAAGTCAGGAGTGGAAAGAAGCATAAGATAGCCATTAAAAGAACCTGGTTTGGTTTAGGCAGGAGGTATTCAGTACCCACCTCAAATGTGTTCCGTGAGTCACCAACAAGGCAATCCCCCCAAATTTATACCTTCTGAAGTGCAGTTATGAAACGCAGAAGGTAACTTGGTTCTTCGCAGATATGAACGTTTATTAAGTCAAGGAGCATTGCATTACCTTGATGGATGTCTATTTTAAACTAACATCATTTAATGTTCACTGACTACATTAGGTAAAAGTAATACAATATCATTTATTGTCCATAATGCTCTTTAAAAGGGAAAATTCATGGCAGAAGGCCAGTGTGAAGAGCTGGCTTTGTCTTATAAGGCATCTCACACACACGGAACCATGTTCCACTCCTAACTTTTTTAAAATGTGAGCATACGTGTGTACCTATATGTGGAAGTCAGAGGAAAACTTGTGGGAGTTCTATCTTTCTCTTGTATGCATCCCAGGAATTAACTCTGGACATGTAGCTTGGGAACAAGTATCCTTACCAACGGAGCTATTTTCTATACCCTTTCCACACCACATTCTTCAGGTCATCTTCTGTGATGAGGAGCCAAAGTCTGTGAGTTCCTGTGTGCCCTGATGTGGATCCTTCTGTTGTTACTATTAATAGTGTCATTGCTGTGCTTTGGTGGGCATTAAGCAGAGATTAAAATATGTAAAAACATATTGACATCTCTGAATTTTACAGAATTCAATCTAAGGACTGTCTTTAAAACTTCCAGCATTCCAAGCCATCCACATAAAGGATGGGCTGCCTCACAGAGTCAAGTACTGAGCAGGTAGTCACTGGTGACTTTGGTCTCTTCCACTGATATTATTCGGTTCTATAATTTATGCTACATCTTTCAATGTATCTACAGGCCCAATATTTGAAATCCAACATGTCTAAAGCCAGCAGGATCTCTTTAAAATCTGCCTCTTACTGTTAACACTTGAGTCACTTTTCGGACTCCTCTTAGGTCTTTGGTTCAGTGGTTCAAATCTTTCATGCTTTCTAGGCCTGGTGGTATATAAGTTTAGCTACTTTGGAGTGTGGGGGTAGGAGGATCACAAGTTAAAGGCTATCTTGGGCTATAATGGGAGTTCAAAGCAACTTAGTAAGATCATGTACCTCCCCCCCCCCCAAAAAAAAAAAGAAAGTGAAAGCAGAGCTGGAGATGTAGCTCATGGGTAGAATGCAAACTCAGCAGTGAAGGGCCCTTGGTTGAATCCTCCATATCACACTCCCATTAAGAATGTAAACTAGTATAGGTACAATGAAAAACAGGACAGAGTTTTATCAGAGAACTAAACTAGACCAAGCTATATGACCTGGTTATACCTGCTGGCTTTCTCCCCAAAGACTCCAAGTCAATTTGTCTCAAAGATACTTCCTTGCACGTCAGCATTTTCTGCAGCACTATTTACAACAAACACTATTCACTAACACACATAAACAGGGAAGTAAACTAGATGTTCACTAATGAAGAATTGGATAGGGAAAATGTAATGAATATATGAAGTGGACTTTTCTTTTTTTAACATTTATTTATTTTATGTATATGTATGTACACCTGCACACCAGAAGAGGGCATCAGATCACATTATAGATGGTTGTGAGTCACCCTGTGGTTGCTGGGAATTGAACTCAGGAGCGCTGGAAGAGCAGACAGCAGACACTGAGCCATCTCTCCAGCCCCTAAAATGGACTTTTCAAAGAGCAAAGTTATGCTGTTTTCAAGTATGTGGATATACCTTCTGTGGTACTCATCTAATTAAGTCAGTCTTAGCAAAACAAATGCTGCATGGCTACTAGACTTTATGGCTGCATAAAACTGAGTGGACAGACGATGTGAATGAGGAAGCGAAACTACATAGGGAAGCACAAGGGGCTAATAGTGGGGCCCAGGGAGAAAGGAGAGAGCACCAAGGCATCATGGGAACACAGGAGACAGATGGGAAAGGAAGGAGAGAAAGGTGAGAACCCTAAGGCATGGGGGATATGCTCAAAATACAGTATTATCTACTTGCATGAAAATGACCTTATGTCAGCCTGTGTTGGAAAAGAAATGTTTTAAAGATGGAAGAAATAAAGGCAACAATGTTAAAAATCGGGCAATTCAGATAAATGTATCTAAATCTACTAAATTCACCTTACTTGGCTTCTGAGAAGCAACAGCCCAAAGGGATTTGCTAGCATTGTTTGTGAGTACACCTTATCTGCTCTGATCACAATTGCTTTTTTAAAAAGCACATTCTCTTAGCTTAAGCTATTCACCAAAAAAAAAAAAACACAAAAAAACAAAACCACCACAACAAAAAAACAAACAGTTGAGCTTGCTGTGGCCTCCTGAACACAGGCAGACAAGTTTTTTAGGTGTTCAAGAAAACATGGTTTAATGTACAAATGTCACAATATCAGTGTTGTATTTTTTTTCTCTGTTTGCATTGTAATGCTCTGAAAATATTTTCTGGAATTAAGTATAATGTGGCTACAGATCTACAGGTCCTTTGTGAAGGACATGCTGAAACCTTTCAGCGAACTAGCTTAGAAACACAAACAACAGATCCCGACCTACTCTATGAGTCTGGAGCAGTGGTTTTCCACCTTCTTAGGGCTGCCACCCTCTAGCAGAATTCCTCAGGTGTGGAGATCCACAACAATAAAATTATTTTCACTGTGACTTCGTAGCTGTAACTTTGCTACTGTTTCGTACTGTAACGTAAGTATCCGATATGCAGGATATCTGATGTGCCTGATATGACCCCTTGCAAGGGTGGTTTGACCCCTCCCACAAGCTTGAGCATCAGTGAGCATGATATTCCTGCTGTGTTAGGAATTAAAACTGGAAGCATTATTCATCTTCAGTGTTAGGGAACCCAGCAAGATAGATCACTGGGAAAAGGTGCTTGCCACCAAGACTGACAGAACTGAGTTTGTTCCCCAGGACCCAGATGGTGGAAGGAGAGTACTGAATCTTGCAAGTTGTCTTCTGACCTCCATATGTGCACCCTGACACACATGCATCTATGCCTACACACTAAATGCATCAGTTAAACTTTATAATCTTTATATTTAAAAACCAACGATTCTTGAGTACTTCATAGTGTTGGATGTGAGTGGCACGATCATCCCCACTTACTGATGATGAAAGCTACACTCAGAAAGGTTAAAGGGCTTGCCTGAAACTTTGTGACTCATAGGTATCTCCACTGCGGTTGTGCCTGGCCACCCGGCTTCCTGTTCTGACCCACCCTGCTGCTGTTCTGTGACAACCGCAAAGAGTGATTCTCCAAAAGTCCTCAGAGACACCATCTGTCATTGGGTATCTCCTGCCCCTTAGGGTCAGGGCAGATCCCAGAAGCACACCTGGCCTGGTATCTGGCTCTTAAGACAATAAGATCTGGGATGCAAAACCACAGGAAAAGTGTAGTAGGGACTGGGAAAACGGAATTCCTACTATGTTAGAAATGAATATTGACATCAGCATTAAACTCTAGCATTTGGAAGGCAGTCGAGATGGCTCAGCCTGTAAAGATACTTGTTGCCAAGCTTGACAACCTGAGTTCAGAACCCTATTGTCCACATAGTAGAGGAAATTGCTTTCTTGGATCTTGCAACAAGCACGTTACATACAGTCTATAAACTGAGGATGTTTAGAAGCCAATACTCTGGTTCCTCAAGTATATTATCAATCCTGGGATGTGCTCAGCACACACCCCATTTACCGGGCTGTGGTCTTCTTCCTGGGGTAAGGAGATTCCAGCTCTTCAACAATACAGATGTTTACCTATTCATTTTGTGTAAGAAAACCATACATGCCAAAACTAAGTAGTCATCTGAGGTAGTGTTAATTATTCCTTTACAAACTTAAAGAGAAGAAATTTAATTTTAAAATCATGGCTAGGAGTGAAGTTCATTGGCGTACTACTTACCCAGTATTCACAAGGCCCTGGATTAAAATCTAGCCCTGGAAATTGTAATATTTTCTCTTTTATCTTGTTTTTAATTGTCAATTTTAATCCTTTTTTGCAACATATTTTAATTATGTTATCTCTTTTCCCCGAGTCTTTCCAAATCCTCCCCACCATTCTACTCACCCAATTTTATGTTCTTTCTTTCCCTTTCTCAAAAAACCCCAAGAGACAAAAGAAGCAAGAAACAACAACAACAACAAAAAAACACTCAATAACACAAAATTGAAAATTCAAAACTAACAGGCAAGCAAGCAGCAAAACAAACAAAAATGCCCAAACAAAGAAAAATGAAACAAAAAGCTCACAAAAATATCATTGAGGTCATTTTCTCTGGGCCAATTACTCCTGGGCATAGAGCCTGCACTGGTATACGGTAAATATATTCTAAAGTTATGTCTCTATGAGGTGTTTGTGAGGATAACTCACTATGAGATCATATAAAATTTTAAATATATAATAAAAGAGTACAAAATTGAAGACTGGAAATGAATAATAAAAAATTTCAAAGTCGGATTACGGCTGAATTGATAGATTTGAAGTCTATACTTTAGTAAAGCTCTGAGCACAGTTACTTTATTTCTCCTTGTCCAGATGAAGAATAAATGTAAGAGGCTGGAAAGATAGCCCAGCAATTAAAAACACCTGCTGCCCTGGGAGAGGGCTGGAGTTTTGGTTCCCAACATCTGCATTATCATCTTACAACCACCTGTAACTCCTGCTCCAAGGTTAATGATGCCCTCTTCTGCGGTCTAAAGCCACCTGCAGTCACCTATGCACACACAAAGACATACATACACATAAGTAATATACTTTTTAAATCTTTAAAAAGGTTAAACCTCAGCTAGCTGTTTTTATCGATGTTAAAAAATCACTCAGCAAGTGTTGATTCTAACCAGAAGAACGAAATCAGTGATCTCATCTCCCAAAGGGTCTGTCTGTGGTGAGTGTCACATGGATTAAAATAAAAATGACATGATCTCAGCTTGATATGTCTCTGGAGACAGCTGATAAAAGGAGCCACTCTAATGGTCTGAATTCTCAGGATGGTTTGGAAACGTCACAGCAAATAATGGGCAGCTTTGGAGGGACGGAACAAATTGATAAACCCTGTCAAAGTTGAGCTGTGTTTTTTATCAGTTTCAAAGGATTTGCTGAGGGTATTCCCATGGAATCATTCTAAATAATAGGTCTGGCCATTTTCTCTCTCATTAAATGAAATTAAAGCTCCCTGAAATTTTCAAAGCATGTTGTGCTTGAGAAAGCTGATTTTAAAATCTCCAGTTTTTAAGGAGGCCTCTAAGAGAGTTGATGCTCTCTAGAATATCTGATGCTAACATCTGAATAACTTTTGAAAACATTGGACTGCTCAGGAAAAAAAAGCTGGGACGTCAGGCTTTGTTAAGATGTTGGGTTTTCTCATTAGCACTTGCGAGAGTTTGGGCTTGACTCATTTCCTCTGAGTTTAATTTTATCTGCTCAGTGGGTGATAGGCTGCATAAGGGTGTCCTAAGCTTGAAGCACCACGTTTGAAGAAGGTTCAGCATCATTGGTGATGCTTGGGGGTGATCTCAGTTTTTCTGGCGGCAACTTATGCAGCATGTAAGGTTTCTATACTACTGTGACCCCGGAAGAATTAAAGTCGGGACACCGTAGGGATTTGGTGACTGCTGTGCCTCAAACAGGGGCCGGGATTTGTAAATTCATAAGTATCTGTCAGTTAAAAGATTGGCACTTCATTACTGCTCACAGCGTAAGGGCCTCTTATTCTGCAATCTAAGCTTTTATATACTGGCATATCTGCTCTCATTGCATAAAAGAACAAAAACTATAAACCTGTGGGCATTCAATGGGCAATGTAGAAATATTAAGCATGACTCTGCACCTACTCATTTTGTAGGTGAAATTAATACATTCTGAGAAAGATATAGCCTACCAAAATCTATGCAAAGAGAAACAGCTAATGCAAATCAGAATCACACTATGGCTTTTGAAGATGGTGAATGGATAACTAACAACTCCCCAACAGAAAGTGACAAACATAGATGGCCTTCCTTTAGGGAGAAATGGTACAAACTGTCTGCATTTTAATATCCTCCAGAAAATGAAAGCAGAAGGAATATGTTCTTATACATTCTATGAGATTAGTATTTCCCCAATACAAAACCCAAATACATTCCAGAAAAGAAAACTGAAACCTAAATCTCTCTTGAACATAAAAGCGAATATCAACAAAATATGTGCAAATAATACAGCAATATATTAAAATAATTATGCAACATGACCAAGTGGTAATTATTCCAGGTATCTGAAGCTTCTTTAAAGCTCAAAATCAATTACTGTACTGTATCTACAAGGCTAAGAAGTTATTGTATCAACAGATACATTAAAATATAAAAAAAAATCGAGTGTTGATTTGTGATTTTTAAATAACTAATAAAAAGTGCAATAGAGGGCAATTCCATTTTAATTTAGGACATTAAAAATAAAACTTGAGCAAACATCATACTTCATGAAAAGAACTGACAATCCTTCCTCTCATCCTGACAACATGGCACCACGTGTCCTCTCACGAGTCCTATTCAACAGAGCTCTGAAGGTGCAGCCAACGAACAGGACAAGAAAAGGATAAAGTTGCCTCTGTTTCTAGATGTAAAAGAACCCCAAACTCAGTAACAAGGAGACTAGAAAAGTCAACTGATTTTTGTTTTTAATAAGTCAAGCGTGATTGGATTTTGAAATCAGAAGCACAAAGGGCAGGATTGTTATCTTGCTCTTTATGGCTAATAGCCACTTACAAGTGAGTACATATCATACATGTCTTTTGGGGGTTAGGGTACCTTACTCAGGAAGATATTTTCTAGTTCCATCCATTTCCCTGCAAGTTTCATGAAGTCCTTGTTTCTAATAGTGGCTTGATCTTCATGTGGGTCCCCCAACAACTGGAGCATAGAAGGGGCGGGGGGAAGGGTGTCTCTCTGATTCTGATGCTGGCCTCAGTGGGAGAGGATGTGCCTAGTCCTTCAGCAACTCAGTGTGCCCAGGACAGGTTGGTACCCAGGGAGGATCTCCTCCTTCTCTGAAGAGAAAGAGAGGTAGAATGAGAAAAGAAGTATATGAGGGGAGACTGAGAGGAGAGAAGTCGCTATCATCAGGATGTAAAGTGAATGAATGAATGAATGAATGAATGAATAAATAAATAAATAAATGGGAAAAAATAGTTATAAATGTATCAAAATGTTTGTAAGATATATAGGAAGAAAACTTTAAGAACTCCATTGAGTATAACATTTGTTTAATTTTCTTATACCCCATTTGCAGAGGTCCATTCATATTGCTTAAATTAGTAATATGCAAAATAATCTTGGTCTGGGGCGATGGCTTAGTGGTTAAGAGTACTTGCTGCTACTTTGGAAATGACCCAAGTTCCACTCCCAGCACCCACATGTTGGCTTACAATTATCTGTAACTCCAGTTCTGGGAGATCCGATGTCCTCTTCTGGCTTCTATGGCACCAGACATACCCATACGCGCAGTCAAATATTAATTCACATGAAATTAAAATAAATATTTTTAAATGTCTATTCCCTGATGATATTATAAAAGTATACTTGCAGATACTTAGGCATTCCCAGCAAAGGGCCATTTAGGGCTCACGGCCTGGGGCAGCCTCCGCTAATATGACTGCAGAAGTAGCGGGGCAGAGAGCATGTGACCTGACCTTAGAGAGTCTGCCCTGAGACGAGCAACCAATGGCAGGCTCAGAGATGGTGTGGAGGAACCTGATTGGTCGCCCACATCTATGTAGGAGGCTGCAGTCGCTCCTCCTTGGTTTACATTCACTCTACTCCCATGTCTGTATGGTAACTCCATGCCTCTCACCTCCTCAGCCTGAACCCCCTGTACTCACCCACTCTCAAGGAGTGGACCTTGAGAGAAGGACCATCACAGATAGATCTGTGAACAGTGTTAAGATATCCTCATGGTTTTTAATGAAAAAAAAAAAAGTATATTTTCTCAGTATGAAAGATCTTTTAGGTGGTATTGTATCTTCTGAGAAACACCCTCAACCATCCATGTGTTTGGTTTTCCGCACCATTTCTGCGGCCACAGCTCTAAACCATATGACCCCGGGAAAGTTTGTCAAGCTCTCTGAAAACATTTCTGTTAAGTGGCATGTTAATCCTGTCTCCTTCAGTGGTTGATAATGAACATTAGCTAATATAGCACTTCCCCTTTAGTACCTTGTATGTGCTGAATACTTAGTAGCCACTAACTGTTCTTTGTTTTTCTACTCAATCTAATATGTCCCACAAGGGCAAAATTGTCATGCCATCTCTACAAATAAGATATTACATAGGATTCTCTGACAGAGCTATCTTTTTACAGTTTCATTAACAGGTATTTGTGACACCCCAGGTCAAAGATTATAGCAGAGCAAGTTTTTGAACTTTGAAAGTAGACATTTATCACTGAGAAAATCCTTGCATCCTGCCAAAATTGTATAAACTGTTTCTTGGCCTTGTAATTAGAGAAAAAGTAAATGGAACTGAGAAAATATTCAAAACTACTTCTAGTGGCAAGAGTGATGGCTCAGCGTTTGAGAGAGCTTGCTGCTCTCACTGAGGACTGGACTTTGGTTCTCAGGATCCACCTCAGACAGCTCACAGCTACCCATAGCTCTAGCTCCAGGGGGATTCAATGACCTACTCTCGTCTCCGTGGGCATGCCCATGCACCAAACACAACAATTAAAATTTAATGAAATATTTTATAATAATAAATAAATAATAGCCCATATTCACATATTTTTAAAAAAAACAGTACTGTTAAGGTGGCCATAATCTATAAATAGAGTCATAGAATCAATGCAGTCCCTCTTCTTAGAAGTTCAAGTCACTACTTTGCATCAGTTTAAACCTTGCCCAAAAATAAAAATGTAAAGTCTTATGAAAAGGTAAAGAAGCATAATAAAAAAAAGAAACAACCAAAAAAAAGGTCTTAAGTAAAAACCAAGTACAATTTAATTTATTCATAGCAATGAAGATCTTGCTCTGCTGACACAGTACGGGCAGATAGATTCATAGACAAAAAGGAGCATGCTAGAAATAACCCTCACATACATGGCCAATTTATTTTAGACAAGTATATTCAATTAACAGTTCAATGGTATGGTAGAGAAGAAAAGTCTTAAAGTCTGGTTTATCAAACGGAATTGCAATGTCCATGAGAAACTGAATAAGTAAATAACTGGTATGGAATTCCCATACTCTACAGGTAAAAAAAAAAAAATCAAAGACCCAGAAATGAATCCATATACCCATGAACACTTTATTTTTGACAAAGAAGTCAACACCATACAATGGAAAAAGAAAGCATTTTCCACAAATGGTACTCATCTAACTGGATGTCTACATGTAGAAGAATGCAAATAGATTCATATTTATCACCCTGCACAAAGTTCAGGTCTAAGTGGATCAAAGACCTCAACATAAAACCAGACACACTAATTCTGTTAGAAGAAAAAGTGAGGAAGAGCCTTGAACTCATTGGCATAGGAGACAATTTCTTGAACAGAACACCAAGAGCAATCTCTAAGATCAACAATTAATAAATAGGAACTAATCAAAATAAAAAGCTTCTGTAAAGCAAAGGACACTGTCAAGAGAACAAAATGACAGACTACAGGCTGGGAAAAGATCTTTACCAACCCTATTTTCTATAGAGGACTAATATCCAAAATATGTAAAGAACTCAAGAAACTAGATACCAAAAAGCCAAATAATCCAATTTTTAAAGTGGGGTAGAGAGCTAAACAGAGAATTCACAAAAGAAGAATCTCTAATGGCCTGAAACACTTAAAGAAAAGTTCAACGTCCTTAGTCAAGGAAATGCAAATCAAAACAACTCTGAGGTTCCATCTTACATCCCTCAAAATGGCTCTGATCAACACATGCTGGTGAGGTTGTAGAAAAAGGGGAGCCCTCCTTCCTTGCTGGTGGGAGTGCAAATTTGTACAACTGCTTTGGAAATCAATCTGGTGCTTTCTCAGAAAACTAGAAGTAATTTTACCTCAAGACCCAGCTATACCACTGCTTGGCATATACCCAAAAGATGCTCCACCATACAACAAGGACATTGCTCAATGTTCATAGCAGCTTTATTAGTAATAGCCAGAAACTAAAAACAACCTAAATGTCCTTCAACCAAAGAATGGACAAAGAAACTGTAGCACATTTATACAATGGAATACTATTCAGCTGTTAAAAACAAAGACCAGGGTCAGATGAAAGGGGAGGAGGTCCTCCCCATCAATGGACTTGGAAAGGGGTAGGAAGGAGATGAGGGAGGGTGGAATTGGGAGAGAATGAGGGAGCGGGATACAGCAGGGATACAAAGTTAACAAACTGTAACTAATATTAAAATAATAATAATAATAATAAAAACAAAGACATCGTGCAATTTGCAGGCAAATGGATGGAAGAAGAAAAAGTCATCCTGACTAAGATAACCCAGACCCAGAAAGACACACATGGTATGTTCTAATTTATAAGTGAATATGAGCCATAAAGTACAGGATGACCATGCTACAATACGCAGATCCAAAGAAGCCAATGAGGGCCTAAGGGAATATGCTGAATCTCACTCAGAATAGGAAATAAAATAGACAGCTGAAGTAGATGGAGATCAGGAACTGAGTGGAAAAGAGGGTGGAAGGTAGCAAGGAAGAGATCAGGTGTGTGGTGAGCAGGGGACGTGGGTTAAGAAGGGACCAGAAATTGATGGGGGCAATCTATGGGACAGGGGGGCTCCTGGGAGTCTGTGAGGGTGACCCTATTTAGCAGTGGGAGATAAAGAGCCTGAAGTTGTCACCTCCTGTAACCAGGTGGGACTCCCAGTGGAGAGAAGGGCATAGCAATCCTCCCGTAAAACCTATCCAAAATTTTTCTTGCCTACAAGAAGTGTAGGGGTAAAGATGAAGCAGAGATTGAGAGAATGACAAACCAATGACTGGCCCAGCTTGAAACCCATCCCATGGGAGTGAGCCAAACCCCATCACTGTTAATGATACTCTGTTTTGCCTGCAGACAATAGCCTAGCATAACTGTCTTCTGAGAGGCTTCATCCTGAAGCTGATGTAAAACGGTGCAGAGACTCGCAGTCAAAGAATAGGTGGTAGAGCTTGGGGGGTTCTGTGGAAGAAAGGGAGGAAGGATAGAGGGAGCCAGAGGGGTCAAGGATACCATAAGAAGACCTACAGAGTCAACTAACCTGAGCCCCACAGCACTCACAGAGACTGAACCACCAACCAAAGAGCATACATGGACTGGTCCTACGCCTCTTGCACATATGTAGCAGATGCATAGTTTGGTCTTTATGTGAGTCTCCCAGCAACTGGAGCAGGGGCTGTCTCTGACTCTGAAGTCTGCCTTTAGATCCAGTTCCCCTAACTGGGCTCCCTTGTGTGACCTCAGTGGAAGAAGATGTGCCTAGTCCTGATGCAACTTAATGTGCCAGGCTGAGTTGGTGCCCATGTGGGACCTCCCCTTCTCTGAGGAGAAAGAGAGGGAAGAATGGAGGGAGAGGTTTGTTGTTGGGGGGAACTGGAAGGAAGGGGGAGCTGAGGTCAGGATGTAAAGTGAATGAATAAATAGATAGATAGATAGATAGATAGATAGATAGATAGATAGATAGATAGA
>NW_026587556.1:2326400-2341882 GCF_907164565.1 Psammomys obesus
AGATAGATAGATAGATAGATAGATAGATAGATAGATAGATAGATAGACAGACAGATAGATAGATGGAGGGAAAGTCCATTGGAGCTATAACCTACACTACATGTAAAAATTAACTCAAATATACAGGCCTAGATGTAAGAGTTAAACCTACTAGAGAAGAAAACAGAATAAAATATTCATGATTATCCACCGGGCAATAGTGTCTTAGATATGACACAAAAAACCCACAACTGTTGTGCAACAAAAATTGCATCAAAAGACGTGAAAAATTTTCCCCCTGGTACGACACTACAAAGAAAGAACAGTACCGGAGAAAATACTTGCAAGTCACATATAACAAAAGGCAATCGTATCTGCCATGTAGGAAAAACATACATGTGTATGCACCACAAACACGCAATTGAATCATAAAGAGACAAGCAGAAGTTGTAACATGGACAAATGATATGAGCAGACACTGTTCCATTGCTTAATTATGGGTGACCAATCACACATGAGAAGATAATCAGTGTCATTGACGAGTATGCAAATCAAAATCACAAGAGACCACTTCATACGTGGGAGGATTACTATAGACAGAAAGACAGACAAGAACCAATTCTGGTGAGAATGTAGAATGATGAGCGCACTCTGTGCTGATTCTAGCGTCAAGTAGTTGAACTTTCATAGGGGTCAGCACTTAGACATTGGCAGAGGTCGGCATTTGCCCTCTGTGGCAGGTCCTTTTTTTTCAGTTTATTTACTTTGCATGCCCTCCCTCTTTTCTTCCCAGTTTCCCCCTTTTCCTTCTTTCCCTTTTCCCTTTCCTTTTCCTTCTCCTTTTCCCCCCAGGAAAGGGGAGTCCCCTCCCCTCTCCCCTGTATCAACCTTCCCCAGCACATCAAGTCACATTAAGACTGAGCATATCCCTGTCCCCTGAGGCCAGGTAAGGCAGCCCTGCCAGGGGGAAGTGATCCAAAAGCAGGCAATAGAGTCCATGTTAGAAACAGCAACCCCCTCCACTCGACAGGCACCCCATATCTTCATTGACCACACATGTGCAGGGGCCTAGGTCCAAACAAGCATGCTCTTTAGGTGACATCTCAGTCTCTGAAGGCCCCTATGGGATTGCATTAGTTACATCTGCTGGTCTTCTTGTGAGGTTCCTGTCCTCTCCAGGTCCTTCCATCTTTCCCCCAAGACTTCCACGGGACCTCTGGAACTCCACCGTATGCTTGGATGCAAGTCCCAGCATCTATCTCTATCACCTGCTGGCCGGAGCCTCCCAGACCACAGTCAAGTTAGGCTCCTGTCTGAAAGCACAGCAGAGCATTGTTAATAGTGTCAGGGCCTCGCTCTCTACTTTGAGGTGGGTCTCAGGTTGGGCCAGTTATTGTTAGGGCATTCCCTCAATCTCTGGTCCTTTTTTTTGTTGTTGTTGTTGTTGTTGTTTTAGGGAATTCTAAAGATGAAGAGTCCAAAGAGGACACTTCTGACTTTTATTTATAATTTTTTAATTTTTATTTTGCTCTTCACAATTTATTCATTATATATTCTGATTAAAGTCCCTTCCCTCACCTCCTCCAGGTCCTCCCTCCCTCTCTTCCTCCCTCTTCCCCTCATCTCCTTCCCCTAGTGCACTGAAAGGGGGAGTTCTCCACTATTGCCATCTACCCATAGCTTGTTAGGTCTCTTCAGGACTGCTTGGATCCTCTTCCTCCGTGGCCTGGCAAGGCTGCATCATCCCTGCACTTCTTTTAGCCAGGGTAATTTTTGGATCAAAGGTTTTGTTGGTGGGTTGTAGTTTCCTTCTTTCCCCTAGTCCTGCCTGGCTAGGTGGTCACTTTAGTCTTCATGTCTGTCCTCCCTCCTCCTGTTAGGAGTCTCAGCTAGAGGCACACCGCTATACTCCCAGGAGCCTACCCTGTTGCAGGCCTTCAGCTTGACAAAGAGATGCCCCCCCCTCAGTTTCCCTTCTTGCTCCCAACCTTGTCACCTCCCATCCTCATTCTCCCCACAATTGTTTCCCTCCCCATTCCATCTCCTGTCCAGTTCCCTCTCTTCATCCACTTGTAATAGCCAGAAATTGGAAACAACCTAGATGTCCCTCAACCAAAGAATGGGTACAGAAATTGTAGTACATTTACACAATGGAATCTACTCAGCTATAAAATACAAAAAAAAAAATCATGAAATGTTCAGGAAAATGGATGGAACTAGAAAAGATGATTCTTAGTGTAGTAATCCAGACTCAAAAAGACACACATGGTATGTACTCACTAATAAGCAGATATTAGACCCATAGTATAGGTTAACCATACTATAATCCACAGACCCAAAGAAACTAAGTAACAAGGAAGGCCTAAGGAAGGGTACCAGAATGTCACTCAGAAGGGAAAATAGAATACAGAACAGAAGTGGCAGATACTTTTGAAGCAAGAAGTCTAATACTCCATCTTTCTAAATTCAAAATAATAATGAATTAAGGCATTAAAATGTTACAGGCTACTTTTATGCCTGTGCAAACTGTCAGTTTTATGAGGCCACATGCTCATTGCATTTTTACTAACATCAGCACTGGCCTGGTTCACTTTGTCATTGTTATTTTTCCTGATTAGAAGACTGTCAATGTAGACTTGCACATTGGTATTTGACACTATATCTTACCATTTTGATAAACACGGGGCAGTGGTTGAATTTACTTTCCTGGGAGAGTGTAGAGGTTTCATGAGGCAGTTAGATTTTGGGGTAGATAAAACCTGTATACTTCACAGGTCTCTCTGTACTCTGACCCAAATGCCTGATGCTTATACTTCTTGTTTTAGATGGAGAGATGTACTTTGATTCCAACATACTTGCTGTGCCCTGAAGGAAATTTGCCCACCACTCTGTGTAGTTTGTACTGTTTATGAAAGCTCTCAGTCTATCTTCACCATCTCTCTTATCTATCTCTTCATCATCTCCATCTCTGCCATCTCCATCTGTAATGATTTCTCCGATCTATATCATTTCTATATCTGGTATTGTTCATCTTTTGTCATTTCTCTGGCATCTTCATCTTTCCATATCACCTTTAGCTCTGCCCATTTTCTCTTCCCTTTCTTCTATACACGAAGTTATTTACTTCTCTGCTATTATCTCTACATGAAGTTATCTCCATCTCTGCCACCATCTGTCATTATATCTGTCTGCCTGATCTCTTGTTATTTCTCTGTCACCTTTTTTCCATCATATATATTTCATTTCCTTTTTAGTATATCTTCTCTTTTCCCACTCATCAAAATCCATTACTATACGTTAACAAAAACAACACAAACTTCATATTTCATTGCATGTATATATAATATACATGCATATATATATATATGAAATTCCCAATAAAGAAAATAAGCTTTAAAATGGAAGCTAAGGTACATGGTACATGGTTCATACCTGTGGAATTAGGTCACGATGGCATTACTATGGGAAACTACAGCCAACTTTATTTGTCCAGGACGGCCTCATAATAGACAGATGAGATGGTAACTTTTCTGAATTCCCTTTTCAAATGTTTTGGTATTTGCTCTGTTCTACAGTGAGAAGGGAAATGGTAAAAACAGAACTCTGAAGGTCTGCTGCATGTCAAGCCAGCTGCTAGACACCAGAGATCACCTTATTCAATGTTCCTGATCCCCCACACAATAATGTTTAAAATGATCCGGATGTATACAGGAAGTGCTGGGAAGGCACACGTTGTCATCTGTAGAGCTGGAATCCACACCCTGCCTCAGTGAGCCACAAGCCTATCCCAAACTCAACCCTACCTAGAGTTATATTGAGGCCACAGCTTCTCTGTCTAATCTGCTCATCATGAATCCTTGTGTGCATTTTGGAAATGATGTATGGTGGAGATCAAATTGTTCTCTTCTTCCTTGTATCTTTTCAGTCTCTGTCAGGGTGGCTAGGGCACATGGTGCTTGGTTTGATGTTGTGGCATTGTGTCATTGCATTGTGCCTATGAAAAGCTACAGACAACTTGAGGATAAAATTTCAAACTTGTCCAGACATGTCTTGTAGCAGAAAGATTAAACATGGCTGAATATACTGTTTATTTACTCAGTATCTGGAATGTTCTTCTGCATTATCATACTATTCCCAGCATCTATGGATAGGGTAGAATGTCAGAGCCCTGGATGAAACCATCACATGATCGGTGCAGCAACTAGAATCATGACAATGGCAAGTGTGTGTTCACCTATTGCTCCATAGGCAAAGAAAGATTGTGAAGACAAATCAACACCCAGCAAAGCTGAGCCATCTTCCAAAAACTCAAAACCAGTAACAAGACTGAACCCCAGCTCTCTGACCACAGAACTCAGGCACAGGAAAACTCCCAATCTGCTTGCTGTGGCATGGAAGCCAGCATCAGATCAGAGGCGAGCAGCTCCAGGTAAACCTCTCTGTTAGCGGAATGTCTTCAAGGACCTGGGTAAGTCCGAGAGCACCTACCCCACAGACTCATCCAGGGTACTCCACAGACTGATCCATCTGCTCCTAAACCTAGGAATTTAGGGGAGGGTTGTTTGCCTCTGGGACCAAGTCAACGGCTGTATGGCACAGCAAGTGACTGGGCTAGCTCTACTGAAGTCCATGGTGTGGTGTACAAAGTCCAAGGCTCCCAAGCCTTACGGTTTCGAACTATACCCCCTGTCTACACCTTCTTCCACTGGCAGTTACCTGGCCTCACTTTTGACTGTATGTGGCTTCTTCTGGCAAATGCTTCTCTTCCCTCTTCCACTTTGATGTCCCTCTGCAACATGTCTACATTGAGATTTCTGCATTGAGGAAACATGATGGATGGTCATCAGACACAAGGCCAGCTCTGCAGGGATAAATCCCCACAAAACTGTTCATAGGCTGCTGGTATCTGAGAACTCTATGAACACTCTTCACAGTCTGCCTCAAGTTCAACCCGTAAAATACCAATGCTGGCTCCAAAACTGATGCCCCTTCCAGTCAGTTACTGCAATCACTGGGCTGCATGCAGGATCCGAGGATAAACCAGGGAGCTTTTTTGGGCTTTATGCACTGAACTGTGCTATATTATGTTTGTTTGTTTGTGTGTGTGTGTGTGTGTGTGTGTGTGTGTGTGTGTGTGTGTGTGTTGCCATGATGCACATGTGTAGGCCAGGGAACAATCTTTGGGAGTCTCCAGGATCTAACTCAGGTTTGTCAAAATCAGAAGCAAACTTGCTGAGCCACCTCATCAGCCCAGGGCTGAGCTGTGGATGGATAAATAGCTCAACCATTTCAGATTCTTCTCTCTGAATTATGCATATGGTCCTTGGAGTGTTCTGCATCTGTCCTTCCTTCCCTTCTCTGCCCTTCTTTTTCCTTCCCTTCACTTCTCCCCCACCCCTACCTTCCTTCCTCCTTTATCCTCTCCGTTTCTCCCTTCCATCTTTTCTTCCATTTTTCTTCTTCTATCCCCTTCTCCTCCCTCTTCTATTTTCATCCTTTATCCTTTTATCCCACAATAAAATATGTTTGCTGCTATTTTCACTCACAGGGACCTAGCTCTCTCACTTTACTTAATTTTCAGATTCCTTTGACACTTTCATCAAAGATTTATTAATAAACTACTCTTCCCTCAGCTATTTTATAAGCCCTGTGATTTCAGACCAGGATGGTTAAAATACCACCTGCGCTTTTCTCCTGCTTCCATTCTCCTGGTATCATAAAAGCTAAATAACAATGACAGTGTGCACTTTACATGTATAAATCCACTTAATCCTTACTAGAGCTCCTGTGTGCTCCAGTACCGTTTCTACCTCCCTTTTGCAGATGAAGAAAGTGAGTGATTGTCAATCACTCAGTGACCATACTAATAAAATTAGGCTCCAGATGACCTGAGTCCAGGCTCCAGAAACTAGATAGTAGAAGAAAAAAATGAAGCTTTTCAGGCCTTCGTATGTGTGTTGTGTTGTGCACACTTGCACACCAATAAATAAATGTAATAAAAGTTTTAATGAAAACCTAAAAGAGAATATGCATAAAAATGCTTAATACAGTGTCTGAAAAATAAGTGACCACAATTATCAGTCCATTGTTACTGTCTGAGCTCTACTCAAAATGTGAGTGCCATGTCAGTCTTCAATATTAAATAAATAATTACTACTTAATAACACTTAAATAACAGCACACTGAACAGTAGCCACACAACATGGAGGCAGGTGCAGCCTAAAACCACCCTGCCATCTTGGAGTCTCCCGGTGATCTAGGTTTCAAAATAAGAGCGCTACAAAACGAGCAGTGATGTCAGCCCTGAGTTTAGAGGCACTGGGCAAGTCAGTCACTCTGAAGAAGCAACATGGGGATGAAAGAGGCACAGTGAGGGCCTTGTCTGGGGTTTGTGGAGACTGAATATGGGGAGCTGCCACCTCACCCATTTAGAAGTAGCTTCCATGAAGAAAAAAGGGGGGTCTGACAGTGGGGAAAACCATGCAAAATTGACAGGAAAAAAAAGAGGCAGCATCTACATGCTTTGGTGAACAGCAAAAGCATGGGTTTTCTAAGCTTTGCTTACTAGATGCTTGGTTTCAACCTCTGTTGAAGTCACATAGTTTCTACTGCGTGCCTTTTTAAGTTCCCAGGACTTGATGAGCTCTCTGTCCGCTTTTACAGGTTACCTATTTCCATCCTACTTTCCCAGACCCACAGAAGCCAGAATGAGGTGAATAGTCAATAAATACTTGATATATTTTAGTGACCAAAAACATATAGGTGCCTACATTCTCAACAAGTCCACATGCCTAACAAAACACGACCAGTCATGAGCTGTGGAGATTGCTCAGTGAGTGAAGCACTTGTAAAGTGGGTAAAGAAGGTGAGTACCTAAATCCCAACTTCTGGAACCTATGTAAAAGGTTGGGCATGGTGACATACACTAAGGATCTCAGCAATGGGGAGATGGGAGACAGAAGCTGGTGAGACCCAGGGGATGGCAAGCCAGCTAGCCTGGGCTACCTAAGGCCATTGTCCAATTTCATGTGATCCAGACTACAAAGATACTGACTTTTGTTCCTGCCCCTGAACCAAAGCAACCTTCTTCTAGTAATGTGATTGACAAGAATGCACACACATGGATGGAAGCCCCTGGTAGAAAAAAAGAGGGCTATCAGAAGGGCAAGAAAAGACTTGGCCCTCAGGTTTCAGCAAACCGACTAAAAATCCATTACATAATTGTTTTATTGGCCAAGAAAAGTAATTCTGTACTGGTATGAGTTTAGACATGATTAACAATAGATTCCTCAGCCTCCAATTTAACTTCAGGACATTTGCATTAAGACAAATGGGCAATGGATGATTTGAAGTTTAAAATACAGATCTATTCTGCACGAATGGAAAATTGTTAAATGAGAGGGAAAGAAAACATTTGGATGCAACTCTTGTTCCAGTTAATTCAGGTCCAAGAAAAACTCATTTCTGAGTTACTTCATCTTTATTCAATGAATATCTGAATTTTAGTTGTTTTGGAGGAAAAGTCAGCGATCCTGGCTGGCCTTGAACTTGATATGCAGCCATGATAGACCTTGAACTTTTGATCCTCCTTCCTCTACTCCTGGAGGCAGCTGGGGTTACGAGCACCTGTTTTCCTGTGGCATTGGGCACTGATCTCAGGGGCTTCATACATGCCAGGCAAGCGCTCTGTCAAACGAGATCCAGCTCCTCCCTAACCTTTACTTTTCTAATGAAAACCGCTATTTTCCTTATAGTTTTATAAAGAAGACATTTTTAAGAAAATACTCCAAATAAATTATATTTTGTTCTTTAACTGTGATTGCTCATGTTCTTAACTTTGCATATGCTACCGAAAAAATTCATTCTACTTCATTGGATTCGAAGAATAATTTCTGTGGCTGACAATAGCTGCCCATCATTCTGAAGCATGAAGGGTTATGGGAAGACACTCTGGAGGCTACCATAACAGCCTGGAAAGAAAATCCTTTTCCAGTACACTTTTTTTAGCTGTACGACCATAATATTGATTACATTTGAGGAGATATCTAATATCTTTTATTAGATTGATGCATTGCTTGCAGAAATGTCATAAGATAAGAAGTTTTGAAAAGAGCCAAATGCAAACAGTGTTCACATCAGAAAGATTTTCAAAGTGGAGTTCCCATGGGGTGTATTCTGACCATCCATTGATACATCAGCACACCTGGTTCGGAGTGACCCCTCTTCCTGGCCAGGAGTATTAAACAGCAAAATTCACCAGGTCTGCACTCTCAGAAGATGAAGAACCTCAGCCCCCTTGTCTTGGGAACAACAGTGCTGGGAAATCTGGACTTATCCATGCCAAATGTACATGCTGGTGGGGACCACAACGCTTCCTGTGTTTGGGTGGAGGCATCATCTTTTTGAAGCTTTTGTTGAAACTTACCATCTGTGAAGCCTCTATTTGGATGGACATCTTCCTGCTAACTCAGTTCCTACAGGTGTTGGTATTTCTTCGCCTGCCTGCCCTTCCTTCACGCATGGTATGACACTGCAGATGCCATATACCCAATCAAACCTTAGATACACAGTGTGACACTAGGAACTATAGGCCCACTTAGTTCCTATGACTCTCCATTCTCTGTGATTGAAACTTTGTAATCCCTGACCAACATCAAGCCATTGCCCTCCCCACCCCTGAGAGCCGTTACTCCATTCCCCCTTACCCAGGGCTTGGCTCTCAGCTTCCTTTATCTGCTGTCACTTTCAGACCACTCCTTTTCCTTGGCTAATCTACCTAGCATGGTAAAGGTGACTCTTTAGGAATTAAACACACGCTCCAGACATTTCCACCCTATCCTCTTTGTTTTAGGCAAGCTCACAAATTCGAACCCAACCAAGTCTGTAGGTTTGAACTTAAGGGTCTTTTTGATACCTCCACCCCCCCCACACACAGAAAGCTCTGAGGCCACACTAAATTTGAAAGGTCACAAATTAAAATGGGGCTAATCTTCCCTGAGCAAGCCCTCCCCCCCATAGCTCAGAGATTGGCACCACTGCCAGCATGGTACGCAAAATTCAGATCCCCGTTCCTCTTTACTAGACCATGAAACACATCGCCAAGTTTGACCATTCACTTCAGACCTAACTCCGTGTTATTCTTGTCTTTTTGGCTCTTGTACCATCACACTTGACCAAACTAGAATACTGTCCTAACTTTCTAATTGAGTCTTTCTCTGATACTGATCCATCCTTTATGGTAAACTTTTAAACATGTAAATATGCTTCTTTCACTCTCTAGCTTAAAAATCTTGTAGTAGACACAGGGTGGTGGGGTAGTACATGCCTTTAATGCCAGCACTCGGGATCATGAGGAAGAGCAAAGCATTTCAAGAAACCTGTAATTTTCCTGTGACCTGGCCTAGGCCTGCTGTCATCTAGATAGGATAAAGAATTCTCTAGGGAACAAACCTGTAGGCATATCTATGTAGGAGTTTCTATGTTGGATTAACTGAGGTCAAAAGATTTACCCTAAATATATACAGCTCTGTCCCATGGGGAGTCCTTGGAATGAGAGAGTAAGTTAAGTACCAGCATCTGTCGCTACTGGCTTCCCGCCTGCATTGTCCATGTTATCTGAATAAGTATTCCCTGTGAAGGCAGGATGTCCTATTGACTCAAGGTTGCCCAGAGAATCACTTATTTTTCCGTTAATGGTTTCAGCCCTGATCTGCATCCCTGGGAGGAGTCTCATTATTACCATCCTGACAAGCATAAAGATATCCCGAAGAAACACTTGTATTTATCTCTTCTGCTGTTACACATTTAAACAATGAAATTGGAATTTTTCTCAGGCATCTCATGCTGGAAGAAAGAAAAGGCTGAAAAAACAGAACCTGCCAGAGTGTGCTCTTGTGTCCTGGAAAGAGATTTTACACTCTGACAAGGGAAACTTCAGCAGAGATGATGCTGGGTCAGCGATGTATGGACCACACCTTGACCAGGACTGCTTCCCAAAGTGTGCCTCTTGCCTGCTATTTAAACCCAAACCTCATCTCAGAACTATTAACATGGATTTGGGAGGATGGCTGTATCTCTTTGGTCCTCTTCCCACAGAGACACATTGAATAAATCTCCTCTTTCTGCTTTTCACTATTATTCTGTTTAACTGGTCTTAACATCTCTAGTAACACTATCTGTTCCTTAAATACCCTTTGACCCCTGAATTGTCCAGGTACTTTGGTAGTCTAGGAAAAGGGGAAGGTGAGGAGGCCAGAGAGAATGATACCTAGACAGGGACAGTGCAGATGTCTCCTCAGAGCCTTCTGTAGGCTCTGGCCCCGTGAATGGAACATAGGTACCCTTCACCGTGAGGAGTACACATGATAATTTGAGCCACGTGAATAGATGTCTACCTGTGCTTGTGTGGTACTCTAAAACAGCAGCCACATGAACCATTAGTGCCAAAATAACCCAATGTTCCCCCAAATGTATATAATTTAGTATTAAATCCTCGTCTTCTTAGAGTAGTAATAAGCACACATTAAAAGAGGCTGCAGGGGGGAAACTGTGTCAAGAGAAGAGAATCTCTTGCCTGGGCAGAGACAAGAGATTGTAGTGGGATTATAAATCATCTGGCCAACAGACTAACCCTGAAAACATGAATTCATTTTAAGGCATGCTAGAGATAGGTAAATCATTTTTCCTTTCATGAGACACTGTATTTGTCATTCCCAGAGTCCTGCTCCTAACACAATAGCCCCTGCCAGGTAGCTTGGAAGTCTGCCCACTTTTCTAAATTATTCAGAGAAAGTGAAATTTCTTCTTTTCTTCCTTTTCTTTTTTCTATATATGCTTTCTTTAGCCCCGTGCTCTCCCCAAACATTTTGAACTTAATTACTTTCTGTCTCTAAAGCTCCCTTCCCTGGTGTGTGGCTGTTCATACACCGTGGGTCTGACCTCCATGCTGGCATACATGCCAGGGAATTTTTCCTTCTGTCCTCCATTCTCTGTCTGAGGGAAGCTGCTGAGATTTGGAGCTTGCCTGCCCTGGGAGTTTTTCTTTTAAATTCTAATGAAATTGTCTTCAAACTTTCACTGGAGTTCATTCTTAAATTATGCTACTAATGAGACTAAGAACCCCAAGAGGGGACACTCATTTTTACTTGTATTAACTGACAACCACAAAGGAACTTTCCAAAATTCTGGTAACTGTCACTACATTCTCTCTCTCTCTCTCTCTCTCTCTCTCTCTCTCTCTCTCTTTCTCTTTCTCTCTCTTCCCCCCCACCCCCATGTATGCCTGTATGTGCAGGCCAGATGACAACTTCTGATGTCATTATTTAGGCAACACTTACCTTTTCTCTGAGACGGAATTACTCATTGGCCTGAACTTTGATTAGGTTAAGCTGGTTGGCCAGTAAGCCCAAAAGATCCTCCTATCTCCACCTTCATAAGTTTGACTACTTGGTCCCCAGTTGGTGGAAATATTTAGGAAGGGTTAGAAGGTATAGCCTTTTGGAGGAGGTATGTCTGTGGGAATGAGCTTTGAGGTTCCAAAGACTCATATCATTTCCTAATGTCTCTTTCTGCTTTGTGCATCAAGATGTGAGCTGTTCTTTCGCTCCATGATCATTGACTCTAACCTTCTTAAACCATAAGCCAAATCAAATAATGAGGACATGTGTTTACAAGTTAATGCCACCATGCCCCACTGTTTGTATGTGTTATGGGCGTTGAAGTAAGGTGCTTGTGTTTGCATTACAAAGACTTTACTGAGTTGTCACACCAGCCTCTGGACATTCTCTTTCAAATGCACATATTATATAAGGATCTCAGTATACAGTGGCCTATGACAGGTTCATCCCTACAAATGGTTCCATGTAACAAAGGGTATGGGAACACAGCCATCCCTCTTTATCAGGGTTTCCATGTGTCCAAGTACACAGTGGCCCTCTTTTTTATGGGTTTCATATACCCAGTTCTACTTTATGTGTCAAAACCATTTTAGTAATGATTTGTACATATTACATACAGGTATTTTTTTGTCACCGTTTCCCAAGGATGCATAACAATTATTTTCATTGTACTATATTTATAGGTAATCTAGAAATGACTTAATCTTAGAGGGCATGTGCAGATTCTATACAAAGACTACATATGCCGTTTTATAAGAGCCCTGGTAGTCCCTCATGGATACCAAGGACAATTACTCTGGCTTTACCTTTATCAGCAAAGCTACTCTTCAACCCAACTCTTCTAAAGGCTCCTATTCTTCAGGGACTTCAGCTTTTCCCAGAACACCAACATTTATCCTTGAGGACTGCTACCTACCCCCTTGGGAAGTGCCAAGGCACTCACGTGGAACTTCTTGTGAAAACAATACAAATAATGTAATTTCTAGAAAAATATCCCAGGACACATTAATAAGGCAAAAACTCATCCCGAGCGTGCATCTCACCATGTACTAGATACCTGCTCTAAAATTCTTAAGCCTCATGTGAGCAAAGTCTGTGTATCATCCCCTCATCTTATCTTAGTACCACCTAGGAGGGCTGAGTTTTGGTTTTGTTTGTTTGTTTGTTTGTTTTTGTTTTTGTTTTTGTTTTTATTTAATTGAAAATAAAACCAAAGAGACCAAGATCATGAGTCATGTCTTAAACACTCATCCAAAACAACTTATTTTTAAGGAAATACTATTTTATTTTTGGACCATTGAAATGGCTCAGTGGAGATAGGCTCTTACCACCAAGCCTGAGTTTGCTCCCTGGTTGGAAGGAGATAATAGACTCATACAAATTGTCCTCGTACGTTGACAGGTATACCATGTCACACACATGCCTTTACACGTGCACAAACACACAAAATAAATACATAAAAATGGGATAAAAATTAAAAATATTTATTGGTACTGATATTGTCTCTTCTATACAAACACTTCATTCATATTTACAGGTGATTTTTATTTTTATTTTTTAGTTGAGGTTGTCTTAGATTTTTCATCATGGACAGAAGTCAGTGGGAAGATTTTCCAATTCGTATCAGTCCACAGATAGTATTTTTATCAGAATGAGGCAAATGATAATTAAAGGAGATGAACTCCCCCAAGGCTTGTGTTACAGACTTTAGTGCAGTTTAGGGACATACGTGGTGCTCCATAAACTTGCTCTTATTTCACAGCTGAGAAAACTGAGACCCACATAGGCAAACATGCAAAGTCACACAACTAGCACATCACCTAATTAACACCACATTAGTCAAGGCTATGCTTTCAGTGTGATTGAGGCTTGGTCTCCAAATAACAGTACTGAAAAGTGGTGTGGCCTGGAAGAAAGCCCTGGGGTAGTGAGGGACTCAGCAACATGCATTTGTCTTAAGGTACCAGACTATTTATGTTAGTCTCAAGGGACTAGATTGTATTTCTAGTGGACTCCAACAGTTGTATCTTGAGTGTGGATTGTTTTGGAATTCAGCTTTCTAGGCTTATTGTCTTTCTTCTCTTTTCATCATGTTAAACCTCTTAAACCTACAGGAATGTTGTCAGAAACCAACGATAGTATAACTACATCAGTCCCCCAGAACTGTGAACTAAATAAACCCCTTTTCTTTATGCATTACCCATCCTTAGGAGTTTTATTATAATAATTCAAAATGGACTAGGTCGGTTGACAACTTTTATACGCCAACCGTGATAACATTAGGGAGACCATGCATGAATACTTTTGTATACTTATGACTGCACAGGATTTGTTGACGTGTGCCCCCAGGCTTTCTCAATCTCAAGAAAAAGCTGTTTTTCTTCTGAAGCAGGTGACCTTTTGGAATGACCTCTGATCTCTTTGAGGATGGAAGAGGAATGATATTTAGTGCTTGGTGACATAAGCAAGTACCCATCAACTCTACACCCTACAAGTCACTTACACAATAGTATATGAACAACCTTTTCAGGAAATAATGAAAGTTTGGTAAATCAATCATTGCCAAAATCACACAAATAACATTCGACCCAACCATATTACCCAATCCCCACATGACTTCAAATGCTTTCTCCTTCACTTCCAGCCAGTGCTGAATTATCTATGCCTGAGAGCATGAAAATTCAGTGCATAAATCAAAAACAAGTTAGGCTTTTTTTTTTTTCCTTCATGCTGTTGCAGAAATATCAATTTGCCACATCATTTAGCAGCAAAGGAGAAAGCTCCAGATGGATCAGAGAAGTGTGAGCAATGAGCCTGATGGCTTGGGAATAATGCTTGGAATTTCTGACCAAACTGAATTTTTCACAGCTTCAATAAAAGATATTAATATGTATAAGAAGTCCATGGTAAGAGCACACTCGAACACACAGACAAACATACACAGACACAGAGAGAGATAGAGATAGTTTAGGACAGATCCAGTTTTGTATCTGTCTTTCTGCCCTGGCTATTTTTTTTTTTAATTGACAGCTTACCAGCTTAAAAGGGGAACTTCATTTGAAGAATTGCTTCCATCAGATTGGCCTATGGTTGTGTCTACAAGACATTTTCTTGACTGCTGATTGATAGAGCCCAATGTGGATGGTGCTATGCCTCAGAGAGTGGTCCTGGCTCATGTAAGAAAGGCACCTGAGAAAGTCAGAGAGGGAGCCTGCAACACCCCTTCATGCTTCCTACTTCCAGGTTCCTGCCTGAGTTCCTGCCCTGACTTTCCTCAGTGATGTACCTTGACCTGGAAGGAAAGCCAAGAAAACACTTTTCCTCAAGTCAATTTTGGTCAAAACTGTTTTTTTACAGCAAGAGAAAGAAATCAAGACATTTGCAAGCATGAACCTGAGGCTCTTAACCACAGAGAAGAAAATTCCTGCGCACATATCACAGAAGATGCAGCTTCCAGAGACTCTCTGCTCCATAGAAAGCCTTTGGCTACAGGAGATGGCTCAGCATAGGGGACTCAAGGCTCTCTTCTGACCTCTACAGGCAACTGTGCTCATGTACCCAAGAACCACCCTACACACGCACACACAAAATTAAAAAATAAAATTAGATCTTTAAAAATGACAAAGCCTTAGAAATCCTTACCTTAGGACTTAGGAGAGTTGCATTCTGGGTCTGAGTCTGATATGTGACCCCAGTGTTCATTCCTGTGGCCCCATACCCAGGGCCTGGTACATATGGTATCTAACATGCCTTATCCAGGAAATACATCTCCACAGTGAGCTGATATGCCCTGGCATGGACTTGCCACCTCCTGTCTACCTCCTGCCTATTCCCTCCTCTGTGTGCTGGTTGGTTGCCTGTCGTTTAGTTGTCATTGGTCATTCATTCATCAGTTCCAATCTCCCTGATGGTAGACCATCAACTCAACTCCAACTTCGCCTCTGGATAGCTTAATTCCACTCTCACTGTCCCATTCCACTCTAGCTCCTGCTCCTGTGCTCTGGTTATATAGAACATCACAGTGATATCTATAGTTTTCTTGCATTTTGTTTTATTTTATTTTATTTTATTTTATTTTATTTTATTTTATTTTATTTTATTTTATTT